>NC_090271.1:161661916-161970458 GCF_040414725.1 Anabrus simplex
CTTAAGTGCGGCCAGTATCCAGTATTCGGGAGATAGTAGGTTCGAACCCCACTGTCGGCAGCCCTGAAGATGGTTTTCCGTGGTTTCCCATTTTCACACCAGGCAAATGCTGGGGCTGTACCTTAATTAAGGCCACGGCCAATTCCTTCCCACTCCTAGCCCTTCCCCGTCCCATCGTCGCCATAAGACCTGTCTGTGTCGGTGCGACGTAAAGCAAGTAGCAAAAAAAATATATATATATATATTTACGGACATATTTGGAATTTGGTGAAGAATATAATAACCAACCTAACCCCATGGCACTACAGCCCTTGAAGGGCCTTGGCCTACAAGTGACCGCTGCTCAGCCTGAAGGCCTGCAGATTACAAGGTGTCGTGTGGTCAGCACGACGAATCCTCATAGTCGTTATTATTGGCTTTCTAGACCGGGAAGTATATGATAATCGTATCTTTTCGATATTAGGTCTATTCCTCGTACGGTAAAAACGCCTGAATCTTCCTCCTTATTACATGAAGTACGGTATGTCATTCTGTGTTTAATTCATCTTTTATATCTTTGATCACTGTTTATATTATAAGTTATACTTGATCGACAGGAACCTTCTATTTCATACATAGATTATTAAAAAGTCGACACTGCAAAGTATGGCTTCTAACCAAACAGATTATTATTATTATTATTATTATTATTATTATTATTATTATTATTATTATTATTATTATTATTATTATTATTATTATTATTATTATTATGTCCGCCTCTGTGGTGTAGTGGTTAGCGTGATTAGTTGCCACCCCCGGAGGCCCGGGTTCGACTCCCGGCTCTAGCACGAAATTTGCAAAATGGTGCGAGGGCTGGAACGGGGTCCACTCAGCCTCGGGAGGTCAACTGAGTAGAGGTGGGTTCGATTCCCACTTCAGCCATCCTGGAAGCGGTTTTCCGTGGTTCCCCACTTCTCCTCCAGGAAAATGCCGGGAAGGTACCTAACTTAAGGCCACGGCCGCTTCCTTCGCACTTCCTTGCCTGTCCCTTCCAATCTTCCCAACTCGCACAAGACCTCTATTGAGCAAAGCAGGTGAGGCAGCCTGGGAGAGGTACTGGTCCTCCTGCCCAGTTTTATCGCCCGGCCCGATGTCTGACGCTCCAGAACACTGCCCTTGAGGCGGTATATGTGGGATCCCTCGCTGAGTCCGAGGGAAAAACCGAACCTGGAGGGTAAACAGATTAAGAAAGGAAGAAAGAAAATAATAATAATAATAATAATAATAATAATAATAATAATAATAATAATAATAATAATATGTGTCAATAGCTATCGATTTCTGGAAATGTTGAGTCCATGAATTTCGTCTGAAGAGCAGAAGTTCTTTGATTTTTCACACGTGTTTCAACTCAAATTTGGCTTCAGGAAAAGGCAAACCACTTATAGAACGACTGATGTATAAGTATATTTTATATAAACTTTTAAATGTTATTACCTGACCAGTCCCATGGTTTAGCGGTCGAGTCTCTCTGTTAGATTGCGGAATATATCTAAACATAATGTGTTTTCTTTGCGTCTTTTTCATTTTTATCTTAATTTTACCCCGCACGCTTCTTTGTGTTTCAATTCAGTTTCTGGTCAATTATGCAAACGCCTTTACTACCAGTTCTCTTTCTAACGAGTGAGTTTACTCTGGTTTAATTCACGCGGTCTATGATTAGTGAGCCTGTGTCCTACCCGGAGGACTAGGTCAGGGACTTCTAGCTGGATCTGAGGGCTGGTTTCAGGTCCACTCAGTCTACATGAGAACAATCTGATGAAGAGATAGCGACCGCTGAATGTAAGCCTACGCGAGTCTAAACCAAGCCGATCGCCGACTACGTACTTGGAGGGAACCAGGCAATACTGTATATCTCGGACACTGTGTCCAAAGTGAACAGCAAGATGTGGCTCATTGATGTCACCGCATGTCACTCGTATTTATTTAGGACGCATGAAATTTTCCAAAATACAAGGACAACATTCTCCGAGCAGTACTGGAATCGTGTATCATTTTGGAGAAAACTTAATCTTAATGGACAATAACTCTCATGCCCATCGTGCAGTTAACGTTAATAAATATCTTCGCCAAATTAATATCGACCCCGAGACACGCAGAGACACAGTTCTGGTTGCACATTATCTTTGATTTGAATTGCACCGAACTCCGTCGCACCTTCGTATCATGTTTGCTCGGCCGGGTGGCTCCCCACCGATACAATCAGCATATTGGGTCGACACCTAGTTGATAGTTACCCCCATTCCCCAACAAACACCATATCAAGCTGCGTGCACCATGATATTGGTCCCACCCTTTCTGACCAGGACTTACTTATCAAAATCCAACTGGCACACGTCCCAGCCCGAAGCGTCTCAAGGATACTGCAAGACTTCGTTCCCACACGTCGGGTCCTGCTACATCTCCATCCAGCGGACGTCATTCCAGATTTCATCGCAAACGGAATCTACTTGGACCGCCAGATACATCGAGTGACGTCTAGTCCTTCGTACTTTACCGAAGAAGCACCACCACAGTGGGCACCGCCCCCACCATCTTCCTCTCGTTCCTACACCACTCCCATCACCACCACCATGACCGCTACCGTCACAACAACCACCACGCCATCCATCCATCTCTCTAATTCTGGTCTGTGCCATCCTTCTCCTCTCATGACTTCTTCCCTCCCTCTCTGCCGTACCGCTGAAGGACCTCAACCCCCGTACCAGCCTACTGAGACATCTCCGTCTACAGCTGCAGCACTGCCTTCGTCACCATCATGTACGCATACTACTGATGCCGCAGCCTCCGCCGCAACACCATCCACGCAGTCCTCAACGACCTGTCACACCATGTACAGTTGTGTGATCCGCGGAGTGGATCCTGCTCTCTCAGCCCGAACGATTCTCCAGGAACTTCAAGCCGCAGGCGTCCCAGTCCGTCGCGTCTTTCGGATCAAGAACTCCTTCGGCCCGACGTATATGGTCCGCGTCCACCTTCCAACTGCCGAAGATGTCCAACGACTTATTGCCAATGGAGCCTACATCTATCGCCATCGTCATAAAGTTGAGCCCTCTCTCCCCCTATTCAACCTATTCGCCAACATTTCAACCCACCATATCGCCACCCCCGGCCAGCCACTCCTTTCCAATCCAGTACACCCGCCTGACGACGCCTTTCCCCACCTAGTTTCTTCCCCCAACCACCTCCAACGCTAGATATCATCCGATTCCTCATCACTTCCCTCAACAATATCACAACAATTCTGCAACTCCTCACATTCCATCTCCACCCTGCTACATTCATTTAAACTTCACTCCTAGGGACAACTCCTACCATTCCCATCTCCCCAGCTAAGAAGACCCGCCGTTACTTCCCCATGACTTTTCACATAGCTATATCCATCTTCTTCTTCTGTCACACCTAATTATTTTCCCTTCTCCCGGCCCGAGAAAGCGCGTTACGCTTTAAGGGGCCCGCCCCGTCCTCCCGGCGGGAAATGAAACCAAATATATATCGGCCAAATGAAGTGGTCTGCCTGTTCCCCAGACATGAAGCCCATTGAACATGTCTGGAAGAAATTGAACGAGCTGTTTATGGACGTACTGATCGACGACGTACCTAATTTGCAAGAGTTATATCGAATCGCCAGAGATGAATGAGACAATTAGACAAAACATGACATCATATCGTCTACGGTACGCGAAGGCTGATACAAGCGTTTATCCGAACTAGATTATGTGCTAACCAGTATTAACATGGTCAAGACTGATGTGGAAAAAAACTCCGAGAAACTAATGATTTGATCTTAAACAGAAATATTTTCGTTTTCGGTTTATTGAGCACAAATTAATAATGATAATAATAATACATTGAAAATTATTGAAAAAGGTGGGCTTGAAGATATTCGAAAGAGAGGAAGAAAAATGCTAAGAAAAATTCTGGGCCCAAATGTAAAAATTGGGGAGAGGAGACTCAAATCTAACAAATATGTATAACAAAGAACTGAAGAGATGGTTGAACTGATGAGGTTACAGTTCTATGGGCACTTGTTGAGGATGGATAGCAACAGACTGGCGAAGAGAACCTTTGATGTCTTCAGGCAGAGGAAGACAGAACTGAAATGGTTTCGAGAAGTGATGTTAGACTTGAAGAATATGGGGGATCCGGAAGATTACAGTATATGTTCTTCTTCTTTATCTATTCACCCTCCAGGGTCGGCTTTTCCCTCGGACTCAGCGAGCGATCCCACCTCTACCGCCTCAAGGGCAGTGTCCTGGAGCGTCAGCGGCCGTGGCCTTAAGTTAGGCGTTTGGCTGGAGGTGAAGTAGGAAACCACGAAAAACCACTTAAAGGATGGCTAAGGTGGGAGTCGAACGCACCTCTACTCAGTTGACCTCCCAGGCTGAGTGAACCCCGTTACAGCCCTCGTGTAACTTTTCAAATTTCGTGGCAGAGCCGGGAATCAAACCCAGGCCTCCGAGAGTGACAGCTAATCACACTAACCACTACACCATAGAGACGGACCCGGAAGATTATACCATGGACAGAAATCAGTTTAGACAACTTGTCAAAAAGTTCCGTGGTTTCCGTACGGAAGAGCAGAAGAAGGAAGTTGGAGAAAGGATAAAAAGATACTAGCGGAGAGTGATGGCAGAGAAGGCCAAAAATGTTGCAAAGATTGACAAACGTGGTCCACGAGCGGCCGAAACGAAAATTAAATATTAATAATAATAATAATAATAATAATAATAATAATAATAATAATAATAATAATAATAATAATAAGAATAAGAATAAGAATAAGAATAAGAATAAGAATAAGAATAAGAATAATAATAATGTGCAGGCATTTTGGTTTGAAGCCATATAGGGTGCCCGCATGCAATTCTCATCGTTCCGTTTTACTCCACCAGATCGCAGAAAAAGCGGAGCTCTGTTGTGCGACCTATGGATGAGAACATCAACCGTCGCCAGAGATCTCTTTCATGCCGACATCGTACGACATGGAGTACCAGAAGAACATTTTTCCGCCCTTCAAAAATCCGACTGTTTCTGCTGGATTTGAACCCCCGATATTGGGATTCGGAGGCCTACACTGTACAATTGATCCACACAGAAAATAGTGGAAAAGAGTTATACTTACATGAATCTAGATCATTTTTGGGTTTAGTTTCATACGTACTTCATAACCTTTCCTGATGTGTGAATTTTGAGATTTGCAATATGAGGCAAGATGTACAGACAGCCAAGATGTCGGTAGGAGACTTATCAGAGTGAGGTGAAGACTAACAAGGGTGTTCGAGTCGTGAACGTTATAGCGAGCACTAGTAGTATATAGATGCCCATTAGAACGGTCACAAACCGAAAGCCCTGCTGAATTCTTCACTGCTGTGGTGTGCATCGCTTTGAGCAGGCCCCACCTGGAACATACAATACAATACATCATTTAATTAGAGAAGGAATCACATTTTAAGATGTGGGGGGGGGGTCTTTCTTCGTTTTCTTCTTCCCGTTGTGGGTGGGGAACGCAGATGAAGAATACGCCCACGGTATCCCCTGCCTGTCGGAAGAGGCGATTCAAAGCGGCGACCGAGGAATTATGGATCTTGAACCATGAGATTAGCTGCCAGTAACGAAGGTACGATATTAATTCTAGAGGCACTGTTATTCCAAATAAATTCCATTATAATGAACCATAACAATGAAAAGAATACTACTAGTAAATATCACAATGCTAACAATATACTGAATACACTATGTGCACTTCACGCACTATCTTGCTTAGTCCAGATATCGTGCAGGAAAATGCACTATTTGACCTCTTCTTGTTCTCGTCTCCTGGGTATGAGAACTACCTGGCTGGTCATCATCTTTAATAGTTGGTGGCTGAGGATAAGAGTCATTTCTTGAAGCCAAAAATAAATGCTGGCTTTAACCTATCGGTGGAGATATTAACTTCTCTGCCCTTATTGCTGATAGTGAAACACTTATCTTGTCGTTTAACAGCGTGCTTTCAGGTTTATTTTTACCATTCTTGATCTTGCGAAATGATCAGTTCTATGAGTTTCTATATTTTCTTTCATAGGGGCAAGACACTACAGTACCATCATTCGAGGAACACCATGTGTCGACTTTACTCGTGATTAGTACCACTATATTATTATTATTATTATTATGATTATTATTATTATTATTATTATTATTATTATTATTATTATTATTATTTCAAAAATAGATATTCATATTAAGAAGATGTATTTGAAGACTTTCGTGTGGAGCGTCTTGTTGTACAGAAGTGAAACATGGACAATATGTAAAACACAGAAAGAAACAGAATAGAAGCTTTTGAAATGTGGTGTTACAGGAAAAACTCTAAAGGAGAGTTGGATGGGCTGGATCAGAAATGATGATATACTGAATCGAGTTAGTGAGAGGAAAATGATCTGGAGGGAAGCGAGCTAGGGGCTGCGTGGTTTGCGTCACGTAGCTGTGAGCTTGCATTCAGGAGATAGTGGGACTGAACCCCACTGTCGGCAGCCCTGAAGATCGCTTTGCGTGGTTTTCCATTTTCACACCAGGCAAATGCTAGGGCTGCACCTTAATTAAGGCCACAGCCACTTCCTTCCCATTCCTAGGCCTTACCTGCCCCACCGTCGCCATAAGACCTATCTGTGTCAGTGAGACGTAAAGTAAACTGTAATAAATATAATGATTTGGAGGAAATTGTCTAGAAGAGAGACAGAGAGAGAGAGAGAGAAAGAGATTGATCGGCCACACATTTTGAAACACCCGACTTGTTCAGTTGGTTTCTGAGGGAAGTGTAGGGTAACTTATAAGAACGGTCGAAGTATGACAAACAGATTAGAATAGATTTAGGACGTAGTAGTTACACAGAAACCGGCCCGTGGTGAAGGGGGTAGCGTGCCCGCCTCTTACCCGAATACCCCGGATTCGATTGTTATTATTATTATTATTATTATTATTATTATTATTATTATTATTATTATTATTATTATTATTATTATTATTATTATAAATAGAATCCCGCCTTGGCCATGATTGTTAAGGCGTTGAAGTCTAAAACGGTCTGACACCGTAGTTAGCCGGTTTGAGTCCCGCTGGTCGAAAAACGTTTCACCATCAGAATGTTGGCCGGCAGGGTATACAATTCCTAATCACTAGATTGCGTGCCGAAAGCCTGGATTAAATTCCAAACCTCTCCGCAGTGTTCATATGGAGTGAGGGCATATGACGCTGTTGATGGTGATTCATCCGTCGGATGGAGACGTTAAGCCTTCAGCAGACTCCTTGGTGCTATTCGACAGGAGTAGGCTATGTGCTGGCACCGGGTTTCACCCTCTCCCTACTATCATATATCACGTCATTCATTTCATCTCGTTAACTCCTCTGATGAGGTTGACGTCAGGAAGGGCATCCGGTAATAAAAACCCGCCACGACAGATTCATCCCACCTCATATCCGACCCCGTAGGGAAACTGGACAAGTGTTCGACAAACAACAACAAGTATTATAAATAGACAATATACTTTAACATCACCCTGTATCTTTGATCATGAGTACAGACGAGAACAGTGTAGAGCACTGTTCTTCCATCGGCCATTATTCACGAAAGAAATTCATCAATAGAGGAAAACTCTCTAATATCTCGTATGTATTTGGACAAGTTAATACTAACACTAATAATAATAATGCGCGCAATTAAAGCATTCTTACTCATAATGCAGGACGTTGAGATACGGCTAAACGAGAGAGATCCATAGCTCGTCTGGAGGTAAATGCCCATGCATTACGTAGCGGGAATAGATCCCCGCACAGTTAGTTGGTATTTAAGTGTTCAAATGTGGGAGGGGGCGCTATGAAGGTGGATTTATTGGGCACGTTTTGATGAATGTAATAATAATAATAATAATAATAATAATAATAATAATAATAATAATAATAATAATAATAATAATAATAATAATAATAATGGTTCATGGTGTGGGTTACTGTAATCACGTCCTAGTTCGTGAACCATGGGCAACGGCTGAGTGGCCTAGTAAGTGGTCCTGAGAGTCGGGATACCAGTTGCTATAGAATGGGAGTAGGCATCTCGGACATATTCTGAGTCATGGCCCTCCTTGTGCTCAGGCGGCTAGGACTATACAATCCACCAGTAGTCCCTAACCCGTTAGAGGAGAGATCCTCACTCGAACTAAGTGCAAGTAGGGTAGCATCCTGCTTCATGAATTTACCGAGCTCAGAACATTTTAAGCAAGCCTCGGACCTATAGGACTAACGGAGTCCCACGCCCATTTGACAGGCGAGGGACTCCTTGGAAACAGCTTGGCGAACGAAATGGAATTCGATGGGGAGCTATCAATATTAACGGGGCTTATGGAAGAAAGAAAGTAGAACTGGCTGAGTCAGCAAAGAGGATGCATCTGGATGTGCTAGAAGTAAGTGATATTCGGGCAAGGGGAGATACCGAGGAAGATATAGGAGATTATAAAGTGTACTTGATGGGTGTTAGAAAGGGAAGGGCAGAGTATGGAGTAGGGCTGTTTATCAGGAATACCATTGTACGCAACATAGTTTCTGTTAGGCACGTGAATGAGCAAATGATGTTGGTAGATTTGGCAATTGGAGGAATTAGGACTAGAATTGTGTCCGTGTATTCACCATGTGAGGGTGCAGATGCGGATGATGTTGACAAGTTTTATGAAGCATTGAGTGACATCGTGGTCAGGGTCAACAGCAAGGATATAATAGTGATAATGGGCGATTTCAATCGAGAAATGGAAATAGAACTGAAGGATACGAAAGGGTGATTGGTAAATGTGGAGAAGATATGGAAGCTAATGGGAATGGGAAGTGTTTGCTTGACTTTCGTGCTCGTATGAGTTTAGCAGGCTATTCACCGCTACACATGGGAGGCTAGAGGTACCAGATCCATAATACACTGTATCTTAACCGACTTAGAAATCAGGAAATCTGTTAGGAATGTATGAGTTTTCCGGGGATTTTTCGATGAACAGACCACTATCTCATCTGTAGTGAACTAAGTATCTCTAGGTCTAGAGTAGAGAAAATGAAATCTGTTTGCAGAGGAATAAGGGTAGAAAATCTCCAGGACGAGGAAATTAGACAGAAGTACATGGATATGATTAGTGAGAAGTTTCGAACAGTAGACAGTAAGCAGGTTCAGGATATAGAAAGAGAATGGGTGGCATACAGGGATGCTGTAGTAGAAACAGCAAGGGAATGTCTAGGAACAACTGTGTGTAAAGATGGGAAAAAGCGAACATCTTGGTGGAATGATGAGGTGAGAGCAGCTTGTAAACGTGAAAAGAAGGTTTATCAGAAATGTCTCCAAACAAGGGCAGAGGCGAACAGGGATGTTTACGTAGATGAAAGAAACAGACCGATACAAATAGTTGTTGAATCCAAAAAGAAGTCGTGGGAAGATTTTGGTAATAAGCTGGAAAGGCTAGGTCAAGCAGCAGGGAAACCTTTCTGAACAGTAATAAAGAATCATAGGAAGGGACGCAAAGAGGAAATGAACAGTGTTTTGAGTAATTCTGGTGAACTCATAATAGATCCCAGGGAATCACTGGTCAGGTAGAGGGAATATTTTGAACATCTTCTCAACATAAAAGGAAATCTTATTTTCCTGGTGGTTTTGTGAACAGCCAAGGTCATGGGGAGGAAGAAAATGATGTTGGTGAAATTACGCTTGAGGAAGTGGAAAGGATGTTTATTGAGATTGGTGCACGAGTGGCAGCCATGCTTTCCCGCATCCACGCGACTTCTCTTCAAACTACCATAGTAGGAAAGATAACTAGGTCATTTCAATATGGGCCCGGAAAATGGTTCATTTCTGAGTTGACAGGCTTAGTGTCTGCTGTACAGTACGTTTAGTGGGTGGAACTGAGTTTGAGACACTGATATGTTTGTCTATCATGGCTGAATTGAACGAAGGTACATGCGCCCTCTGGAAATGAACTGAGAGCCTGTAAAAAACAATACGAACTACGTGTCGAATGTCGAAGCATGTTTAGAACTTCGGTAAGGAGACGAACTGAGACTTCTGTTCAGACAGAGGGTGGACATTTTGACCACTGGATTTGAACAAAGTATATTATAATAGCAGAAATTGAATGTGGAATTTGAGATTATTTTAGAGCTGTGGCTAGGAAACAGGCAAGTGAAATGAAATTTTTGAGAAGCAGGAGAGGAGTGACAAGAATGGGTAAGATGAAAAATAAGAAGGTTTTTTATTTTTTATTTATTTTATTTAGCATTTTGGCATTTGGTCCGTAAGACCATGCTGCCAGCTCTGTACATTTAGAAAACAGGAAAGTCAAAGAGCAACATCTTTACAACATGGGACCGTTAATGGCATTGTGACTAATTGGTGATGGAAAGCCACTGTACAGGAACTTTGGTTGGATGAGAACAGTTTAAATAAGAAGGTTGGAGTTATATTAAAGGAAGAGCCACTACAGAGCAGTCTTGAAGCATCTAAATTTAGGTGGAATGTACACATGAAGAGAATGACGGAGGAAAGGATACTCAGAAATGCACGAAGTTGAAATAACGGAAAACGACCAGGAGGAAAAGCAAGAGACAGGTGGATAAAAGGAGTGAAGGCGTGTGTACAGAGAAGAGGAGAGGACTGGCTAAGAGTGAAGAGGAAGAAGTGGTGGGAAGACAAGAGGAGGTGAAGAGGCTTATGTTCCAACAGCTGAAAACTGCATATGATGATGATGGCCATACCTTAAAGGAAGTTAACTCAGAAACTAGGATTCCCGGAGCTGTGGTAATACAATAAACTTGTGTTCTCCATGCATAAATAATTTTTGAAAATTTTCCCATAGTTTTGTTACACTCTGCATATATGCCTTTCCTTTGGCCCGTTAATTTGAAGAACGTTTTGGGACCGGTTCACTTGTATTAATGTTATGCTCATTCCATTAGTAATCTGCATTTATCGTTTTCTCCTGCTATTTGTACGAGTAGCGAGCGCACGCACACAGTAATGTTGACAGAGTAACTACGCACTTTATCAAACTGAAGACGTGCGTCACGCAGTCCCAACTACTGCACTTACAAGAAGCATTACCATATTAATTCTAGGCTGACCCCTGAGCAGGGCTGCCAGATTTGCAGTTGACAAATTGTATTTATTTTATTTATTACTGTCTTACACTTGTGGCGAAGTTGGAGCTCACGGCCCTCTCTTCCACATAACCACTTAAAATAATAACATTTTAAAATGTAAACATAAAAGTAAGATATAATAATTCTATAAAAGTAATACTACGGACAGATAAGCTAAGACTAGGTTACAAATCAGTACGGCAAGTAGAGTGACAATATAAAGAGGAAAGAATAATAATAATATTAGTCCGCCTCTGTGGTGTAGTGGTTAGTGTGATTAGCCGCCACCCCCGGAGGCCCGGGTTCGATTCCCGGCTCTGCCACGCAATTTGGAAAGTGGTACGAGGGCTGGAACGTGGTCCACTCAGCCTCGGGAGGTCAACTGAGTAGAGGTGGGTTCGATTCCCTCCTCAGCCATCCTCGAAGTGCTTTATCGTGGTTTTCCACTTCTCCTCCAGGCAAATGCCTGGATGGTACCTAACTTAAGGCCACAGCCGCTTCCTTCCCTCTTCCTTGTCTATCCCTTCCAATCTTCCCCATTTCCCTACATGGCCCCAGTTCAGCATAACAGGTGAGGCCGCCTGGGCGAGGTCCTACTGCTCCTTCTCAGTTGTATCCCCGATCCAAAGTCTCATGCTCCAGGACACTGCCCTTGAGGCGGTAGAGTCCGAGGGAGAAAAACAACCGTGGAGGGTAAACAGATTAAGAAATAATAATAATAATAATAATAATAATAATAATAATAATAATAATAATAATAACTGAAGTGCATAATATATAGGCCTACAAGAAATCCTACGATGACACACAATTCAGTTATATGTTCCCAAGAAAAACTTTCGGCAGGCAGATTTGAAGGAAGGGAAGTGCCGAATGTCCATTAGGAGTGTATTCTAGAGTCTGGATGCATTACCTAAAAAGAATGATTGTAGGAATTCGTTCAATTTAGTGGAATTACAAGTAGGGAACCAGAACGGGTACTAATTTCATGGAATGATGAAAGGAAACGAAAATTAGAAGATAAGTAAGTAGGAGTGTTCCTCGAGAGCAGTTGGTAAACAAATGCCATTAGGTGAAAAATTCCTTCATTCATTTATGCGTAGTCATCCCAATATTTTGAAATATGGTGTAACATGAGCGTCATGCCGCAGTTGGAAGGCACATCGTATACATGAGCTTTGTGCTCGTTGAAGTCGCAAAGCTTGTTTAGTACTCTAAAATTCGGAATAACACCTTGATTTTTTTACGTGCGAAAACGAAACACCTCAAATCTGGACAACTCATGTTTCCTGCATTCCTCCATGTTATCGCCAGTATTAAAAATATTCTCTCCGTATATGCATTACATGGAAACACAATTTAAAAAAGTCTTAAGGATTATTAAAATGTTATTCGCGTTTACTGGACCAGTTACACATGTAAAATATACCCATTCCTCTATTGTTTTATTTTGGAGTCGTAGTTTTACACCATCCTCCCCCCGAAAACAAGTTGACTAATATCTACAACTTCTGAATAAATTAAATCAATAGCTAGCCTGTAAACCTACTATGACTTCAAAAACCTTAAAATATTTTGAATTCTTTATACTTTTTTAACAATTGTGTCGTGGTATAAAACACGGGATTTTCTAATGAAGAATTTGTTTTCTGAAAAACGGAACATTTAGCGTACGGTTTAAAGGACGCACCATACGCCGAACAAAATAAGAAATAATCGTATTGTTTCGGGTAAAACGGTACATCTAGCAACCCTACCACTGAGTGGCAGTTAGTTAGTCGTTCTCCTAATTTTGGTTTGACTGATCTTTAAGTTTTGAAGTACCAGTCTTGTTCTTTATCTTGCTAAACATCATTAGTTCGATCCCAACTAAGGGTGTTCAAATGCAGGAACTTCGTGTTGCAGACTTCCGGTATATTAAGGGAACTGGAGGTGATAAAAACAAAAAATGTATAGACTTTCTGTTTGTTTTTGTACCAAGAGTTAATTCGAATATTGTTCTTCAAGGCAACTTAGATTTATTGTTCTACTCTCTCTCGAAGTGGAGTTATTGCTATTTTTACACGGGTCTACAGAGAAAGTGTCGAGATAATTGAACATCTAGAGAGATATATCAGACAGGACCACCCAAAGGCGGGGATGGGGGCAAGAGGGGCACCTAACCGGGACGAGTGGAGGGATTTAATGAAGTGATGATGTTATTGGAAGCCCAATGACAATAATGCCGGCTAATTATTATTGATATTTGTTTTACGTCGCACCGACACAGATAGGTCTTATGGCGATAATGGGATAGCAAAGACCTGGGAGTGGGAAGGAAGCGGCCATAGCCTTAATTAAGATACAGCCCCAGCATTTGCCTAGTGTGAAAATGGGAAACCACAGAAAACTACCTTCAGGGCTGCCGACAGTGGGGTTCGAACCCACTATCTCTCGGATGCAAGCTCACAGCAGCGCGCCCCTAACCGCACGGCCAACTCGCCCGGTAATGCCAGCTAAAAGCATTTCCGTATTTAGTATAATATTATTTTCATAACACGTCTCTTGGTCTCTGTTTTATAACTCAATGACCGATTGCCTTCGTCTTTGATAGCTGTCTTGATTCAGCCAATATTGCCTTTAGCTTTTATCATTCAGATCGTTTATCTGATTTAAATCATCATCATCATCTGTTTACCCTCCAGGTTCGGCTTTTCCCTCGGACTCAGCGAGGGATCCTACCTCTACCGCCTCAAGGGCAGTATCCCGGAGCTTCATACTCTTGGTCGGGGGATACAACTGGAGAGAATGACCAGTACCTCGCCCAGGCGGCCTCACCTGCTATGCTGAACAGGGGCCTTGTGGAGAGATGGGAAGATTGGAATGGATAGGCAAGGAAGAGGGAAGGAAACGGCCGTGGCCTTAAGTTAGGTAGCATCCCGGCATTCGCCTGGAGGAGAAGTGGGGAAACCACGGAAAACCACTTCCAGGATGGCTGAGGTGGGAATCGAACCCACCTCTACTCAGTTGACCTCCCGAGGCTGAGTGGACCCCGTTCCAGCCCTCGTACCACTTTTCAAATTTCGTGGCAGAGCCGGCAATCGAACCCGGACCTCCGGGTGTGGCAGCTAATCACGCTAACCACTACACAACAGAGGCGGACATCTGATTTAAATACTGTATCAAAATGCATTTCTGAAAGATAATCAGATATCCTTGCGTTTGTACCAAGCAATGTACACATTTTATACTTTGAGTTGAAATGTATTTGTGGGGGTGGAGTGGGGGGAGAGCAGAATTTACGGGAGCGGTCCTGGTTAAAGGTATGTTGTGAGGCAAAATACTGCTAGTGCTGATGATTTCATTACATTCAGAACTGTTACAAACATTTCTAGCGCCCAAGGTACTTGAACTTACTTACTTGTTGGACTGAATGTTGTTTGAGTTTTAAAGTAACAATCCTGTTCTTTATCTTGCTGAAAATCAGTTTTGTTTTGTCGGCATTTATATTTAAGCCCATTTCGTCACCAGTACCATCCAGCTTGTCTATAAAATGCTGTAAGCTCCCAATACTCTCACTAAGGATTACCGTATGATCTGAAAGTTATAGTGTGGTGACTTTCTCTTCATTGACTCTTATTCCCACTTCCGTATCTGCTAGTATTTTCTTGAAAAAGCATCGGAGCATAGGTTGAACAGTCAAGTGAACAACACCCAGCATTGCCCGACTCCTTAACAAATATCCAGGTAATCTGTCACTCCTTCGTCTATCTTAACCACAGCTTTTTGCTTCCAATGTCGGCGCTCAATGATTCTGATGTCTTTGTCATCTATCGCAGTTCCATGTAACAATTTCATAAATTCCGTATATCTGACTCACTCGAATGCTGTGTCATAGTCTATAAAGCATTCATGGTCACCTTTCTATTGTCTTTGGCATTTTTGTAGAAGGACAGTTAACTCGAAAAGGGCTCCGAGAGTTTTAAGACAGTTTCTAAACCCAATATTCTCTTCCCATTTTTGTGTTATTATACCATGAATTACTCTCAGAAAGCATGGCTCGACAATTATTGCATCGCTTGAAATGTCACGTCTTAGGAAGGGGAATGAATGTTGATGGCAGTCAATCTTCAGAAATTTCTCCAGGGTCGTATATAAGGTTTTCCATAAAACACATAATACCAATAAAACTAACTCATTTTAAAGGAAATGCTCGGACATACCAAATGTAATATTCTGAAAGGGATGTTTTACGAAAAAAAAAAACGAATAAAACTTTCAACCATTATTCTGCAGGATGTGATATCAACGACATTTTAAAATGGTAATCTTTTTTTTTTTCTGAGAAATACTTATTTTCTTTAGTTGCATGAAAAATTTCATTTGTTTCATTCAGATTTGGTTGATACTGGAACAATTTAATTCTTGACTCGTGTGTCAGATTTTGTGAAGAAAACTGTTTTGCGAACTGTGTCGCACATGTGGATTTGGCTCTGTTTTAAGGCCGGATGCCCTTCCTGACGCTAACACTATGTGGAGGGATGTAATCACTATTCCGTGTTTTTGTTGTGGTTGGTAGTGTGGTGTGTTGTCTGGATATGAAGACAAGAGTGTTGGGACAAACAAAAACGCCAATCCCCGGGCCAGAAGAATTAATCAGACGCTATTAAAATCCCCGACCCTGCCGGAAATCGAAACCGGGACCCTCTGAACAGGATATCCAGGACCAATAACCTAGCTGTTAGGCCCCTTTAAACAACAAACATCATCATCATCAACAACAACAATACGTCCAAAATACAGTTTGTCGACCTTTTTAGTTGCTTAATCTTACTGTCTGCTTGAAAATGTTTCTTTCCACAATATCGATGGAATCCTTTCTTTTTCTTCCGGCTTTTATTATTTACTAACAGTCATGCTAAACTACAAGCTAGCGTGCTTCATTATTGTACGCCAAAAATACGGGAGGATCAAGTCATCACAGGGCTACTTTCCTCTCAAACATAGAAGTTCCACGTTGGCCCAATCAGCAATTTTAGATGCACATGACAAACATATTATGCTGAAGGAATTCAAGCGTTCTGATACCTTGATGTTACTCGGGATTATTCATCTGATGGTTGCAGAGATAGCATCACCCATGTTTGTGAGTCGTTCGTATTATCTCGTATTTGGACACTGACTGGTGAGGTCATCAAGCATTTCATGTCCTCTTCTATTTACACACAAAATAAATGATAGACTAGGCCTATCGGCTTATGACCATGGGGCAAGAGTTGGACATACATTATTATTATTATTATTATTATTATTATTATTATTATTATTATTATTATTATTATTATTATTATTATTATTATTATTATTATTATTATTATTATTATTATTATTATTTAGTATTTAGTATTATTATTATCTCTCTATATATAAAAATGACATTACGTTTGTCTGTCTTTCTTCATCGAAACGATATCACGTCTAAACCGCTGAGTGGAATTTCATGAAATTTCGCACAAGCTTTCACAGCTTTCACTTCCAAACCTGAGTTCTATTTCAAAATATTGAACTGATGTATGTATGTATGTTCAGTCATCAGCCCTAACGCTGTTTGGATCCTCAACAGCTCCGCCATCGGCTGTCATAGATGGCCTAGGCATCACTGAAGAGGCGTACTAGGGAAATGGGGAGCGAGGTAGTTCCCCGTTGCTTTCCTCACCGGGCCAGAAGTTGCTATTACATATCAGTCTGCCAAGCCCACTGAAAGGCATGCACCAACCGACCCTAAGAGCAACATTTTCACACCATTCATAGCAGAGTCTGGCTTCATAAGGATTGGCATTACTAGCGTCGCTCATACCTCAGTCACTTTCATATTATCAAAGCCAAGGGTAAGACAGAGACAGATCAATGAAAGTAACAAAATTGCTCTAGCCTATGCCAGAAGACAGTGCACTGTAAACACTAGGTCCCGCCAGCAAAGGCAGTTTATTCTTGTTTTAATTTTATTTGCAAAAGATCGCGTAATAGCTAAAAGTGAGATGTCTTTTTTTGTCGCTTAATCTCGCCAAAACTACAATTGAGCTGAAATTTGGTCAGGGTATATTTCAGATATTCGGTTCAAATACAGGCCTTTCTTGATTTTTGAATACTTAGCTTTTTAAAAATGGCTGCCATTAATACGTAGGCGTTTATTGAACTTCCGCTTGTTTTATGGGCTAAAAACCAAAATAGCGGTTAATAGTCCTATCACAAAATAAAGTCCAGCATGTGTACTTAAAATTCAATTTTCTACAAAATATTCATGAATTTCTTTGTAATTCTAATAGTTCACTAAGAAATTAGTTATTACATTATAAAGCACGCGTTCCAGAGCCTTTAAAGCTAATCAGCATTATGATCACTGAGTGTTGTTAGTTAAAAAGTGTGATTTATCTTTTCTGCTGCCGGTCATCTTCACTATATTACAGTACTGCTGCAATTGCACAAAATTAAGCCATAAACGACGGGCACAGCAGCTAGTAGTAAATAAGATCTCTCATGGTTAACAATAGTACACCGGGCGAGCTGGCTGTGCGGTTAGGAACGCGCGGCTGTGAGCTTGCATCCGAGAGATAGTGGATTCGAATCCCACTGTCGTCAGCCATGAAGATGGTTCTCCGTGGTTTCTCATTTTCACACCAGGCAAATGCTTGGGCTGTACCTTATATAAGGCCACGGCCGCTTCCTTTCAACTCCTAGGCCTTTCCTATCCCTTCGCCACCTTAAGACCTATCTGTGTCGGTGCGACGTAAAGCCACTAGCAAAAAAAGAAAACAATAGTACAGCCATAGAATTTGTAGAGAAACAGGAAATCCAGGTATTCAGGCATTCATATATCCTCCCGTAGTTTAGTTTGTCATTATAGTACTAATGAATGATCACTACTCACCACGACCTCGGACGAACGGTCTTGAATTCTTCGAGTTTCTCTAACACTTCTAACGAAGTAAGGTGATAAATGCCTCATCGCCGCTGAGGTTTTTTTGTTTTTATCTTCTACAGTAAATAGCTTTAAGACAGACATAAATTAAAATTAAAAGTAGTGTTCTGGTTGTCATTTGTAGAAACATCTCTTCCAGCAAGCAAATAAACAAAAGAAGACAGACAACAATTGATTTGAAACTACTTTCGACTTGTATATACCTAATATGAGATACAAACGAGATATGAGGCAAAAAATTGAAGTGTGTAGGCAAAGCCACGGATGAGAGCAGGTCCACGGCCTCTAGTGACAAAATCGGTCACCTTACTACGCTAATCATTTAACTATTTATTTGAGATGTATATGCCGAGGTTTTGCAGGAAACCGACAATTCTTTCTTGGTGCGTAATTATTTTTGTCACTAAGTGCATGTACTTGTGGTTTGACATCGCACAACTCATACTGATTGGTGGGGTGGGAAAGGGCTAGGACAGGGGGAAGGTAGCTGTGGTGGTCTTATAAACTTGACAACCGGTAATTCCTGGCATTGTGACATTCATACAATTTGCTTTACGTCACGCAGACGAACGGATAGAACACAGCAGGGTGGGAAGGAAGTGGCCGTGGTCTTAAATAAGGTACAGCTCAACATTTTCCTGGTGCGAAAATGGGAAACCACGGAAGTGTCATTCATATACTGTTTTATGTATCTCTAATCTATATTCAGGATTCTTTAGTTTATTTACTGTAAAAATATTCGCAATAGATGATGTCAGACTCCTTGACTGAATGGTCAATGTTGAGGCCTTCGTTTCTGAGGGTCTCGGGTCCGATTTCCGGTCAGATCGGGGAGTTTAATCTCATCTGATTAATTCTTCTGGCTCGGGGACTGGCTGTTCGTGTTTGTCCCAACACTCTCCTCTTCACATTCAATGACCACAGAAACACGCAATGGTGAATATATCCCTCAATATACGGTTGCTGACAGGAAGGGCATCCAGCCGTAAAACAGGGTCAGATCCGCATGTGCTACATAGTTCGCACCTGCGACCCCATGAGTCTGGGAAAAGTGGTAGAAGAAGAAGTGGCAATAGTTTACGCTCGAAATGAAACGTTACACTTTGTCCTAAGAGTACGCAGATGATGATGATGATGATGATGATGATGATGATGATGATGATGATGATGATGATGATGAAGTATCGACACAGGTGATGCTGACAACCCAGCCTGTATTTATCGTAATATTGATCTTCCAGAGTGTGCAGCCAATAGTGGGTTAGAAGACTATGTGAAGATATAAGCATTCAAGCAAATATTACTTGAAGAGTAATAAAATACTGGTTAAGATTAGGAATGAGAGATAGGAGGGAAATCCAACAGCAGACGAAACATTTAAATGATGATTATTGGCTAATGAAAGTTAGAATGATGCTCGACAGAATAGGAATGGGAGTCTACTGGGGTAGAGAGATTCAGAACAAAGATAAGAAATTAAGCAATAAAGTAATAAATTAGAGTGAAAAATATTGAAGCAGATGCTTATCCAAAACATATCAATAAGGAAAGAAAGGCTTCAAAGAGTGAAGTAAGAGGTATGGTGTGGTGGCTAATGGGGATGTACAAAATAAGGGTCAGAGAGAGAAACATGACGAGAATTATTGTTTATTTGTGGATAAATAATGGAAGAGGCACATCTTCTTAGAGTATTCAGGGGAACTGGCACAATTAGAGTTAAATATTTGGGCAGTAAATATGAAACAAAATTAAAAAGAGAGGAAGAACTCTATAAATGAAAATCCACAGCCTGTTTCCAGTCATTGGACCGGGTCAGGAATGGGATGAATGAAGCCCCATCTAGCGGAGAGGATAGGAGTCGTGCCGGCTGCCGAGGCCTGTTGCACTCCTCTGGGACAATGATTAATGAATGGTAGATGAAATGAAATGATATTGGAGAGTGTTGGTGGAATGAAATATGATAGGGAAAACCGGAGTACCGGAGAAAACCTGTCCCGCTTCCGCTTTGTCCAGCACAAATCTCAGCAGGGTGGTAAGCAATTCATAATCACTAGATTGCGTGTCAAAAGTCGAAGTTCAATATTCCAAAACCTCTCCGCGCAGTGTCCACAAGGATTGAGGGCATCTGAAGCTGGTGTTGGTGTTTCGTCCGATGGATGGAGACGTTAAACTTTAACCCTTGATTTTATACGACAGGAGTAGGCGTAGTGTATACAAACACGCCGATGGCCTTGGCCTTGGATTATATAGTGTATACTATCCATTCACTCATCCATGTAATCAACCTAATCGAACAAACAACGTATAAAAATTACTAGCGATTGAAAAATACCTTGATAACTAAAAATTGTTGTGATATTCATACTACTATCAAATAGGCCTATAGTTTATTTTAACTTTTATATAATGCAGTTATTAGAAATATGTATCAGTAAATAAGAATAAGTAAGAAATTTGGGGTCATTGCATGCCAATAGAAATCTTGGGTCATTCACAAAATTAAAAAAATCTGGGGTTATCCATAAAATGAAAAGTCTGGGGTCATTCGCCAACAGTTAAACATCAGTACTCATTCATTATGATAAACGCTGGAGTCGTTGCATATAAACAATGATCTGTGACCTGTCACAAAGATTTTAAAAAATAAAATGAATCCACAGCCTGTTTCCAATCTTTCGACCGGGTCAGGAATGGAATGAATGAAGCCCCCACCTAGCAGCAAGGACAGGAATTGTGCCGGCTGCCGAAGCCTGTCGCACTCCTCTGGGGCAATGATTAATGACTGACAGATGAAATGAAATGTTAATGGAGAGTGTTGCTGGAATGAAATATGACAGGGAAAACCAGAGTATCCGGAGAAAACCCGTCCCGCCTCCACTTTGTCCTGCACAAATCTCACATGGAGTGACCGGGATTTGAACCCCGGATTCCAGCGGTGAGAGGCCGGTGCGCTGCTGCCTGAGCCACGGAGGCTCCTATCGAAATAAAAATGTGTTTTCATTTATAAAGTGAATTCAACTTAGATCATTAAATCAAGATGTGTCTACTGATTAACGATCATGGCCACCCGGCAGAGTGAACACATGGTGGCAGCAGTGTATAAGTAACTTGTGTGGAATCTCCCAACTACCCGAGAATCAAAAATACACTAACGCGTTTGGTAAATTCATCGACATAAACAACAGAAACGAAGACCTAGAAACATTAATGCACGTTATTCATATTGACACTGATGCTTTCAAGGCCCGTACTTACAGACTTCTTCCGTGTTAAGAAAACAAGGTAAAACTCTACGTTTCGCAGAAAACTTTGCTTCTCATCTTCAAGTCGAAAAGCCCATATCATGTCCACAAGTTATTCATATTTGCACATTAGAATGCGTTTAATGCAATGAATGAACTAATGACGAAGAAGAGAAGCTGTCTCCAGATTGGAAACACCAACCATCTGGTGTTTACCGTATTTTCTTTACTGGACCGCCTTTGATTACCTGCAGTCCAGCCCTTTATGGCTTTTGGAGGAAAGGAGGTCACACAACGTGAAAATGTATGAAAGAAATGTGAAATGCAGAACGACCGTACCACCAAATATCTTATCCCAATTAAAGTATTGCAATTACGTGCGCTTTGGAAGATAATAATAATAATAATAATAATAATAATAATAATAATAATAATAATAATAATAATAATGTTATTTACGCCCCACTAACTACTTTTACGGTCTTCGGAGACGCCGAGGTGCCGGAGTGTAGTCCCGCAGGAGTTCTTTTATGTGCCAATAAATCTACCGACACGAGACTGTCGTATTTGAGCACCTTCAAATACCACCGGACTGAGCCAGGATCGAACCTGCCAAGTTGGGGTTAGAAGGCCAGCGCCTTAACCGTCTGAGCCTCTCAGCCCGGCCGCTTTGGAAGAAAACTCGAGTTTAAATCCAAACTGTAGAGATATAGGTCTACAACTGAAAACTTAATTAGTATTTTCAATCGCTAAATTTGTCGCACCGACGATGGTGAAGGACAAGGCTTTTGGAAGGAAGCGATCGCAGTCTTAATAAGGTACAGTCTGGTGTGAAAATGGGAAACCACAGAAAACCACGTAGCCAACTCATACGGTTGCCTATTCTTTTACTAATTATCAATGCCGATAGAATATTGAATAAGTAATACCCCAAGCGAATGCTGGCCTTAAACCGGTCGATGGTGTGACTGAAGGTTCCCACTGCGTGGTCCAGACGACCTCTTATTAGATGATTGCTGCACTCCGGAAGTGACGCAACAGGGAACGTTTAAGTAACCTTAATTGAGAAGCTCTCGGCCAGCTGTGTCGACCCACGTCAGGGTCATCGTACCCTCTACCTGCAGCAAACAACAATCAAATAGGGTGTCTACAACACAGAGAGAGAGAGAGAGAGTACCATTGCTGAAGAAACTGAAACACGCCGAGCAAGCTGACCGTGCGGTTAGGGGCGCGCAGCTGTGAGCTTCTATTTGGAAGATAGTGGGTTCGAACCCCACTGTCGGCAGCCCTGAAGGTGGTTTACCGTGGTATCCCATTTTCACAACAAGCAAATGCTGGGGCTGTACTTTAATTAAGGCCACACCGGGTGAGTTGGCCGTGCGGTTAGGAGCGCGCAGCTGTGAGCTCGCATCCGGGAGATAGTGGGTTCGAACCCCACTGTCGGCAGCTCTGAAGATGGTTTCCCGTGGTTTCCCACCTTAATTAAGGCCACGGCCGCTTCCTTCCCATTCCAGGCCTTTCCGGTCTCATCGTCGCCATAAGATCTATCTGTGTCGGTGCGACTTAAAGCAACTTTTAAAAAACAAGAAACTGAAACACGATTATTTGAACACATCTACGCTAATACGGCATTCAACGTAGCCTCGCACAAGCAAGTGGAAGCGCCTAAAAGTTGTGAGCCCCTAGAGGATCAAATACTGACCTCGCAAATCAGACCTTTTGTAAATGATTTAGTTGTGCATGGAAAAGTGAACAATCTAGGCGAGTGTAAAATATTGCAGGGGAGGATCTGAATAAGATACAAAAGTGGAGTCAGAAAAATTGTGTGGTAATTATGAGAAGAGTTAAGAGTTAGCGGTCACATTGGGTGGTGCGGTTTTTTGTTGCTTTTTTGTTGTTTTTTGTTTTTTGCTAGTGTCTTAACGTCGCACCAGTACATCGAAAGGTTGTCGGCGACGAAAGAATGGGGAAGTGCTAGGATTGGGAAGGTAGCGGCCATGGTCTTAGTTGAAGTACAGCCCCAGCATTTGCCTGGTGTGAAAACGAGAAACCACGAAAAATCATTTTGAGGACTGCCGACGGTGGGATTCGAACCCACCATCCCCCGAATGCAAGCTAACAGCTACGCTACCCTAAACGCAAGGCCAGCTCGCTCAGAAGGTGTAATGAATTTCACTGAGGAAGGCACATTAGAGGATGTGGTCAAAAAAGCCATTAGGTCACTGCACATGGTAAGTCAGTGGTGCACTAACATGGGAAAATATAAAGGAATAGCTGCTAGAGGACATCTCCAGCCTTTTTCCCAGATGATGTGCATTCTTTCAAAGGTTGAATGAAGTCATGGCAGGGGAAAAAAAAAAAGAGGTCAGCAGGAGACCATAGTATCTTCTTCTTCTTCCTAGCCTTTTCGAAATTTATTGGGTCAGCACTTGTGTGGATTTGGCCCAGCTTTACAGTTTGATGCCAACCCTATGTGGAGGGACGTATTCCCTATTCCGCGCTTGTGTGGTGTTTTGTATGTAAGTGAACAGAAATGTATTGGAACGAACACACGTACCCAGTCCCCGAGCCAGAGGAATTAACCATGTGCAGTTCAAATCTCCGACCCAGTCTGGAATCTAAAGTAGGGCCCTCTCAACTGAAGACCAGTACGCAGACCATTTAGTCAAGGGAATATACTAGAAGACGTATCACGAATAATTTACATGTTATGTCATGTTTTATGTAGAGTATATATGTGTACAGGGTGTAACTGAAATAAGGTTCATTCGTCTAACGGGTGATAAAAAGACTTCTAAGCAACATATGCGAAGAAATTGACAGCTACCTTTACATTTAAAATTAAGTATTTAAAAAAGTCATCAGATTTTCAGGAAATGCAGGCAGCAATGTCAAGCTAAGACTTTTGTAGCTAGAAGAGATTGGGGCGAGCCAATGTCGGTGAGGAGAAGATTGTGCGTAATCCAAGCAGGGCAACGGCAATTTGTTTACGTAGGGATTTTGCGAGACGAGATTATTGTTGTTGTTGCTGTTGCAACCTCATATAGAGGATTGGGATATTTTTACTGGTAGTACTACGAATCCTACTTAGTAAATATGGAAATCATTGATTGATTGATTGATTGATTGATTGATTGATTGATTGATTGATTGATTGATTGATTGATTGATTGATTGATTGATTGATTGATTGATTGATTGATTGATTGATTGATTGATTGATTGATTGATTGATTGATTGATTGATTGATTGATTGATAGTAGTTTAACGCCGCTCTAACACATCGAAGGCCTGCAGTGGCGCAAGGAAGGGAAAGGGCTAGGATTGGGAAAGAAGCACCCGTAGCCTTAATTAAGGTACAGCCCCAGTGTTTGTCTGGTGTGAACATGTAAAACTACGGAAAGCCGTTTCATGACTGTCGACGGTGGAATTCGAACCCACCATCTCCCGAATGCAAGCTTACAGCTAGGGGACCATAACCGCACGGCCAACTCGCTCGGTGTTATTGTTGGTTTAAAGGACAAAATGATTTCGGTCCGCCTCGGTGGTGTAGTGGTTAGTGTGATTAGCTGCCATTGTCGGAGGTCCGGGTTCGATTCCCAACTCTACCACGAAATTTGAAAAGTGGTACGAGGGCTGGAAAGGGGTCCACTCAGCCCCCTTGAAGTGGTTTTCCGTGGTTTACCACTTCACCTCCAGGCAAGTGCCAGGATGGTACCTAATTTTAGGCCACAGCCGCTTCCTTCCCCCTTCCTTGTCTATATCTCTTTTCACGAGAGTTTAATTATGATGTAAACAAATAGGCGGAGCACCTTGCTTTTGCACGTAGAAGCAACCGTCGCACTCACTCGACCGTATGCGAGCTCGAAGAAAAGTAGTACGTCGCATTAATTTTATTTTATTTTAGTTTATTACATTTAGAAAGTTTGGAAGAGTACGTAGTCAAATTAAAATATGGTTGTCATATATACCGGTATATATACAGGATGAAGCGTAATTCGCGCACTCGGGCGTCGCAGCGCGACTCCTCACATGCCAGCAATAAAAAACGTCTCTTACAAAATGTCATCTTGCGAGTATATCCGGCAGAAAAACGACGTTGAAGATTAGCAATCTGGCAACATTGTAACCACATGTAGGGTAACTACCTCTGTCAGCAGAAGTTAGCCGTATTCTACAGTTGGTGCAATGGATAGAGTTTTGGGTTAGCATGCAGGAGGTCGAGTGGTCGATCCTGGGTTGAGGCGTATTTTTTTTATTTCGTAAATGTAGTCCAGGTGGTATGGTACCTGGCATCTTAATCGTCAACAGCGATTGCAGTGGGTCCTCTAGAAACTATTTGCACTTACATACTACGATCCTAGAAATGGACGAACAATCGTTTTCATTGGTCAGCTTTGAAAGGCGCCCTTTCCACGCCGTGGGCGTGAATTTATTCGCACCACTTCATCTACTAGATGTGAAACCTGTTTTCTTTGTACCCTCCTCCAATAGTCCCATAGATTAGTACCAACTATTTTCTCGTTCAGGTCCATTACATTTCGTTAGGGCCTTACGTTACCGGTAGGCCTAGCAACGTGCTCTGCGAATAATGTCCAAACTCGGTTACAATTTGTATGTGTTATCATCATGGTTCCAATAATTCTGCCTTTCAACATTGCGTCTGATAACCGCATGCTGTTTAGTACGTATCTCAATGCATTATTATTATTATGTTGTTGTAAATGTAGGGTACATGTGACCTCAGAAACGGTGTCTTCTGTATTACAGTAGGTAATGGCAGATGGAAATTAGCAAATAAGAAATGCGCCTCAACCCAGGATCGAACCATCGACCTCCTGCATGCCAACCCAAAACTCTACCCACTGCACCAACTACACAGCACAACGGAGGCATGCTGACAGCGGTAGTTACCGTACATATGGTTACAGTGTTGCCAGATTGCTACTCTTTAACGTCCGTTTTCTACCGGATATACTCGCCAGACGAAATTTTGTAAGACATTTTTTTATTGCTGGCATGTGAGGAGTCGCGCTGCGACGCCCGAGTGCGCGAATTACGCTTCATCCTGTATATATATATGTGCTTTTTTATATATAAAATATTAAATAACGAGAAATGAAGGCACAGGGCGTGGTGTAATACAGGAAGTCTTCTCGTAGTGAGGGCAAGTTCCAAGATGTACAGTGTGGAGATGAGGTGTTGCATCATGCAGCAGCAATCAGTGAGTCAGTATTCATGGTAAGAGAAATGGAGTAAGAGATAGGACCATCGCGTGTAGTGAGGCACAAAAGAGGAAAACCTCTCAGAAGTGACCATAGGCAGTGCATTGTGAATGTGTTCAATAAACTAAGTGAACAGAATCCAGGTTTAGTCGTTTATTCAGAAGTTCAGATCTTCGCACTTTTATCGCATGTGATGCTCAGCCCTGTACGTCCGAACACGAGATGTTCACGGAATGGAGGTCGGTACTACACGCTCAGCGAATCACAACTCATTCTTTGGCGGAGGCGTGGACATACCATGTTTACGTCAGGATTAAACTCTCGTGAAAAGACATATAGTGTATCCCTTCTAATCTTCCCATCCCCCCACAAGGCCCTTGTTCAGCATAGCAGGTGAGGCCGGGAGGTACTGGTTCTCCTTCCCAGTTGTATACCCCCGACCAGAGTCTCACGTTCCAGGGCGGTAGAAATGGCATCTCTCGCTGAGTCCGAAGGAAAAGCCAACCCTGGAGGGTCAAGGGATTAAGAAAGAAAGAATGAATAATTTCGATAAATCAGCCGGTGTGGAAGTACCTGCAAAACAGTGACAAAAGACCAATCACTTGGGTGTCTTCGGTTGAGAAAACGTTCCCGATACATTCGTCCCGGCTCTATTGCATTTTGTCTCACCATATCTTATCACGCATTTCATGATTTGACAAAAGCATTTCGCCTGTACTCAGAATTCGTACTTGGCAACTCTGGTTAATCGGGACTCCTCCAACGTATCCATCGGTAGATTTAACGATAACATTAAAAACCCAGCTGCAAAATGTCAGATTTGTTGAAGTAGTTTTAGTTCGAGCCGAATTAGGTGAGAAATATGAGAAAAGGATGAAAAATGATTTTCTGCTCACCTCTGTTCATTATTTTCTTTAGAAAAATATTAATCAAGACGTTTTAACACAGACTGTTTTGAAGATTGTAACACGTTCCAAAGGGTGGGTTACCTTTCCTTAAACAACAGTCTTACCATTTCAAGGACCTAAAAACGCTCTTGGTTAACAATAAAGGAAATCCCGTGTCCCGAGTTGAAAACCTGTTATAGTGTCTGTGATTGAGATCCTTTCCAATTCATTCGGCAGTGTTGCAGTTGATTAACAATGACTTTTTTGACGAAATTAATTTATCTTCCTATAAACTTTCAAAACTCATGAAAGAGAAGAGTCTGGCAAAAGTGAGTGGAAGCAATTTCGTCTTTCTCTTCGTGTGTCGGAAGCTATACGTACATTCTCGCTTAAATATCGCCTTCTAAGCACCGATGATTCAAAATATAATTTTTGCCGTTCTTATACTATGACTAATAATATAATGTGCGACCGCTCCTACCGGTGTAAGAGAAGCAGGAACTCTATTAAAAAGCGTTGAGTATAATTCAATCTGAAATGCAAAGAACAAATTAATAGTTTGACTTGATAGGAGAAAAAGTCATTTTGTGGTTTAAAAACAGTCAGTTGCTATTTGCTTTACGTCGCACCGACACAGATAGGTCTTATGGCGACGATGGGACAGGAAAGGCCTAGGAATGGGAAGGAAGCAGCCGAGGCCTTAATTAAGGTACATCCCCAGCATTTGCCTGGTATGAAAATGGAAAACCACGGAAAAACATCTTCAAGGCTGCAGACAGTGGGGTTCGAACCCACTATCTCCCGAATGCGAGCTCACAGCTTCTCGCTCCTAACCGCACGGCCAACTCGCCTGGTAACAGTCAGTTGAAAGCGCGCAACGTAATGAGAAAGACAGTAGCAAAACATTGAAAAATAAAAATGTTTTCATCACCTTTTCAACCCCAGTATATCAATAGATTGGTAGAGTATGTGTATCCATAAACATAATTGAGAATGAGTTATTCGAAATATGGAATTTCATAGTAAAATGCAAGACGCTACGAAGATAAAAGGCGAACTAAGCATGGAACAGTAATATGATTCATCTTTATTTTCTTTTGATAATGAGCGTTGGACGAAACCGAGCAAAGATTTGAGCTATGCGGCTACGAGTACGGTTCGAAGTTCGAACTGGACAGCTCTCTTCCAAGTTTACGTTAAGAGTCTACTCGTTTCCGAGTGTAACTTGGAGCGAAATTTAAAGACGGAAAAGCTATTTCCATTCACACCGGATTACAAGCAAGGGTCCTACATACACAACGAATAAACAGCAATTTGGAATTTAAAACGCCAATTAAAAATAAAATGGATAGGCTACGACGCAAAAAAAATCTGTTTTGCAAATTAAAATATTCTGAGTCCGCCTCCGTGGTGTAGTGGTTAGCGTGATTAGCTGCCACCCCCGGAGGTCCGGGTTCGATTCCCGGCTCTGCCACGAAATTTGAAAAGTGGTACGAGGGCTGGAACGGGGTCCACTCAGCCTCGGGAGGTCAACTGAGTAGAGGTGGGTTCGATTCCCACCTCAGCCATCCTGGAAGTGGTTTTCCGTGGTTTCCCACTTCTCCTCCAGGCGAATGCCGGGATGGTACCTAACTTAAGGCCACGGCCGCTTCCTTCCCTCTTCCTTGCCTATCCCTTCCAATCTTCCCATCCCTCCACAAGGCCCCTGTTCAGCATAGCAGGTGAGGCCGCCTGGGCGAGGTACTGGTCATACTCCCCAGTTGTATCCCCCGACCAAGAGTCTGAAGCTCCAGGACACTGCCCTTGAGGCGGTAGAGGTGGGATCCCTCGCTAAGTCCGAGGGAAAAACCGAACCTGGAGGGTAAACAGATGATGATGATGATGAAAATATTCTGAACAAAATGATACCACTTTCCAATCACCACACCTGCAAGTCAATCAGTCAATCAATCGTCACTGATCTGGATTCAGGGCTGTCGTCCAGGTGGTAGATTCCCTATAAATTGCTTACCTAGTCTTTCCTTATATGATTTCAAAAAAGTTGAACATTTATCGAACATCTCCTATAATAAATTATTCCAACCCCTAATTTATCTTCCTATAATCGAATACTTGCTCTGATTAGTCCTCTTTAATTCCAACTTTATCTGCATAATGACCTGAGTGCGGGTTATAGTTACAAAATGATCAAAACGAAGGTCTTTGTGAGGGTGTGGTGTTGATATTCAGATCGTAGAACTCAACAAAATACAGAACAAGAACAATACGATCAAGGTCAACAGTTTTACAGCGAATCGTATGTTCAGATTCTTATTCTTATTCTCCTTAATCTGTTTATCCCCCAGGGTTGGTTTTTCCCTCGGACTCAGCGAGGGGTCCTGCCTCCACCGCCTCAAGGGCAGTGTGCTGGAGCGGGAGACATTACTTTAGGGTATACAACTGGGGAGAATGACCAGTACCTCGCCCAGGCGGCCTCACCTGCTATGCTGAACAGGGGCCTTGTAGGAGGATGGGAAGATTGAAAGGGATAGACAAGGAATAGGGAAGGAAGTGGCCGTGGCCTTAAGTTAGGTACCATCCCGGCATTTGCCTGGAGGAGAAGTGGGAAACCACCATACCGTCGATATGCAGGACTGGAGAAACTTGGAAAAGCATGTCTGAAATAATGTGACTGATGCGAGAACACGAAGAAACAAGTATTAAGAAGGGAAGTCCTGGAAGTGGTTAGGAAGAAATACGACATGAGTGACTGCGGTGAAAGGTTGGACTGAAAGTGAAACATGTTCCTGTGGGTTAGGCAACCTGCACAATGGGACTCCACGACGCACAGTGTGTCGAATCCCATATCTAGGTGGAAAAAATTCACTGGCGCAAATCAAAGTGAAACCTGACTCATTCGATAGTGAACAAACCAGATGGTGACCTTCGGTATTCCTTTCCTCTTTCTGGTGCGTAGGAGGGGGGGGGGGGACAGTTATCAGGCCTAGTTGATAGGAGGTGTCGGAGTGAACCGAACGTTGTGTTTCTAGTGGGTTCAAAAATACTGTGGCTCATGGAATAGTGAAACGAGGTATGTGTTCTCACTTGTATGCGTAATATAAGCTTTCTGCACAAAATAAATTATTCACAATGCGTTGTAAAAGGAAGTGGTTGTAGAAAATTAGATTGTTTTTAGATTTTGCTCGGGAGAAACTTTATGTGTGCCTCATAGTGCCACTTTACTTTCAACATCATTCGATGGGAAATTTAATGTAGATTCAGGATCTGCAGTGGTTTGGTTGCGCACGAATGTGCATGATGGTTTATTTTCTTATTTTCAGTGACTATGTGGGCGTTACCGCGAGAAGAATTTTTCAACGCGTGGCTGTCGTGTCGTAAAGAGGGGCGTTCAGAAGTCATATTTCAATATGTTATAAATACATTTGAGCCTACAACTCTTACTGGCACTCGGGTTCAGGAGCTAAGAAACGAAATTAAGTTGATATCCCATAATATTAACAAAAATGGGAGAGTGCAGCAAGAAGAGACAACGATTTCGGGTAAAATTCGTTGCGGCTGTGTATGTTAAACTATATGCATGGTAACTGTGCATAACATTTTAGTACACAGTAGGCCTACTCAAGTAATTGAACATTTTCTTGTGCCAATAAGAACTTTATCTGAAGAAGCTCAAGAAGCTAGAAATAAAGATTGTTGGAGGTTTCGTGAACATCATACTGGAAAATGTAGCAGGGATTGAACGAATAGAGACTTGCTTAACATGTTGTTGATTACATCAGATCCCTTAATAAAGAAGTACCGAACAATGCCACGTAAAACTCCTGGTAATCTACCTGTGGAAGCTATTGAGTTACTTAATAACTCCCAAGATCCTTTCACATCAAAGTAAGAAGACCAGTATAGCAATGACTACGATGCTCTGGACTCTGCAGATGAATCAGGGGACGAATGAATATTAGTATATTGTTATTATTAACGGGATGAGATTGATGAGACAAATACTTGTAAATAATATGATCTTTTCACGTCTTTTATGAAATGTTTTTGAGTGTAATCTTGCCTTTTTAATGTGCAAATACAATATAATATATAATAATATTGTTTTCGTATGTAAGGTGTGTTTACTAAAACTACGTCATTAACCGGACTGGAAAATGAAATTGTCTTATAAAAAATATTGTTGTTTTGATTTTGACGAATATATTTTTATTTTTAAAAATTATTGCTATTTTTTGTGCATATTTCGTTGTTCTATGTTTAATACCAATTTAAAATACATTTTCAATCTGGAAGAATTTACATACAGTGCCTTGGTCTATTCCCTCAAACAAGGTGTAACAAGAATCATCATCATCATCTGTTTACCCTCCAGGTTCGGTTTTTCCCTCGGACTTAGCGAGGGATCCCACCTCTACCGCCTCAAGGGCAGTGTCCTGGAGTGTAACAAGAATACTGCACTGAAATTCTCTTTGTTATATTTTATCCAGTGTTAAACAGTATGTTTACTACTGTCATAAATTATAATATACACATCCAAATCGTGATTTTTACTCCCGTAAATGGACGATTCTATTGTTGCTTTCGATCATTTTTTAAACCTCCCCTTTCCCCTCACCCCTATATATTTACCCCCGAAGATCGAACACTTTAGAGGATGCCAGACATGAATTCAGCGACCTTGAAAACAGTGTATTGCCAACTTTTAATAGGATCCCAGCACTATTAACGACGTTCTTAATTTTTTCCACCTAGAACTGGGATTCGACACACTGTGCGACGTACTTTGTATAAACCGGCGCAGTCCTCCCTGTATTTAAGACAGCTGGGGTTGGACCAGTTGCCTTTGACGTGTTCCCAACAACTAGCTCGCCTTCATACTTCCGTTTATCAGCGCGAATGGAATTGTTTAGCTAACTTCTCTTTTAAACTTCATTACCCAGTACCTCAATACCAACAATCGACATTGATATGCGGTCTCGGGGTAACGCACTGTATTATCAATGCTGAACGCTGCAGTTCGAATCCCAGCACGGTGGAGATTTTTCTGAATTGTAAATAACTCATTCTTCTTTAAGTCAATACGTTCATCACGTATATACTCTATTTTTACTACAAGTCGCCTTCGGTGGTCCATAACCCGTTAGAGGAGAGATCCTCACTTGGACTATGTGCAAGTAGGGTAGCATCCTGCTTCATGAATCGACCAAGCTCAGAACATTTTAAGCAAGCCTCGGACCTATGGGAGTAACGGAGTCCCACTCCCATTTGACAGGCGAGGGACTCCTTGGAAACAACTTGGCGAACGAAATTGAATTCGATTGGGAGCTATCAATATTAATGGGGCTTATGGAAGAAAGAAAGTAGAACTGGCTGAGTCAGCAAAGAGGATGCATCTGGATATGCTAGGAGTAAGTGATATTCGGGTAAGGGGAGATAACGAGGAAGATATAGGAGATTATAAAGTGTACTTGACGGGTGTTAGAAAGGGAAGGGCAGAGTCTGGGGTAGGGATCTTTATCAGGAATACCATTGCACGGAACATAGTTTCTGTTAGGCACGTAAACGAGCGAATGATGTGGGTAGATTTATCAGTTGGAGGAACTAGGACTAGAATTGTGTCCGTGTATTCACCATGTGAGGGTGCAGATGCGGATGAAGTTCACAAGTTTTATGAAGCATTGAGTGACATCGTGGTCAGGGTCAACAGCAAGGATAGAATAGTGCTAATGGGCGATTTCAATGCGAGAGTTGGGAATAGAACTGAAGGATACGAAAGGGTGATTGGTAAATGTGGGGAAGATATGGAAGCTAATGGGAATGGGAAGCGTTTGCTGGACTTCTGTGCTAGTATGGGTTTAGCTGTTACGAATACATTCTTCAAGCATAAGGCTATTCACCGCTACACATGGGAGGCTAGGGGTACCAGATCCATAATAGACTATATCTTAACAGACTTCAAATTCAGGAAATCTGTTAGGAATGTACGACTTTTCCGGGGATTTTTCGATGATACAGACCACTATCTGATCTGTAGTGAACTAAGTATCTCTAGGCCTAAGGTAGAGAAAGTGAAATCTGTCTGCAAATGAATAAGGGTAGAAAATCTTCAGGACGAAGAAATTAGATGGAAGTACATGGATATGATTAGTGAGAAGTTTCGAACAGTAGACAGTAAGCAGGTTCTGGATGTAGAAAGTGAATGGGTGGCATACAGGGATGCTGTAGGAGAAACAGCAAGGGAATGCCTAGGAACAACTGTGTGTAAAGATGGGAAAAGGCGAACATCTTGGTGGAATTATGAAGTGAGAGCAGCTTGTAAACGTAAAAAGAAGGCTTATCAGAAATCGCTCCAAACAAGGGCCGAGGCAGACAGGGAGTTGTATGTAGATGAAAGAAACAGAGCGAAACAAATAGTTGTTGAATCCAAAAAGAAGTCATGGGAAGATTTTGGTAACAACCTGGAAAGGCTAGGTCAAGCAGCAGGGAAACCTTTCTGGACAGTAATAAAGAATCTAAGGAAGGGAGGGAAAAAGGAAATGAACAGTGTTTTGAGTAATTCAGGTGAACTCATAATAGATCCCAGGGAATCACTGGAGAGGTGGAGGGAATATTTTGAACATCTTCTCAATGTAAAAGGAAATCATCCTGGTGGTTTTGTGAACAGCCAAGCTCATGGGGAGGAGGAAAATGATGTTGGTGAAATTATGCTTGAGGAAGTGGAAAGGATGGTAAATAAACTTCATTGTCATAAAGCAGCAGGAATAGAGGAAATTAGACCTGAAATGGTGAACTATATTGGGAAGACAGGAATGAAATGGCTTCATAGAGTAGTAAAATTAGCATGGAGTGTTGGTAAGGTACCTTCAGATTGGGCAAAAGCAGTAATTGCACCTATCTATAAACAAGGGAACAGGAAGGATTGCAACAACTATCGAGGTATCTCACTGATTAGTATACCAGGCAAAGTATTCACTGGCATCTTGGAAGGGAGGGTACGATTAGTCGTTGAGAGGAAGCTGGATGAAAACCAATGTGGTTTCAGACCACAGAGAGGCTGTCAGGATCAGATTTTCAGTATGCGCCAGGTAATTGAAAAATGCTACGAGAGGAATAGGCAGTTGTGTTTATGTTTCGTAGATCTACAGAAAGCTTATGACAGGGTACCGAGGGAAAAGATGTTCGCCATACTGGGGGACTATGGAATTAAAGGCAGATTATTAAAAGCAATCAAAGGCATTTATTTTGACAATTGGACTTCAGTGAGAATTGATGGTAGAATGAGTTCTTGGTTCAGGATACTTACAGGGGTTAGACATGGCTGTAATCTTTCACCTTTGCTGTTTGTAGTTTACATGGATCATCTGCTGAAAGGTATAAAATGGCAGGGAGGGATTCAGTTAGGTGGAACTGTAGTAAGCAGTCTGGCCTATGCTGACGACTTGGTCTTAATGGCAGATTGTGCCGAAAGCCTACAGTCTAATATCGTGGAACTTGAAAATAGGTGCAATGAGTATGGTATGAAAATTAGCCTCTCGAAGACTAAATTGATGTCAGTATGTAAGAAATTAAACAGAATTGAATGTCAGATTGGTGATACAAAGCTAGAACAGGTCGATTATTTCAAGTATTTAGGTTGTGTGTTCTCCCAGGATGGTAATATACTGTATTAGGTGCGATTGAATCAAGGTGTCGTAAAGCTAATGCAGTGAGCTCGCAGCTGCGATCAACAGTATTCTGTAAGAAGGAAGTCAGTTCCCAGACGAAACTATCTGTACATCGGTCTGTTTTCAGACCAACTTTGCTTTACGGGAGTGAAAGCTGGGTGGACTCAGGATATCTTATTCATAAGTTAGAAGTAACAGACATGAAAGTAGCAAGAATGATTGCTGGTACAAACAGGTGGGCACAATGGCAGGAGGGTGCTCGGAATGAGGAGATATAGGCTAATTTAGGAATGAACTCGATGGATGAAGCTGTACGCATAAACCGGCTTCGGTGGTGGGGTCATGTGAGGCGAATGGAGGAGGATAGGTTACCTAGAAGAATAATGGACTCTGCTATGGAGGGTAAGAAAAGTAGAGGTAGACCAAGACGACGATGTTTAGACTCGGTTTCTAACGACTTAAAGATAAGAGGTATAGAACTAAATGAGGCCACAACACTAGTTGCAAGTCGAGGATTGTGGCGACGTTTAGTAAATTCACAGAGGCTTGCAGACTGAACGCTGAAAGGCATAACAGTCTATAATGATAATGTATGTATGTATGTATGTATGTATGTATGTATGTATGTATGTATGTATGCGCCTTCTTTCTTTCTTAATCTGTTTACCCTCCCGGGTTGGTTTTTCCCTCGGACTCAGCGAGGGATCCCACCTCTGCCGCCTCAAGGGCAGTGTCCTGGAGCGTGTGACATTGGGTCGGGGATACAACTGGGGAGAATGACCAGTACCTCGCCCAGGCGGCGTCACCTGCTATGCTGAACAGGGGCCTTGGTGGGGGATGGGTAGATTGGAAGGGACAGACAAGGAAGAGGGAAGAAAGCGGCCGTGGCCTTAAGTTAGGTACCATCCCGGCATTTGCCTGGAGGAGAATTGGGAAACCACGGAAAACCACTTCGAGAATGGCTGAGGAGGGAATCGAACCCCCCTCTACGCAGTTGACCTCCCGAGGCTGAGTGGACCCCGTCCCAGCCCTCGTACCACATTTCAAATTTCGTGGCAGAGCCGGGAATCGAACCCGGGCCTCCGGGGGTGGCCGCTATTCACACTAACCACTACACCACAGATGCGGACCTTTACAGACTTACCTACGTTTAACAGTAGACCACAATACCATGATTTCGATAGCAAGATGCCATTGTCATTAGGGTTTAGTGTTATATACACTACTCGTATTTGCTTAAGAAAATTCAGGCCGTGGTTAATTAAACTTGAAATAATTATTTGTATTAGAACAAATGGCTTCTTTAAAGCGTTTGTACATTTTAGTTCATCCCGGAGTACATACGGACGGAAAGAGATGATGATGATGATGATTATGATTATGATTATGATTATGATTATGCTTGTTGTTTAAAGGGGCCTAACATCTAGGTCATCAGCCCCAACAGAAAGAGAGAGGATAGATGTTATATCACAACTGAAGTATAGAACAGGCCACAAAGTGTGTTTACTCACACTGGTATAGTTGGGACATAGATGGCCAAAAAATCCATAACGAAAATATGATATTAAGTTATTTTAAATTTCGACTCTGATAAAGAACAAACACAAATACCTGAAAAGAACTCGGCAGACTTTTGAACAATAATGGAAAACACATAACTGTAAAATGAAATGGCAAGGTAGGCCTGTCAGAAAGACATTTTCAGTTTCATTTATAGCGAACAAAACTAGCACACGGGTACGGGAAAACAAATATGCCAGGCTTGAACACGGATAACTGGAAAGAAATTGCAAGGTAAAAGAATAATTTTCCTTTTAACACATAGACCCTAAAGTAAAAAGTGGACTTGAACGTAATGAGCAATGGTGGGATTAAGGGGGTGACAAATACAGTATAGTATTCTTAACTGTGTATTCTAGATGACCACTGTTGGAAGAGAGGATCCCTGTGTGTATTAGACGATGAGCAGGGATTTTAAGATTGAGGGGGTGGGGAGGATATATAATAATTGTATTAATTCCCTGTGAATTATATCGAAATACCCTTCAATTAATGCGGACGCGTGATAATTTAACGTCTACCAGTCAGAAGCCATAATCAGATCCTAGTGTTCTGGTATGGGGATAAAATGTGCCGAAGAGTGTTGCGGTTGAGAATACGCCAACTCCTGTGGATAACTTCATCAGCTACCTTCCATATTTGATATAGACTTCCGTGATGCTCACACTTATCATAGCCTAAGGACATTCTATCGTTTGGGATAAGATGCCAAACCTCCGAAATCATTGCGAGCACTTATTCAATATTTTAATACACACACACTCACACACACATATGAGCAGGTAATGGCGATTCTTTTCCTCTTAACGTGATTTACTTCTGCGTTCACAAACGAACACGTTAATTAATTACCGTACGGTATCTGAAGTTTACACGATAAGAATAATTACTGTATGGACAGATGATTATAGAAGTAGTGAAATAAAATCATAAAATATACAATAGGGTATGATACGGGACGTCGTTTAGACATCACTAAGTTGTGTCGTCAGCACGAACAATTACGGGATGAAAAGGATGAAACATTCAAAAACTCAAACAAGAAATGCAATGAAGTAGTCTACGAGCGAAAAAATACATACGTGTTGGAATCAGTGAAAATGGAAATGACTGTGATAGTTCTAAAGAACAATAGCAAGTCCCAATATCCTCTAGTGCGCATGCGTGAGCATACGATCACTTGCAACCAATCAGTAACCAGAACCACATCGTGGATTTCTAGTCTGTTGATAAATGTAGGACCTAGGGCGGGCTAGAGTTTGGGAACACGTTGAAAGCAGTGGTCGGCAGACCCCAGAGGGGCAAACCGGAGCCATTATCCCAGCTGTACAGGGAGGACTCTGTCGGTTTCTTTAAAAGTAGGTCGTTGACCGTTGCTGTGCGGGTTGCCTACCTCACAAGTGCTCAATTCAATCATTGAACAACTTCCCTTACTCATATCATATTTCTTCTGCACCATTTCCTTGACAATGTCTTTCTTTCTTTCTTTCTTTCTTTCTTTCTTTCTTTCTTCCTTAATCTGTTTACACTCCAGGGTTGGTTTTTCCCTCGAACTCAGCGAGGGATCCCACCTCTAACGCCTTAAGGGCAGTGTCCTGGAGCGTGAGACATTGGGTCGGGGGATACAACTGGGAAGTATGACCAGTACCTAGCCCAGGCAGCCTCACCTGCTATGCTGAACAGGGGCATTTCCCTGATTAGTAACTGTCAATTCCATTACAGCACACAATAGTAAATACAGTACTGACATCAGGAAGTTTCGGAATTGAATGGTTTGTGGCTTAAGGTATCAATCTCTAAATAATGCCCGCGAGAGAAAAATGTTGATCTGCAAGGAGCGAGCAGGTGCTCAGGCAGGTTAGCGGGGATACCCCGAGATTAAGCTAATGAGGGCCATCCCCTTCTGCAGTGAGCACAAACGTCCTGTGACAACTGGGGAATTTCTGTGAGTGGGCACAAATTTATCTCAGTGACAGCAAATGTCCGGCGACCGCAATTGTCCGGCAACTATCCGTTTATCTTCCAGGGTTCATTTTTCCCTCGGACTCAGCGAGTGATCCTACCTCTACCGCCTTAAGGACAGTGTCCTGGAGCGTTAGATTTTGGGTCGGGGTGATACAACTGGGGTGGAGGATCAGTACCTCTCCCAGGTGACCTTACCTGCTATGCACAACAGAGGCCTTGTGGCGGGATGGGAATATTGGAAGGTATAAACAAGGGAGCGGCCGTGGCGTTAAGTTAGGAGAAGTGGGAAATCACGGAAAACAAATTCCAAGATGGCTGAGGAGGAAATCGACCCCCCCCCCCCCCCAACCTCTACTCAGCTGAACTCCTGAGGTTGAGTGGACCCCGTTCCACCCTTCGTACCACCTTTCAAAAATCCTGGCAGAGAGTTTGAAATCGAACCCGTGCTCCGAGGGTGACAGCTAATCACACTAAACATTATCCCACGCAGGCGGGCCGATACATTTTTCTCTACACTGTGCCTACGAAATCAATTCATGGTACTTATTCATGAGGAATAACTCCCTTCTCTTTAGAAATTCATTACCCAGTATCTCATTGACAATCAATCAGTCACTACTGATCTGCATTTAGGGCAGTCGCCCAGGTGGCAGATTCCCTATCTGTTGTTTTCCTAGCCTTTTCTTAAATGACCGCAAAGAGATTGGAAAATTATTGAACATTTCCCTTGGTAAGTTATTCCAAACCGCCTCTGTGGTGTAGTGGTTAGCGTGATTAGCTGCCACCCCCGGAGGTCCGGGTTCGATTCCCGGCTCTGCCACGAAATTTGAAAAGTGGTACGAGGGCTGGAACGGGGTCCACTCAGCCTCGGGAGGTCAACTGAGTAGAGGTGGGTTCGATTCCCACCTCAGCCATCCTCGAAGTGGTTTTCCGTGGTTTCCTACTTCTCCTCCAGGCGAATGCCGGGATGGTACCTAACTTAAGGCCACGGCCGCTTCCTTCCCTCTTCCTTGCCTATCCCATCCGATCTTCCCATCCCTCCACAAGGCCCCTGTTCAGCATAGCAGTTGAGGCCGCCTGGGCGAGGTACTGGTCATTCTCCCCAGTTGTATCCCACAACCAAGAGTCTGAAGCTCCAGGACACTGCCTTTGGGGCGGTAGATGTGGAATCCCTCGCTGAGTCCGAGGGAAACACCGAATCTGGACGGTAAACAGATGATGATGATGATGATGAAGTTATTCCAATCCCTGACTCCCCTTCCTATAAACGAGTATTTGCCCCAAGTTGTCCTTTTGAATTCCAACTTTATCTTCATATTGCGATCTTTCCTACTTTTAAAGACACCACTCAAACTCATTTATCTACTGATGTCCTCCCACGCCATCTCTCCACTGACAGCTTAAAACATACCACTTAATCGAGCAGCTCGTCTCCTTTCTCCCAAGTCTTCCCAGCCCAAACTTTAGACATTTTTGTAACGCTACTCTTTTGTCGGAAATCACCGAGAACAAATCGAGCTGCATTTCTTTGAATTTTTTCCAGTTCTTGAGTCAAGTAATCCTGGCGAGGGTCCCATACACTGGAACCATACTCTAGTTGGTATCTTACCAGAGACTTATATGCCCTCTCCTTTACATCCTTACTACAACCCCTAAATACCCTCAAAACCATGTGCAGAGATATGTACCCTTTATTAACAATCATATTTACACTGACTGAGCAAATGTCATGGGATAGCGGAGCACTGATGCGCAGGTGTGTTGTCTGCGCACCACACGCCCTCTGTTCCAGCGGCAGTTGTATAGGAGACCTTGTGAGCAGTGGCTGTGAATGTGACAGGTGTAACATGGAACGTCGTCGTGAGCTGACACCGTTCGAACGGGGTATGGTGGTCGGTGCCCGAAGGACGGGAAGTGCGATTTCGGAAGTGGTGCGGGAATTCGGCTTCACACGATCAACCGTGTCCTGGGTGTATCGTGAAGGGTTGAATGTGGGTGTCACCGTCCACAACAGACGAAGGACCGGCCGTTCAGCCACCTTCGATGACCGTGACCGGCGACATCTGAGACGGATTGTCAATAGTGATAGACGGGCAACCGTGCAACAAATCACGGCTCAATTCAACACAGGCCGTGCTAGACACGTCTCCCAGTGGACAATCCGTAGGAAGATGGGTTCTATGGGGTATGGAAGTCGGCGCCGCACACGGGAGCCACTGTTAACCCAACGTCATCGAGCATAACGACGCGCATTTGTCGCCAGTCACCAGGGATGGACACTGGAACAATGGCGTAACGTGATATGGTCGGACGAATCACGATTTCAACTGCACCATGCCGATGGGAGGCACCGTGTATGGCGCAGACCACATGAAGCGATGGATCCCGCCTGCCTCGAAGGTGTGGTCTAGGGCGCTGGTGTCTCTTTTATGGTCTGGGGTGCATTTTCCCGGTATGGAATGGGCCCCCTAGTTGTTCTGGAAGAGACTTTGAATGGTACGCGGTATGTTGTTGAGCTGCTCGGAGACCATCTCCACCTATTTTTGGCCTTCCAGCGCCCAGACGGTTCTGCGGTGTTTCTAGATGATAACGCGCCGCCACATAGCTCCCACGTCGCCCAAGGATGGTTCCAGGAACATGCAACGGAGGTCCAACGACTGTCATGGCCACCCAGGAGCCCCGATATGAACCTTATCGAGCATATCTGGGATGTCTTGGAACGCAGGCTCCACGCCATGGGTCCTGCACCCACGAACAGACCAGCATTGGCGGCCGCTCTGCAAACGATTTGGTGTCAGCTGCGTCCAGAGGACTACCAGGGACTTGTCGACTCATTTCCACGGCGTCTTACTGCAGTTCGCAGGGCCGGAGATGGCCCCACACGATATTAGGTGACTATCCCATGACATTTGCTAAGTCAGTGTATGTGATTACCCCAATGAAGGTCTTTTCTTATATTAACACCCAGATACTTACAATGATCCCCAAAAGGGACTCTCACCCCTTCAACGCAGTAATTAAGACTGAGAGGACTTTTGCTATTTGTGAAACACACAACCTGACTTTTAACCCCGTTTATCATCATACCATTGCCCACCGTCTATCTCACAACACTATCGAAGTCACCCTGCAGCCACAACGTCCGACAGTGATGTATGGTCTTGGGGTAAGACGCTGTAGTATGAATGCTGAACATTGGAATTCGAATCCTAATAGGGCGGAACATTTTTACTGAATAGTAAATGAATATAACTTTCAGTAATAGAGTACCAAGGAAGCGAAAGGTTCAGAGCACCCAATAGGAACAGTTGAGTAGAAGGTATCATGGCGGAGACATGGATGGCTTCTGAAATATGGCGGATGAGAAAATATGAACTGAGGAATTCTGAAAAACGACAATGTCAAGGAAATGGTTCAGAAGAAATACGATATGAGTATGGGAAGTTGCTCAAGGTTTGAATTGAAAATCTTTGGGGTACCAACCCGCACAACAGGTGTCAACGACCTACTTTTAAAGAAACCGACATAGAGTTCTCCCTGTATTTTGGACAGCAGGGATAACAGCTCCGGTTTCCTCTCTGAGGTCAGCCAACCTCTGCCTTGGGCGTGTTCCCAACCACTAGTCCGCCCCTGGCCCTACAGTATATCTATCAACAGAGTAGAAATCCAAGATTTGATTCTAGTTACTGATTGGTTATAAGCAATCACATGCTCACGCATGTGCACTACTGTATACTTGGACTTTGCGTTATTCATTGCGAAGTAATTTAAACCTTTATCTCAAAGATCTGTATTATTATTGTCATATTCAAATAGCGATTTACATAATTGTTTAATTTGTATCCTAGTTACTCGACAGACTATATACGAGCATGATACTATAGACGGCAGTAGCGTAGCCAGGTTCGACCGATAGGGGGGCGATTACGGGGTGGGGCGAGGGCCAAAACAGTTACATTTTAACTCCATTATAGCAGGCTGAAACTAGGAATTATAAAAAAAATGTGCAACCCTGTTGTCTTTTCAGTCACTTCCTCCCTTTAATTTCTTTAATTATTAAGAAAAATACTTATCGCAAATACGCACAAAATGTGGTTCGTCGCGGCTAACCGAATTGTACAGCGCCACAGCAAGTAGTGGAGACCTGCGGAGCAATGTGTAGCATGTTCTGCGACGAAGCGTGGCAGGGGTATATTTTTACCAAGATCACCCGCCTGCCGCGCGCATTCGTCAGTCTGACAGGCAATGTAATGTCCACCTCCGTAGCGTAACGGTTAGTGTTATTAGCTACCGTCCTTCGGAGCCCGGGTTCGATTCCCGGTACTGCTAGAAATTTAAGATTGGCAGGAGGGCTGGTATGTGGTTGAAATGGCACATGCAGCTCATCTCCATTGGGGGTGTGCCTGAAAAGAGCTCAACCACCTCGGTATGAGGACACGAGTTTGCATTTCTTACCCAGTCAATGTGTCTGTGGAGTAATATAAGTTGGTAGACTGTCAACCTTTATGCCTCTATAGAAATCCACTCAGAGAGCATCATAAACTTCCCATTTTATGGTTATTTTTTTCAATTTTGTTGTCTATACATTTTTGTGCCCTCATCCCCACTTCTTATTCCCAATCGCCGCTACTTGGGGGGGTATACAGTTACAAAATTATAGAACATAATGAAGGCGCTTGTGAGTGTGTGGTGTGCGCATGCATGGATGTCGTTACGAAGACACTGGTACAAGTGAATTATGTTGATATTCAGATTGCAGCGCACTGCAAAATCTTACATTAAAATACAGAACGAGAAGAATTGATCAAGGTCAACAGTTTTATAGCGAATGGTATGTTCAGATTACAATCTAAAATCCAACTTTCAAGAGATGTGTTGGTTTTGCATATATGTCTCAGTGAATGCTCAAAAAGCCAACACGTTGAGTCAATTTGCACTTGTTTATGGTCAGTTTCCGTTTATTTTCTTTTGTAAAACTTCCGTGGGGGGGGGATTCTAATCCCCAGTACCCTCCCCCCCCCCTTAGCAACGCCACTGTATGATCTTTCCTACCTTTAACAACTCCATTCAAGCTTATTCGTGTATTACTATCATTCCACGCAATCTCTCCACTGACAGCTTGGAACATACCTCTTAGTCAAGCGGCTCGTCTCCTTACTCCCAAGTCTTCCCATCCCTACGTTGGCAACAATTCTTTTGTAAGAAATCACCAAGAACAAATCGTGGTGCTTTCCTTTGGATCTTCTCTAGTCCTCGAATCGAGCAGTTCTGGTGAGGGGTCCCATACCTTGGAACCATAATCTGGGTCTTACCACGGATTATAGCCCATCGCCTTTACATCCGTACCACAACACCTAAATACCCTCATAACCCTTCTTTACAACGTCGTTAATGTGATTACCCCCTTTTCCTTTCTTTTTTCTTTCTTGACGGGCTTGGTAGCTCAGGCGGTACAGCGCTGGCCTTCTGAGCTCAAGTTCGCGGGTTCGATCCCGGCTCGCTCCGGTGGTATTTGAAGATGCTCAAATACGTCAGTCTCGTCTCGGTAGATTTACTGACATGACAAAACAACTTCCATGGGACAAAATCTCGGCACCTCGGCGTTTCCAAAAACCATAAAAGTAGTTAGTAGGACGTAAAACCAATAACATTATTATATCAGTAACGAGTTTATAGCCTCCATGGCTCAGGCGGCAGCGCGTCGGCCTCTCGCCGCTGGGTTCCGTAGTTTAAATCCCGGTCATTCCATGTGAGATTTGTACTGGACAAAGCGGAGGCGGGACAGGTTTTTCTCCGGGTACTCGGGTACTCGGGTTTTCCTTGTCATCTTTCATTCCAACAACACTGTCCAATATCATGTCATTCCATCTGTTAGGCATTAATCATTGCCCCAGAGGAGTGCGACGGGCCTCGCCAGCCGGCGCAATTCCCATCCTCGCCGCAAGATGGGGGCTTCATTCATTCCATCCCTGACCCGGTCACTGACTGCAAAACAGGTTGTAGGTTTTCATTCATATTAGTAACGAGTTACGAGTGGAGAATTCCTACGGACACAATCTATATTGTCACTAAGAACCAGTAACACGTAAGGATAAACTTTTAATTTTACACCAGAAGGAGAGAAACATCTGCCATCCCCGAAGGATCGGGTTCGATTTCCAACTGTACCACAACATTTGATAAGTGGTATGAGGACTGAAGCGGGATCTACTCAGCCACGAGAGGTCAAATGAGTAGAGATATGTTCAGTTCCCACCTCAGCCATCTCCGAAGTGGTTTTCCGTGCTTTCCCGCTTCTTCTCCAGGCAAATTAATGACGGGATGGTACCTAACTTACGGCCACGGCCTCTTTATTGTCTACCGCTTCCACTCTTCTCATCTCCAACAAGGCCCCTGTTCAGCATAGCAGGTGAGGCAGCCTGGGCGAGGCACTGGTCCTCCCTTCCAGTTGTATCCCAACCAAATGTCTCACGCTCCAGGATACTGCCCTTGAGGCGGTAGAAGTGGCTTCCCTCGCTGAGTCCGAGGGAAAAATCACCCTTGGACGATAAACATATTTTAAAAAGGTGTAGTGGTTAGTGTGATTAGCTGCCACCCTCGGAGGCCCGGGTTCGATTCCCGGCTCTGCCATGAAATTTGAAAAGTGGTATGAGGGTGGACCTCGGCAGGTCAACTGAGTAGAAGTGGGTTCGATTCCCACTTCAGCCATCCTGGAAGTGGTTTTCTGTGGTTTCCCACTTCTCCTCCAGACAAATGCCAGGATGGTACCTAACTTAAGGCCACGGCCGCTTTCTTCCCTCTTCCTTGTCTATCCCTTCCAATATTGCCATCCTCCACCAAGGATCGTGCTCAGCATAGCAGATAAGGCCGCCTGGGTGAGGTACTGGTCATTCTCCCCAGTTGTATCCCCGACCCAATGTCTTACGCTCCAGGACACTGCCCTTGAGGGCGTTAGAGGTGGGATCCCTCGCTGAGTCCGAGGGAAAAACCAACCCTGGAGGGTAAGCGGATTTAAAAAAAAGAAAAAATGGACCGGGAATTTTTAAAATAGGTCTCTTCGAATGAAATAAGTAAAATTTTAAAAAAATTACCATTTATGTACTGATTTATCCATTTTATGTTACGCGATATTGAAGCGCTGCATTTTTTTGCATTCTGTGTTATTTCTAAGCAATTGTGTACTCGAGGGTGAGTCCGTTCCACTATATTTGACCGAGTACAACAGTCATGTTATGTTCCCTGGCTGGTCGAAGTTGAACTCCGTCTGAATCTGTTTCGGTAGGCTTCTACTCCAGTTGGCTCAGTGGTAGCGTGCTTGCTTTTAAACCCCGAGGTCGAAGGTTCGACTATTTATTGTTTATTATTTTTTAGGCAACATTTCACTTACAATAATTTGATTTTACTATTACGAAATCACTTTCTCCTTCCGCTTTTCACGCGCATTTCGGTACGAGTTACGATGAAGATAATAATAATAATAATAATAATAATAATAATAATAATAATAATAATAATAATAATAATAATAATAATAATAATAATAATAATGTCCGCCTCCGTGGTGTCGTGGTTAGCGTGATTAGCTGCCACCCCCGGAGGTCCGGGTTCGATTCCCGGCTCTGCCACGAAATTTGAAAAGTGGTACGAGGGCTGGAACGGGGTCCACTCAGCCTCGGGAGGTCAACTGAGTAGAGGTGGGTTCGATTCCCACCTCAGCCATCCTGGAAGTAGTTTTCCGTGGTTTCCCACTTCTCCTCCAGGCGAATGCCGGGATGGTACCTAACTTAAGGCCACGGCCGCTTCCTTCACTCTTCCTTGCCTATCCCTTCCAATCTTCCCATCCCTCCACAAGGCCCCTGTTCAGCATAGCAGGTGAGGCCGCCTGGGCGAGGTACTGGTCATACTCCCCAGTTGTATCCCCCGACCAAGAGTCTGAAGCTCCAGGACACTGCCCTTGAGGCGGTAGAGGTGGGATCCCTCGCTAAGTCCGAGGGAAAAACCGAACCTGGAGGGTAAACAGATGATGATGATGATGATAATAATAATAATAATAATAATAATAATAATAATAATAATAATAATAATAATAATAATAATAATAATCGTACGGCCTCTTCTACCGTGTGCGGGCATTTTGATCCGACGCCATATAGGCTGCCTGGGTGTCATTTCGACGTTCCGTTTTACACTGCCAGATGATATAGTAAATCAGATCTGTGTTGGGCGATCTATGGGTGAGTTTTTAATTGATTTTGTCTGATAACCACCAAATGTGTTACATATTGACATTGTACGACATGGATCTTTGAAATGATACTTAGCCTCAAAGGTCTTGTTGTCATGTAAGTGACTAAAAGGAATTTTCTCCCATGAGCATATCTATGAAAGCATTTCTCATCAAAAGTCAAGGCCAAACGTTGTTGATAATTTTGCTCTATTTTAGACAATGTATCAGATGCAAACATTATGGGTCTCTTAGTACCATTTATAATGTGGCACACTGCTACTTCTACTCCACCTGGGCTAGTATCTGAAATTACATAAATGGGGTCATAATGTCCTTGTCTCCTCTTTCAATCTCTCCCTCTTCCCACACAGACCTATCATTGTCTTTATCCTATTATGTGTTCCTTTTCCTGTTCCCTTTTCTCTATAAACGACTTGAGAATATCATATAGAATTTATTTAAGCCCTCATTCACCGATTCACCAATTAATTTCAGTGAATCAGTCAAAGATCTAGGTACCGGTATAATTATACATAGAGGCATGCATTTTTCACATTAATTCATGTACCATTTCGTGAAAAGGAAACCATTTTTTGCGTTATTTCTCGAAGTAGGTCTTGACCCACTCCTTGAATTTTGCTGTCATCATTTTCTAAAATTGTTCATAGAAAGTCCCATTCGTGTGATTTGTGAATTGTTTATGTGAAATATATATATATATGAAGGGAAACAATATTGATTATCATTCCTTATGTAATCTTGAATAGGACTACAATATAGCCCTAATCAAAAATATATAACAATTACCCTTTTACCCTACATGGCCATAGCTTTCGCCTAAATTGGATTAGGGGATTCCCTACATTATTAAAACGAACAGGTACTTCTGTCGAAATGAGAAATCCTTATTCTGTCTTCTGTTTCCCTTCGCACACGTAATAGTAGAATACAATTTCAAGCTTGTTATTTTCCATAAATTTTGCTGCATTTTTGCACTCATCGCAAAATAATTAAATTTTGCTTTAACTGGCCTCATAGCTTTAATTCGCTGTAATTCTCGAAAACGAAATCACTCATTTCTTAACCAGAACCATATGATTAGTTGAGATATCTCAAAATAGCTTCAACATTTTTTTCGTCATGTTTATCATTAATGCGACAAAACATGCCTCCAAGACAATCTTTCATGGAAGTATCACGTCTTCGGTCTTTGCAATATTCAAGTCAATAACAAGATACCAAAACATATTTAATCAAATATTGCAGAAAGGATCTGAGTTACTTCGGAACAATATTGAGGTATTTTCAAAAATCTATTCATAATTGATGGATCCTGGTCCTTTCTACAATCAACATGACCATAGCATAAAATGTTTAATTAATCACCTCAAATCACAGCAAGTATTAATTCAAGTAACCCACACACCACCACTATGACAGAAGTACATTAATATATGTACAGTATTATTACACTGATTATGCTTGTAGTTTAAAGGGGCCTAACATCTAAGGTCACCGGCCCTATTATTAGACCGTTCAAAACATTGTAATAATGTTAATTGTGATATTTTTGTTGCTGACCCCTGCTAACATTCGTCACATTTTACAGAGACAGAAAACATTAAACAATATTATCTGTAAAACAGTATTTGGTAGCACTTCCACAATGTCTTCCTATTTTCATTTCACAGTCGGTCATTGAAGATACCATTCCAGAAATTTTTATTTTTAGCTGTTTTTGACACATAGATGGCCGATTTCTTAATATCAGACATTTCCTCAATGATAGGAAGTGCATTGTTTGGATATGCGAGGCGTACAGGCAGAGCAATGTTATGGTTCTGCAACACAGAAAGCAGTGGTGGCCAGTGGACTCTCAGGTCAGGGGGCAGGCACAGTACATTCTCCCACAATCTTTCTTTGCTACTGACCAGTACCACTGCACTCATTCAAGTCTTCCGTGAGAAAACAAACTAATTCACTGCTGCCAAGCCTCACAAAATTTGGGATGCAAGTCAAAGGCCCAATTTGAATCAAAAGTCCTGGTCTCAAATGTTACACTTCACTATAATTAGTTTCCTTCTTAAAATATAATTATTACGGCAAATAAATTATTATTTAATTTTACTGCATGCGACCATGGAGATATGGCTGGCGCATGCTCGTATAGGGGTTTGTGAGGACATCCCTACTGCTACACTGATACGGACTCTGCGCAAGTGAAAGCCTCTTCCACCCCCCGAAAACCATCCACCAGCGCGTTTTCCCCCTTACATCTCAACCCCCTCACCCACCCTATATCGTCGGACGGAAGCTCTAGAGTCCGTGCCTTAACTTCAACCTGAAAACATTTACCAGTGAAATGCGTGCTGAAAGTCAGTCAATCACCTAAGTTTGATATCACCAAACAGTCTTCCTTATAGATGAGAATTTACAGTTTTACAATGAAATGTAATTTTTTTAGCATTAATCAAGTCTAATGTTTGACTTCAAATCTCGAGAGAAAATAAAAGAACCTTTGTGTTCGCTAGGGAGGACACCGTCCGGGAGTCCTTAAGGGCTGGCTGCTACTGATAGAAAGTTGAAATGTGCTGAAGTTTGGGCCACTGATATAGGCCTAATGTGAGGTAGAGACCAATTACTTCTTTTCACTCTTGTAGACAATCTGGTTAAATATCGACACACTGAATGAATTCTTCCAGTGTCTTGCCTCAGAACAATGAGAAGTTTCTACTAAGATGCAGTAGGGATGTCCAAAATTGTAGTCCCACAAATTCCCTGTAAGCATTTCAATGGAAACCTGCACGGTGATTCAGTTACTCTTGCTGGTATAGTTGGTATGTTGCTGCCCTTTAAATTTTTCAACCATTATCTTGTTACATTTGTAATCAGCATTATTTGAGAATTCTCTTTTGCGTTTATTCGGTTTTTGGCTATCTAGTCCGTCACCTTTTACAAATGGAACTAAATTAGTTTACTTCATCCCAAAATAAGATGCATGATTATCAAGCTGCAGCATGTTGTAAAACAAAAGATGTGAGGACATCAAAATATCTGCTCACAGCAAGCCACCAGCTGAGCAAAGAAGGAACCTCAGTCGTGGACTCTAGACCTTTATGCACTCACCGAATAATTCAATCCTCTGTTGGCAATGCTATATCTGCATGGACTAGGATCCTTTCTATGCACAAAGATGCATCTGTGTCCAGAGTGCTCATAACTCAACATTATCAAAAATGTGACAATTCCTTTCTGCAATTGTTGATTCATTTGCACTTTGGTATTTCCTCATTTTAATTACTGTGACCAAGCTCGATAGCTGTAGTCGCTTGAGTGCAGCCAGTATCTAGTATTCGGGACATAGTGGGTTCGAACCCCCACTGTTGGCAGCCCTGAAGATGGTTTCCCATTTTCACACCATGCAAATACTGGGACTGTACCTTAATTAAGGCTACAGCTGCTTCCTTCCAACTCCTAGCTCTTTCCTGTCCCACCATCGCCATAAGATCTGTGTCAGTGCAAAGTAAAGCAACTTGTAAAAAAAAAAAAAAAAAATGATAATAATAATAATTACTGTGATGCTATGCACAATGACCTGACTGCTAGTCTCAATGACAAGCTGCAACACAGGCAGAATGCTTGTGTACACTAGGCACAAACATGACCTACATTACTATGACAATGTTTGGCTGAACTTACACAGTGCTGTAATTTTCATGCCTTATATGTCCTTCAATGTATTATTATTATTTGTTTAGTACAGTAGTTGTAAGATGTTTCATTTTTCTTTAAACTTGTACTGATAAATGTAATATTTTGAAGTCACATTTTTTTCTGGTTAGATGGAAGAAAGAGCCTAATGGCTGTAATCTTGCCAGAAAAAATAAATCTCTTATCTACATGGGGATGCTGATCATGATGCCCCAACCCTTTCTGTGAAGCAACGACAACAACAAGATGTTTGGCACACTAGAAAAATTATTAGAATATTTTACATCCCAGGATAAGTATACCAGACACTGCATTAATACAGATCAGTATTTCCCAGACTTTTCTTTCTTGTGTACCTGTTTTAAACCAGTTTCTATAAACCATACCCCTTGTTTTTAAAATACGTGGTTGTTTTGTTTGTTGATTTTTGTTCCTTCTTCTGATAATTTCGTTCCGTGCCTACCTTAATGTAAAACAGTAGAAATAAGTTGATGTGTTGGAAAAGGAAATTACAATATTAAAAGTACAAACCGCAGATTTAATTTTACAATATTCATACCACAGAAATAAATATAGCCTCATATTGAATGAACAAACTCTTAATTTAATAATAATATTTAGTTGTTTTATGGTAACTGAAAAATCTAATAATTGTTACTTGTATGAAGACCCTAGGTTGAATGAAATTGTCCAACAGCCAGCCATATCAACAAACCATTGAATGTTTCTGTGAAACAGTGTTGTATACTACAACCAAGTTTAAAATATCCAGCTGAATTTGTTTATGTTCGGTCCTTTCTGTCTGTGTCAAAACTGTCCCTTCAGGTAATTCCTTTATTTGCTGTAGCATTGTACCACCATAGTCATATTCTGTTGTAATTCCTAATATGAGTGAGAAAATAATTTGATTTCAAATTATTATACACTAGCCATTAATATAATTATTTTTGTTAACACAGTGAAAATATAAGAGGTGATCAAAAAGTTCTAGCTCTCCCCTGTCCCATCGTCACCATAAGACCTATCTGTGTCGATGCGATATAAAGCAACTTGTAAAAAGAAAGGGAAGGTGTAGCAATCCAAATGATAAGCCCACTGCTACAGTGCAGCAAAACGCTGGTGATTTCACGAATGAAAAACCCTAAAGAGCTTAAATGGTTTTAACATTTGCAATCGATGAAATTAGGGTTTCCTTTTGGGAACTTAATTTTTTATTCAAAAAGTTTCCGTTCGATGACCGTACAGTCCTGAATCAGGATGCCAATCAGGTAAAATCACCATGAGCATTGAAGTACTCATTCCACCGACGCATCAGGTTAAAGATCCCTGTGTGGTAAAACACCGTGTCCTGCTGCATGAAGATGTCCGTAACTGCCCGCTGCACATCCTCGTCTGACAGTCTAACTCCTGCTGGATAATGTGTTGCACAATGCCAGAGCTGATGATATAGATGTTGATTCCCATAGGGAACCTGAAATATTTGTCCTGAATATCATCTGATGGCCAAGCAGGTATCAATTTTTGGTAATGAGACTAAGTCTCTCATAGTGCATTAGCACTGCCAGTGGCTCCAAGTAGCCTACGCAGTGGCCTCTACGGTATGCACTAGCCATGCGTCTTGGTGGGTGTGCTATGTACCAACTGATGAGCCCAACTTAACACACGGGGGCAAAACGCTGGCAACCAGGAATGAGTTAGCTGGAAAATTTATAATGTCCATTACCAAAGCTGATGTCGAGATCCATTGCTAGTGCACAAATGGTCATGAGCTGGTCCGCCCTAATTGTCTCATCCATCGCCCGCCTGTTGTTGTCCATAATGGATGAGGTTGGCCTCCCAGATTGACCGGCGCCTTGTGTCGAAACGCAACCCACACGGAACTTGGTGGACCGTTCCACAAGTGCGGTTTTCGACAGACATGCTGCCCCATACACAGTCTTCATTCTCTGATGGATGTCCTCCGGTGTTTGTCCTTTGGCAACCAAGAACAGAATAACAGCCCTGTTATTTCTATCCTGTTTGGAGACATTTGGTAATAATGTCTCCATAGTCCACGTGGCTGCATTTAACACACGCACCTCAGCACGACACGAGTGCCACACTAATCCCTTTGCCTACACGTCTGTGCTTATCTACCCACATCGGAGTCGCGCTACATTGCATGTCCGCTGTAGCAATGCCCTCAAACGAAAAAGTTTTGATCACACCTCATAAAAGAAGTGCATTATTTTAAATTATTTAGAATAAGAATGAATACTCCCTGGTTATAACATTAATCTTAGAGAAAATGAGTTTCAAATGACAAATTCCCATAATCAATAACATTGCTTAAAAACCAGTACCATCTAAGGACAAAATTCTGATTTTTCATGAGGAGGAGAGAAGTATATAAAAATGTACATAATGATCCAGAAGTCTTAAGAATTGGTCTCTTATAATGGAGAGAAAAAAATAACCAACACATCATTTCCATGTTAGTTATGTGATATTGAACAGCTGCATTTGACTGTGTTCACTTAGCTATGCGGTGTTGTTTCTTATACTTAGGGGCAAGATTGGTTAGCTATGAAATGTCTGGTTGAGTAAAACCATTTCATTATGTTTGCTGACCAGTCAAAGACGAACCGATTCTAAACTAGTTTTTGCAGGTCTTTATCGCATGAATTGCTAGCCAGAGAAAACATTGCTAATGAGATCATTGATTGCTTTATCCACTTAATTTCTTGAAATCAGTCTCAAAAGGTGCAAGACAGTGTTCACCATTTGCTTCAAGGTAGGTGTAGTAGTATCTCTAAACTAGTTTTAATAATCAACTCTGCTTCTGATATGTTGGGTATTTTTTCTCTTACAGTTTAAATGTAGGTCATTGGCCCAGACAATGCACGTTGCCCACCTCACAGGGGCTTATTATTTTTGTTTGGTAAACATTGGCACAGATGATTATACACTTAAAGTACCCAAACCCAATGAACACCAACCTCCTACATTAACCAACAACAATACAAAAATTTAGAAATAAAATAACTTGCTTGTTGTCATTTCTAAAAATCAGCATTTATCTTTCTGTAGCAATTTGTAATACAGCCCATGTGTTAGATAGATATCCAATAAAGTAAAAATTAATATTAAAAAGTATGCACTCAGGAAATTGTTGCTATTTGAAGTTATTTTCAATTTTACAGCATAGTAGCAAAAGTTCTGCTCTGTTTACACTCTGATGGTTGAATACATGTCTTTCTGAAAATACTGATGCATAGTTCAGAAGGTTATTGCACACAGATGAGCCTATATCAGTAGAGGGTACTTCATCACTCAATATTATTACAGTTTAAAATTATGGATTTTAAATATGCGTAGGAATCGTACATTCGTTTGGCCCACTGTCGCTTTAACAATTATCTCACCTCTTCTTATTTTAGCCTGCCAGAGGATTCAATTTTACTAGGAAAGTACAGGATTGATAACCTCATTGCCTATCCCCTTTAAACAATCATCATGTTGTTCAATATTTTAATAAATCTGATACAGATTGATGATGGAAACAAAAAAATTGTGTCCTGTGTTTGTGTGCATTAATGATCCCAGTTACTGAAATTGAGGTGGTCATGTTTCTGGGTGAACTAAAACACATGAAAAATAGTTTCAGGGAAAGATGATTCCTTACATTTTTCCCACAGATATTTTTCTGGTCAGAAAAGCAAAAAAGAAAAATATCTTTGTTTACTTAATTTCAATATACAATTTTTTTTGTTATTTCAGTTTATATGTTTTCATTTTTTTATATTTAGATTATTTTTAATTTTTTAGTACCATTGAAATAAGTAGTCTTTCCTAAAGCTAGAAGTACATTATTATTAAGCTAGAATTACCTTTCCTTGCAACAGTGTTTCATATAACACCAGGGGTTCAAGGGAGAACATACTGCCTTACAAGTGTTCAATCTGACATTTATACATCAATGCCTTCATATCTTGGCAAATGTTTTACACTCGAGTCGTATGCAGTTAGTACAGATGTCATAAAGGTCACCAGTCAAAATAAACAAGGACGCAAATCTCAGAACACCAATTCACATAAAAAAAGCAAAACCAAGCAAAAGCAGGGGCACAACTATCTGTCAGTGTGTGACTGTGTTTGTGATAGTATGTGTTTTTAACTGAAGCTAAGACTGCATAAGAAGCAGACTCAGTTTATCTAGGGTTGGAGAGAGGAAACCATGTAAAAGCATATTATATAGGATGGTCAAGAGTGGGATTTTGACTCACTTTTCTTCTCAATTATGTTCCCATCCCACACCCTTAAATCCAGTCTTAAATTCATGACAGAGGTAGGAATCACAACCAGACCAACCAAGCAGGAAGCTGCTACACTGATACATGTGGGTAACTGCAGCTGCATATTACTGACTGCTCCTAGAAAATTACAAAAGGATTCTAATGTATAGCTAGTGTGTATGTCCTGATGACTTGAGAAAGAGTTAGTGGAGTTTCCAATAAGGTCATCAGTCAAAATAAACAAAAAGGCAAATCTCAGAACACCAATTCACTCAAAAAGGCAGAACCAAGCAAAAGCACATTCACAACTATCTGTCAGTGTGTGACCACCACGCAAGAGGAACAATTCGTAAGTTCTTTGAAGAATTCCACTCAAGATTAAAACTACTAGAGTCATTGATGAAGAATGAGGTCCCCAAAGCCTTGAAAGGTTTATTATCCATAGTGAGAAATTGTTTATATAGTCATAAATGTATTTAGTATACTTTGTCCTCATGGGCAACCTCCTTATGGGAGAAGTGTTTATTCTCTGAACAAATGTATATATAAACAATTAGGCAAATCTCCTCAGAACACCAGTTGAGGAAAAAGTGGTAAAACCAAACAAATAAGATAGGAAACAATACTATCACTAGAGAAGAGGGTCACCAGCGAAGGTGATAAAACTATTCATAGCCAATAAATACAGGATGTGGGCCAGTGTTAATTACTCTTATTTTCCTTTTCCTACCTGACCAATTTCCTCTAAGTTGGATGCTCTCTCTTGTCATCTGCCAGTAATGTTTCACCTTCAAGGATGATAACCTTGCAGTTTCTCACTTGTAACTACTCAGTCTGTCTGGTACTTAAAAAGGAAATGGGAATGTTCCCAGTTTAATCAATTAATTTAATTAAATTTGCTAACAATTCAACTATACAAAAGCATACACAAGACATCTTGTCTCATACTGTACTTCTCTCGTTCAGAATATGTTAAAGTAGGTTCTGATTGAGAAGGAATGTTTATTGATAACTTAATTGTATTCTCTGATATGCATAAGTCTTACCTTGAGGCAGCATGTTGTAATGGAGCCAGACTGTGAAATGATGAACCACCTGCATGTTCCACCTCTCCTCCCCCTCTGCCCCACTACACACAGTATGAGACAGGTGTGACAGGTCTATTGTACTTCTCACTACAGTAGGATGGATGGATAGTAGATGGGTTGGTGACTGATGGATTCGTGATACAATTATACTTGGGGTAAAGTTTACTTATAGACATTCCCACTTACCTCCTTCCAGTGCAGCTAGACTTTGATAGACTAATCGCTGCAATAAACTTGGATCTAGGTTTACTTGAGAAGAAAAGAAATATTTTTCTCATTTTGTCTCAAGTGTAAGTATCTGAGGACATCTAAGTGTGCTCGTATATACATTCTCTTAAAGCTAAAGAAGCTTTTCAAGTCTTCTGCAACTATTAATATTGTGGTCGTACCCCGTAACAAAAATAAAATCTGAATTTTAATAAACACAGTATGAAAAACCTACAAACTGTTTTCCAGTCAATGACCTGGTCAGGGATGGGATGAATGAAGCCCCCAACTTGCGGCGAGGATAGGAATTGTGCTGGCTGCCGAGGCCGGTCACACTCCTCTAGGGCAATGATTAATGACTGACAGATATGACAGATGACAGGGAAAACCGGAGTACCCGGAGAAAAACCTGTCCTGCCTCCGCTTTGTCCAGCACAAGTCTCACATGGAGTGACCGGGATTTGAACCATGGTGTCCAGTGGTGAGAGGCCGGTGTGCTGCCGTCTGAGCCATGGAGGCTCCCCTTTAATAAACACAGCATACAAACCATAATAAGCCCAGGCCCAGATCCATTCTTGGTGAGATGTAGAGTTACAAGTGTACTCTGGCTTCTGCAATGTGCTATCACTTTCAGTGAGGCATCTCAGTTTTATCCTTGGCTTTGTTAATATGAAAATGACAGGTATGAGTGATGCTAGTAATGACATTCCTTATGCAGCCAGTCCCTGTTATGAATAGGGTAAAAGTCTTCCTCAAAGGAGCACTTGGTATGGACATTTCAGCAGACTTGGTTGATTGATAAGTAACAGCACCTTCTGGTTCAGTAAGGAAAGCAACAGGAAACTACCTCACTAATTTCCCTAGTATGCCTTTTCAGTGATACCTAGGCTGTTAGGGATCCAATCAGCATCTGAGCTGATGACTCAACGCACATACAAACTACAAAGTGAACTGGCTGTGTGCTTTGGGACACATAACTGTGAGCTTGCAATCTGAAGTCCACTGTCAGAAGCCCTGAAGATGGTTTTCTATTCTTTCTCCCATTTTCACACCGGGTAAATGTTTGGGCTGTACCTATTAACATCATAAAATTTATAGTTCTAATCAACCTTCCTTAAATAAAAATATGTTGAGATATCTTCAACCTGATCAAACAGAGGACAGAAAATTATTAAAAGAAAGAAGTGAACCTGAGCTTCCTCAGTGAATCAGTGGGAGTATGCAGGCCTCTGGATCCCCAAAAAGTGGTTTAAAACCAGACAGAGGCAGTTAGATTTTGGAATGGCAGAAAGAAGTCCATTCAACACTCAACGTCTTACGATAACACAAAAAAACTTCCTCGTTTTTAAGCCACGTATATTGTTACACTGTGACAGTACTGCTTCATGTAATCATACGTTGTTGCAAAAATGACATGGACATGATCATCTGCAGTTTCCAGCTGTTGGCCAGGTCTGCTTGCAAAAATGACATAAAATAGTCAAAATAAATAATTCATGAAGTTTTGAAGTGGAGTAAACTGTTCAAAAGATATGAACAAGAACCTGCTTGAGTCTTCCTTCAAGACCACCCCCTCCCCCCCCCCCCCCCCTCTTCTAGCTTCAATATCAAAAAAATGAAGAACCTAAGTTAAGCTATACTTGAATTAAAATACAGGAGACTGTTTAAAATATTCCATTGTTTAAAAAATACAAGAAAAAGTCCCTATTTGAGACTTTCTTTAAATTTTCCCTCCTTGTTTGAATATCAAAGTACTGTCTGTCTGCCTGTCCAGCTCGGTAAGTCTTTAGGCTCAAGCCTGGTTGGATTCTGAAATAGCACCACCAAAGGTTATGCAGTTATACGGAAACCAGGAAAACCAATGACTGAACCATAACCTGTGTAGTGTGAACAACAGAGCAGATCATAAAAACCAAAGGCTAGATTTCGGTACTCCTCTCCACAAATTTATGTTTAGTTTTAAAATTGCCGTAAGCACTCCACAGCTGAACAGGTATGTTGGAAAGTGGTTTCCGTCAAAACGATCGACCTTAGGGCATATGTTCATAGGGATTTCTTGTGTTTTCCTCTGGTGGATTGTTACGGAGTAATTGCATTTCATTTGGTTTGTTGTCCCAATCAGCTTTGTATCTGTATTGCACTGGAAATAATAATAATAATAATAATAATAATAATAATAATAATAATAATAATAATAATAATAATAATAATAATAATAATAATAATAATAATAATAATAATAATAATAATAATAATAATATTTGTTTTGTGTCCATTCTAAATGCCGGGGTGTCGGAATTTTGTCCTGCAGGAGGTCTTGAACGTGCCAGAAGCCAACGACATGGAGTTGTTACCTTTAAAACATCCTTTACTGTACAGTACACTGACAGAACATATTGAACTCGCTGTGATCAAAGCGTACATGTTTCATCTGAGGGTTATTGCATTACTCTGTATTTTGTTTTGTTCTTTTTTGTTACAGCATATTACAGGCTTTTTCATTGCTGTGAAGGTATTTTCACAGAAACAAGGATGATTGTGGTAATGAATGGAATAAATCATAATTACATTTTTACTCCATAACGAGCCACCGGAGACCACAAGTCCCTTATACCAATATACTCAGAAGGTATCCCTGAACAACCTCCGAAAAATTGTTTTGTTTTGTTTGTACATTGCTCAAAATTACTGTATGGGTCATGTCGACAGTAAGAAGGAAAGGCAATTTTTAATTTTCCGTCTGTCTGAACACACATTTGAGAAAATGGCAGGACAGAATTTAATGAAACTCAGTATATAAAGTCAGGAAATAAGGCACTACAATCCATCTATAAATAACGTTATTCATGCTGTGTGAAATGGTAGTTTAGGGAAAGGCTTGACATTTAATTCTCAAATATATGTTACTAGTAGTCCTATCAATAAAAAATACTTAACAAAGTTATAGAAAATTAGATTTCCAATCAGCTATGACAAGACATATTAATGAATTTAGTATTTTGTTACTTAGCCCAAATCAGTGCCAACCCATGGAAAAATGGCTAAACAGAATTGAATGAAAAATGGTATGTAAAGTTCAGTTTTAGGCTATAAATAATTTTATTCATTATAGGGTGAAGTGGTAGTTTAGAGAAAGGACTAAAATTTAATTCTCAAATATATATGTTATTAGTGGTCCTATCGATAAATACTAGGGGCTGCCTGGCCAAGGTGGTAAAGGCGTGCTCGGTTCGCCTGGAAGGACGTGGGTTCGAATCCCCGTCAGGAAGTCGTAAAATTTCAGAAACAAGATTTCCACTTTCAGAGGTGCATATGGCCCTGAGGTTCACTCAGCCTACACCAAAAATGAGTACCGGTACCAGGTTAATTCCTGGGAGCAAAGGCGGCCGGGCGTAGAGCTAACCACTCTACCCCATCACGTGCTGAGGTTAACACTGGTGGAAGCCTTTACCTTCCACCCCTCCAAGGGCCTTCATGGCCTGTACGGAGGTGACTTCGCTTTGCTATTGATAAATACTACATAGCAAAAGTTAAAGAAAATGCAATTTCCAAACACTTATGTCTTATACAGTTTTACCTACCAATTATGGTAACAGAGATTTTAATGAATTTAGACTTTTACTGCTTAGTCCATATCAACACCAAGCATCACTAATATGGAAATTTCGTTCAGTCATATTAACCGATGTTGGTTATTGTCATGATTGTCCTAACATGAAAAACTGCATTGTCAACAACCCATATCGACATGAAGGGCATGAAGATGAAAGACTCACTAGGCCTTGCGAGTAGTGATGTAAGGAAGTAAGGAAGGCACTGGCACTGTGATTTGACACCGGTGCCAGAGACGGAACGGTAGGCACGGTCAATGGCAGATAAATGATTTAAAATGAACCAGTGCCAGTGGCACTGTCATAAAAATAAATCTGTGAAACGTTTACAAGAATAAAAAGGTTTGTGACATGAATATTGACCTTCTTTATACCGTTAGTAAGGACAAGAACCATCAATCAAGTCTGCTTTTCCATGAGTACATCGAACAGTATGGCGGGCACTGGCGGCTGGCACTGTTGCCAAACGAAGCACTATTGTGTGTGGCCACGTGACTGCCTCGTGCCAACGGCACGGCACGTACAGGCCAGTGCTTCTCAGATTCGTGCCGGTGTCAGTGGCAATGCACCAGGACAGATCGCTCCTACAGTACCTGCTGGTCAACCCGTCCTACCAAGTGCTGCCAGACTGTGCCACGCTCTGCTTTATTCTCTTTCGTGATGTTATTGATTGTCTTGAATTCCGTGTCAGTGGCAGATAAATGAAAATCTAACTCTTTGTGGAGCTACATCACACCAGATGATAAAAACCAGTACATAGCAGTGTAAGATATTTGTAAATCTTGTATATCATTCAAATCAACGATAACATGTTTAAAACGGCATATGCTTCGTCATACCTGGAAGACCACTTAATAGCTAGGCAGGCAGATTTGTTAAAATGGTGGTTGGGAAGAAAGCTTCAGTATCCTAACATTTACTATTTAGCTGTCCGAAAGTTGTGTGTTGTAGTAACATCCGCGCCTGTCGAAGGTGTGTCTTCGAAAGCTGGTCAATGTGAATGGAAAATTTATTTGAGGGTTATTTTGTAGTATTTTGCATGTAAATTTTGACTAAGAGACGAAACAAACTGTAAGTGAATAAAGTGAAAAAAATACTGTTCTTGAATGTGAATGGAAAACTTACTTGAGGGTTATTTTGTAGTATTTTGCATGTACACATGAATATAAATTACGGTATACCTATGTGTAGTTCCTTTTTTTTGTCAATACATGAAGCATAAATGTTTCCATACGAGTCCAATGAATAAGTAGTCACCGTGGCACTGACAGCGCTTGGCACTGGCACTGTGCACACCAGTGTCAGCAGAGGCACTGGAATTTGCACCATTACTTGCGAGCTAATACCGTGGGGTTGATAAAAAACAAGAGTCGACCAAGGGAGGTTGCATAAGATAGATGAAAGTGAGGAGAGAGACACAAGTATGTGGAAGCAGTGTTGGGACTCACAACGGGAAGTCACCATGTGGTTTTCTAGAAAATTTTGAGGATTTACCCTCGTTAAAAAATTTTTTAGCCCTGTTTGAGTGTTTTTGCCTATGAGCCTTATTTTGTTCAAAATTTAACGTTTAAAATATATCCTCAAACATTTGTAGTCTTATTCCCGCAGATATTTCCGACTTGTCTCCGTGGCGTAGTCGCTAGCACATTGGTATTGGAAATTTAAGTTGCTGAATTCGAATCCAACCTTGGTCTTTTTTAAATTTCCTTCCCTTTCTTTTCCATTTTTCTTTTAATGTCATGTTTTTGGTACAATATTTAATTTTTTAGGTTACATCAAATACTTTATTTGTTATTGTTTTTCTATTTACAATATTAATAAATATTTACATTATTGTTTACATTATTTATAATATTTGTCACATTTTCACTGTTTGTCTGACAATTACACTTATTTGGGTGGTATTTTTCATAGAAGCATTAGAATCAAAGCATTTCACGACAATGCCGGTCCAGAGCAATAACACTTTGACCTCATTACTTTATGCGGAAAACAGATGGTGTTCACATTTCCGAACATTGTCATTCGTCTGTTAACTTTGGTGCAAAGAAAGAATATTTGATCATGTCTACAAAATTATAACCTATAAATTTCATTTTTCTTCTGTATTGAAGTGCAATTATAAGAAATAAATTGACAAGAGGATCCACCTTTTCAATACAATATATCAAGTCCCAAGACTAATGTAATATTATTTACTTGATATATTGTATTGAAAAGATAGACCTTCTTGTCAATTTATTTCTTACGTCTACAAAAGCATTATATGAAGGTGACAAATCAGTGAATGGATTTTGATAGCATCTTCTCTCGTAGACAGATCTTTGTCCTCGTGTACAGCATGGACCGTTTTATAGTTTTTTAATGAGGCCTTTTACCTGCAAAAACAAAACTGAGTATGCTTACAGCTTTATTTCATATGAAGAGCAAAGTATTCAATAGACGCACTTATTTTTATTACTTACTTGTCGAAAAAAAGTAAATATTGCATGGTTGGCAAAACGGGGTGCAATGTGGTGGGATGACTTCTACGTGTGCCGTACACCTGCCATCTTCAATCGTTAAGTCATTCAGTAGGTACGAATCCGTTTGTCCTCCCCATGAATCCAAAATCATTAAAAAAAAATTTTTCCCACAAATGGCATTACTAAATTTCAAGAAAACTTCTAAAGTGATCTTTTGTCAACTTTCCCAATTTTGAAGCAGTTACCGATATGAAAACGTTGCCATATTCTACAGATAATTTCTCTAAATTGACTGCTACACAAGGGCTGAACATGCTCTTTGGTTCTTGCATGCAGCATATTGTGCAGTAGAGCTATATGTATCTTATTAAAATCTCCCAATTAAATTTCTGTTACTTTTTCTCCTTGGGTGGATAAAGTCCTTTGCAAATCTACCCTGTACTCACAACCTGTCTGATCAATATTAATCATGAACTGTTTCTTATATTTTCAGAGGCTATTTTCAGTTAAACACGTTTCTGAAAAACATATGCTTCTTTCAAATTGCATCCAAGTTCAAACCTCGTTTCGATTTGATGTAAAGCATTACTTTATGTTGTCTGATTTTGTATTTTGCCTTGAATTTCTTAACCCACGTATCGGATCCTGTGAAGCGAAATTCTTGACTTTGATTCTGGATTGCAGCTTGGTATGCCCGTGTCACTGGTAGTCACTGGCTTTCTTTGCTCCCGTGCTCGTGAAATCGAACGAGAGTAATTTCTCGATCATTACATATTTTTCTCTGCAGCTACCACATTTTGAAATTTTTTGATTGGGGATTTAAATGAGACTATGGAGTGGGTATGTGAGAAACTGGGAGTGAGATTTCTAGATCCTAATGGGTGGATAGGAGATAGGGATCCATGCTCAGATGGCCTTCACATAAACTGCAGTGATACGTATAAGTTAGGAAATTTGTTTAGAAGGGTTATAGGGAGGTACATTCAGGGAAATGGGGTGGTCTAGGAAACGGTGAAAAGAGTACAGAGATCTGAAAGACAAGTGGAGATGACATAAAAATGTTAGTGTTGAACTGGAGAAGTATTGTAAAGAGAGGAATAGAATTAAGTAATTTAATAAATACAGTATATACTTACCAGATATTGCAATAGGAGTTGAATCATGGCTGAGAAGTGATATAATGGATACAGAAATTTTCTCACAGAACTGAGTGTGTATCGTAGAGATATGATAGGAATGGCAGGAGGGGAAGTATTCATTCTGGCGAAAGAAGAATTTGTAAGTTACAAAAAAGTTAAAGATGACAAACATGAAATTGTAGGAGTACGGCTCATTTCTAAAGATAATAGGCAACCCGATGTCTTTGGAGTGCACAAACCAGGAAAGGGTAACATTGACACTGATTCAGATTTATTTGATAAGATAATCAGCTATGTGGGAAACGATATGGAAAGGAATGTGAGTGTAGCTGAAGATCTCAATTTACCAAATGTCAGTTGGGAAGGTAATGCGAACGACAGGAAGCATCAGAAACAAATGGCAAATAAGTTAATATGGGGAGGACAGCTGACTCAGAAAGTGATGGAACCAACTAGAGGGAAGAATATTTTGGACATGGTGTTGATAAAACCAAATGAGCTCTATAGAGAAACCAAAGTAATAGATGGTATTAGTGATCACAAAGCTGTTTTTGTTGCAGTTAAAAATAAATGTGATAGAAAGGAAGGTCTTAGAAGTAAGACTATTAGGCAGTTCCACATTGGTGATAAAGCAGGCATGAGGGAGCTTTTAAAAAGTAAATATGATCGGTGGAATAGGATAAATAAAAATGTAAACAGTCTCTGGGGTGGGTTAAAGCAATTGTTAAGGAATGTGAAAACAGGTTTGTACCTTTAAAGGTGGTAAGGAATGGTAAAGACCCACTTTATTATAACAGAGAAATACAAAGATTAAAAAGGAGGTGCAGATTGGAAAGAAATAGAGTTAGAAATGGCTGTGAAAGTAAGGAGAAATTGAAGGAACTTACTAGGAAATTGAATATAACAAAGAAGTCAGCTAAGGATAACATGATGGCAGTCATGAAAATTCTAGTGAAAAATAGAAGGGTGTGTATAGGTACTATAAGGCAGAAACAGGTTCCAAGAAGGACATTCCAGGAATCATTAATGGACAAGGGGAGTAGGTATGTGAGGATCTTCAAACGGCAGAAGTAGGCTATTCAGTCAGCAGTGTGTAAAGATTGTTGGTTACAAGGATAATGTCCAGATAGAGGAGGTGACTAATACCAAAGAAGTACTAAAATTTACCTATAATAACAATGACATTTACAATAAGATACAAAAGTTGAAAACTAGAAAAGCAGCTGTATTTGATAAGATTTCTGGGGATATACTAAAGACAATGGGTTGGGATATAGTACCATATCTGAAGTATTTATCTGATTAATGTTTGCATGAAAGAGCTATACCAAAATTAATGGAGAGTTGCTATAGTAGCCTTGTGTATAAAAGAAAAGGTGATAGACATAAAGCTGAAAATTACAGGCCAGTCAATTTGCCATGCATTGCATATAGGCCTAAGCTTTGAGAAAGCCTTCTTTCTGATTAGACATGTTTGCAAAATTAATAACTGGTTCGATAGAAGGCAGTTTGGGTTAAGGAAAGGTTATTCCACTGAAGCTCAACTTGTAGGATTCCAGCAAGATATATCAGATATCTTGGTGGTGGTGGTGGTGGTGATAATTGTTTTAAGAGGAAGTACAACTAGGCAACCATCCTCTATATAACAATAATCAGAGGGAAAAATGGAAGGGATCCGACACTTCAAAAAATGAAGCTATCGGTCAAAGAAAGACAAGGGCCACGAAGGGCATGAACATGAAAGACTCCCTAGCCCTCGCAAACCTAATAGCATCAGGGTCAAAAAAGAACAAGAGTTAACCAAGAGAGGTCGGATAGGATAGATGAAAGTGAGGAGTCTGGCACAAGTAAGTGGAAGCAATGCCAGGACTCAGCTAGGGTCTCGTGGTCGCCAACCCACGCTCCAAAGTTCAGAGCCCCTGGGGCCCCTTTTAGTCGCCTCTTACGACAGGCAGGGGATACCGTGGGTGTAATTCTACCGCCCCCACCCACGGCGGGACAGATATCTTGGATTCAGGAGGTCAAATGAACTGTATCACGGTTGACCTGTTTAAGGGAGGTGGTGGTGAATTTTGTTTTAAGAAGAAGTACAACTAGGTAATCATCCTCTCTGAACAAATTAGTGGAAAAGAAATTTCAAATAAAACAAAATTATTTATTTAACAAAGGAATTTGGAAACGCAGAACAAAATAAAACAAAATGTTATTGGATTAAGCCAAAAAATTACTAACGAATCAAAAGGGAAAGTGCGTTCTCTGAGTAACAGTACACTTACAGTTTAATTGCCCTTGATTAATCCACTGTCGCACATAAAGCGGATGACGAGATCAGCAGTAGTTGTGTCATCAGCTAATATGCGTTCGAGTGTTTCCTGCAGGCCGAGGCTCTGTGAATCCATCAAGCAAATTACTGAGTAGCCTAAAATTCCAATTAGGCTATATGTGAGTAATTATTGGGGAGGCATGATTAACATGAACACAGGCATGTGAAATGAGGAACAACTATTAATGCAAACATTCCTATAATTAACAATATTCACAAACAGGGAAAACAGAACAATAGAGCTTATTCCTCAAATACCAGTACATTTTTGAATGAGTCTTATGTGTCGAGTTTTCAATAATATTTACAAGTAAACAGAAAAATAGAATTTGATTCATAAATAAATATTTTAATGGAATGTCTATGTATGAAGCTATCAAAAATAATCACAAGTAAAATAGTAGAACTTGCTTCATAAATACCTTTTCTGAATACATGTCCCATTACTGTATATTATTGATTTTATGATATGAAATATGAAAAGCTCTACCACCAGATGTATCGCCTAAACAGTCTCCATTGGGAAATGTAGTTCTCTGAAGGAATGTAAAATCATCTACCTACTTCTTCAGATTTAATGCTTTAGCAGCCTCCTCGTGTAGTTTATATGCAGAAGGTTCAATGAATTTATCTCTCCTGTCCTGTATTTGTATGGAAATAACCCTTAAGTCCTTTAAGGCCTGAGGAAAACCTCTCAGTTGTTGAAGTTGTCATGGGATTATCATCACTATTTTTAAAAACTTGAACAGTTCTTGAGAGCAAATCGATAATAATGGTGTATGGCCTCCAGAGAGGCTTTTGTCTATGAGGATGGGGCTCTATCGAAGATGACTTTCTAATTATGAAATGGCACACACGCCCAGTTCCCAAGCCAAATGAATTAACCAATTAAGATTAAAATCCCCGATCCGGCCGAGAATCGAACCCAGGGCCCTCTGGACCAAAAGCCAGGACACTAACCATTTAGCCACTTAGTCGGACATCCTAAGATGAACTACTTTATTGATGTGATTGGTAATGTCCACTAAGTTATCAATTATTTTTCATTCAGCAATGACTTGTGAAACATTCCTCTGTGAAGCAAAAGATGATCAGAGTCTACAACATTTTCCATGGAGTAGTTAATTTTTACTTTGTTTGAATCATTCCCAAGTAGAACTTCCTCAAATTGAAGTAAGAAGTTGTAAGATGGTGTGTCAAAACGGGGAGCCAAACAATTTATTTATTTATTTATTTATTTATTTATTGGTGACAAAAAGTCCCATAAGCCTCGGACTCGTTATAGGGACAGTACAGTACATACGGTACTTTTCTTAACACGACACAATAATTTTCTTAAAACATTTAACTTATTTAGAGTTCTTTATAACAGGAGGCAATACATTATATTCCCTAAACGTTAATGATTCTATGCTTTCACTCCATACTTTATTGAATATTGGAGTGACAGGGATATAATCCTTAATGATCCCCTAGTTTCATATCTATGAATTTCACTAAAATGGGAGAATTTAACAGCAGAGTGGGTTAATTTTCTGTCTAGCTTATATATAAAGACTAATGACGAAAATGCAATTTGCTTATGGAATGGCAGAATATTAGACTCTGAAAAAACTTCTTGTGATGGTTTGAGAAATACATGATTCTGGTGGCTCCTTTTTGTAGGATTTCCAAATTATTAACATAATTTTTCCATCTTCCCCAAATGAAGCTTATGTAAGTTAGATGTGGGTGGATCATTGCAGAATATATACACTTCAATTGTTGGTGAGAGAAATTACTGTATCTTAATCTGTGCATTATTCCTATCAAAGGTGTAATTTTGCTGATTACCGAGCTCGATAGCTGCAGTCGCTTAAGTGCGGCCAGTATCCGGTATTCGGGAGATAGTAGGTTCGAACCCCACTGTCGGCAGCCCTGAAGATGGTTTTCCATGGTTTCCCATTTTCACACCAGGTGAATGCTGGGGCTGTACCTTAATTAAGGCCACGGCCGCTTCCTTCGCACTCCTAGACCTTTCCTGTCCCATCGTCGCCATAAGACCTATCTGTGTCAGTGCGACGTAAAGCAACTAGCAAAAAAAAAAATAATTTGCTGATTAAATAATCAATATGGTTTTTCTAGGAAAGTGTTGAGTCTAATACTATACCAATATACATAGCTGAGTTGACTCTCTGTTACTTGGTTCTTTAGGGTAACAGTGTTAGCTGCTGTGATCTTATGGGCTGTTTTATGGAAGATTATGTATTTTATTTCCGTCACATTTATGATCATTTTTTGAGATAAAGCCCAGTCCGATAACTTGTACAAGTCACAATGTATATCTTCATAATTTGTGTTTTGCTTAGTCCTTTATAAGTTATTAAGATATCATCCACAAATAATTTACATTTTCCCTTTAGTGTTAAAGATTGTATGACATTAATATAAATCAAAAATATAATTGGACCTAGTACTGAGCCCTGCAGTACACCCATTTTTATTTGTTGCTTAGAACTTTTGGTATCATTAATCATCACATTGTGTTCTGTTTGATAAATAATTTTGGAACCATTTGTGTGCTAAACCCCTAATTCCTGTTATGTTTGATTTGTTCAGAAGTGTTTTGTTGTCAACCAGGTCAAATGCTTTTTTAAGATTGATGAGTAGTCCTGCTGCTAATTTCGTTTCATCTAAGGTCTTTTGAAGATCTATTACTGTATCAAATATGGCATTATCAGTTCCTCTATTTGGGAGAAACCCATATTGATTATCAGAAAAGTAATTAGTTTTACATAGAAAATATACCAATTTAATTTTTACTACCATTTCTACGAGTTTTACAATCACAGATAATATACTAACTGACTTGTAATTGGATGGATCTGTATTACCTCCTGATTTAAATATAGGTACAATTCTGGTACACTTGAGTACTTGGAGTATTTCTCCAACGAGAACTGAACAGCTAATAATTTCCACAATGTATGGCACTAAGCTTTCAACAAAGGTTTTTAACATGACATTGGTTTTATCTTCTGTTAATTTATTTTTATTCTTTAGAGAAGTGGTAATTTTGAGCACTTCACATTCATCAGTTGGAGACATGAAAATACTATTAGTTTGATTTTCAGCTGTTGTGCTGCCATGAACTTGCTCATCTTCAGGAAGGCCTTTCCTTATATTTTCAGTTACGTTAACATTTAGTTCATTTAGATTATTGCACATGTCCTCCGTGTTTGTAATGCTGACATCATTTACCACCAGATGGCTGATTTCATGTTTATGTCCAGGCTTCCTATTTAACACTTCATTGACTACTACATACCATGTTTCTTTTTGGTTTTTGCAATTCTGTAAAATATGTTCATAATACCTTTTTTGTAACTCTCTTGTTAATTTGTTATTTTATAACAGTGGTATCTATCATTGTACCTTTGTTCAACTGAAACAAACTGCTATGCTGAATTATCTTCAGAATCATCATGCCGTTTGGGAGTCTTCATCCTTCTAGGCAGAGTGGGTGAATGAACTTCTGCAACTCCAATGGCCGTTTACATATCTCGTCACACACCTTTCTTTATATACTGTTCGAAACAAATTCTTGATTGATCGTATGACATGGTTCGTGATTGTGAGACCCACATAACAGAAAGTTACTGCCATTGAACATGCCTTGCACGAATACCTCCACTTCTGACTGCATTGTGTTAACTCACACTTATGAAACTTATATGTTCCTATAACTTGCAATTCTGCACCTCTTTTGACTGTACATGCATAACATGTTAATTGCACGGATTACTTCTACGAAAACTCCAGGGAGTCCGCATAGCTGTTGTAGCTGTTAGTCAACTCGAGTCGCCCGTCCACTCATCGTTCAACCAACGTTTCAAGGGTGGTACCCTATTCTCTTCCCAAACCCATTAGTGAGAGCTCACAGAACTCTCTGGGTATAACCTTATCAGTGCAGCTCAACCCATCCCGCAGCAGACTTGAGAGAACCAAACTTGGGACTTTCTTCTTAAATCCTGTTACACTGTAATTCTGTCTCAGGGCTCTGAAGACTACCAAACTCCACATTTTAAGGGGACTTAAAATCTACGAGGAGAATGTGGGGGTGAGGGGAGAAATGGCACTCTGCCCCTCTGAAATCATTTTGGTGGAGGGCAAAAAAACACCTTGTCCCCCCCCAAAGGGACATTTTTTGCTTTCTCATCATGAAATAAAAAGAAAATTTACTCTTTTCTGATTCTATGAAAAAACCAGACAAAACATCAAGTATAGATTAGTCAAGATGAATTGTACATCTAATTTGACATGGTTTATTCCAATATCATAAGACTGTCAAGGGCATATTCCCTTTAAATAAATCCTTGTAAGCAATTGGTTACTTCTTAGTATTGCAGATGGTCTTTCAATTGAACATACAACTTATTAGTATATATCTGAACTTGTTATGTTTATTATAGGAAGAATATCCATGATTATCACACTGTTAAATAATACAAGGGTTGGATAGTATAAAATGAAAACAAAAGAGAATCCCACTCATATCCAAACCAGCATGTCAGATTTGTAGGTCAACAAGGTAATACTTTAAGTACATAGTTCTTATCATGAGTTGAACTTTGAACTCTGACTCAGACAGTGGCAGTATTCTTAGTATTGGAATACACAACAATTCAAATAAGACATATGGTTTACTCAGATTTATAGATTAACATTATTCACCAAATATTCTATATCACAATGTTGTTCTCAGCTAATTAGACTGGGGCCACTATCTCGCCATCAATAGCTCCTCAATTCTTTTCACAAAGGCTGTGAGAGGACCTAAAAACCAGTCCTCAGATCAGATGAAAATCCATGACCTGGCCGGGAATTACACCTGGGATCTCCAGATAAGAGGTAGGTTCGCTATACATAGATCATATGGTCAGCTAATAATAGTAATAATAATACTTGTTTGGTATGCCTTCAATTACTGTAGATTTCAAGAGATGATTAGGTGCCATCACATTTAAACACCCTTCATTGCCACAGATCTCAGCCAGGATCAGCCTTGCTATTTTGGAAACAAAACAACAGTGGGTAATCGACTGCCCAACTGGGGTTGGAAAATAAATATTTATTTTGTTATACAAATCAGGACAGTCAAAAGTCCGATCAAAGTCCAGCTTCTTGGCGATATGAATATGTTAAAATTTCATGTTTTAGAATTGATAATGAGAATGATGATAAAACTGAAACAAAAAATCCTATATCCTTTAATCATCATTATCATCATCATATGGCCTTAATTACCATGCCATCTTGGTTTGACACCAATTAGGAGAGGCTACCTGCATATAATTTCTGTATTCCATTTTCCACTACTTGATGACAAAGAAATCAGAACTCCATTTGGGTAAGCTAATGCAGATTTTTAATTAATTTTGTCAGGTTAACACAGTCTATCATGAACAGATGTTTTCATGCGAACACTATATAAAAATTATGACTTGTCTGCTGAGTTTGAATCCATAATCTCGGGATCTGGAAGCCAATAGTACATTGATCTACAGAGGGAGCTTTAAATTAATCATCTTTATTCATTAGAGAGAACAAACCTCCCCTTCACATATTGTATTGCCTTAACTTCACATTCTCATTAAAACACTCAAAACCTTAATGCATTTTATTTTTATTTTTTACAATTTGCTTTACATTGCACTGACACAGACAGGTTTTATGGCAACGATAGGATAGGAAAGGGATAGAAGTGGGAAGGAAGTGGCCGTGGCCTTAAGGTACAGCATTTGCCAGGTGTGAAAATGGGAAACCATGGAAAACCATTTTCAGGGCTGCCAACAGTGGGGTTCAAACCCACTATCTCCAAAATGAAACCTCACAGCTGTGCAACCCTAATCACATAACCAACTCGCTTGGTCCTGAATGCTTTGAAAGCACTCATAAGTCTTTTGCAGTATTCTTCACTCTCTCTGGAATACCTTGACTAGCTTCAGGTAAAGATAAATTATGTGACATAATTGGCGAGCGAGTGTGCAAAGTGTATTAAGTCATAATTTATACAATGCCTCGTGTTGTTTGGTTCCCTAACTATGCGAATTTATCTGCAATTTATTATGAGGAGTTACTGCATTGTTGTGAACAGTATTAGGTTCCTGAAAACATTATTCAAATTACTTATATTACATAACTCAATTTTGGGTTTCAAACTGAACTTTAAAAATTGACTTTCTCAAAACTAGTAAATTCTGACATAATGCACTTTACACAGCCACCTGTCAATTATAACAGTACAAAGGGAGAGGGTGAAACCCAGTGCCAGCACACAGGCTACTTCTGTTGAATAACATGAAGGGGTCTGCTCAAGGCTTAACATCTCCATCTGATGGACGAATCACCATCAATAGCATCATATGCCCTCACTCTATATGAAAACTGTGGAGAGTTTTCGAACTGAATCCAGGCTTATGGCATGTAATCTATCGATTACAGACAATTCCTTTGTGTTGTTTCTTCTAATTTCAAAAGTCATCTTCATTACCGGTATTTTCCTGATCGATGGGTCTGATGACCATGCCGTTATAAACAAAAATACCACACCAACCACCATCATCGCCAGTTAGTTCAATACAATGAAAACGGAACAATATTTATATGTCAATGATGCTCGCCGTTGATGGACTTCGTAATAAAAATCTGAATTCATGAACACAGTATATCCAATATTATAGCTCAATGGTCAAGACATATCAGATATAAAAGACTGGAGACTGGGTTTTCTATGCCTTTTTGTTACATAAGATATAATATTTTCAGAGATGCAAGTTTACAAATAATGCATAATCACAAAAATCAATGTTATGTTATTATTCCTCATATGGTAAGAATGCATGAAACAAGTAAGATAGTAAACTATATTTTACACAACTTTCATTATCCTCAGTTGGTAAAGCTAAAATTAACAGTGGAATTTGACATTTCCTGTTTTGATCCCCTTAATACTGCTATGCAAGTTACATTAATTAAATAATATTCTTCTTCTTCTACTGCTCTTCCCCACACCCAGTGGGGTCGTGGGTGCAACTTGTGTTGCACATGTGACTTTGGTATTGATTTACGACCGGATGCCCTTCCTGACGCCAACCCTATCTGGAAGGGTGTAATACTATTGTGTATTTCTGTGGTGGTTGGCAGTATGTATGGTGTGTTGTCTGAATATGAAGAGGAGAATGTTGGGACAAATACAAACAACCAGTTCCCGGGCCAGAAGAATTAATCACACACGATTAAAATCCCCGACTGGCCGGGAATTGAACCCAGGACCCTCTGAACTGAAGGTCTCAACGTTGACCATTCAGCCAAGCAGTCGGACACATTAATTATATAATATATAGTCTAAACTAAGGTCTAATGCACAATGCAACTATCCTTGAACTTGAATACAGAGTTTCGAGAAACTGAGTTCAGTTGTTTTCCCAAGATGTCATAAAAGCAAACTCAATCTATTTTTGACTCTTGTACACCTTATCAGAGATAAAAATGCAGTATGGAACAAACATATGAAGTGACAGGCTAAATTATAATTTCATTTATATAGGTTAGAGAAATAAAAATTACTTATAATAACAGCCTTCATTATTCCTATTTAAGTAAACCAAGTTAACTAATGAACAGAGTTAATGATGGTACAGAGTGTTCCAAGTTTTGAGGTGAGGTAACTTCAATGCTGGAGGAGGGAAGTACTGGAACACTCACCATATTCACCAGACCTGTCTCCTTGAGATTTTGACCTTGTTCCCAAAGTGAAAGAACCACTGCATGGAGGTATTGAAACACGAGGTTGAGGTGACTGGTATCAGAGTCTCCTGCATTGTTGGCAACAAATGGACTACTTAGACAGTACGGTAACATTTACAGTAAACTCTCTACGGATGAACATTATGTAGTAAAAGGATTTCATGGCTGAAAGTTTCCTTGTTTTTTATATCCTTCACCGGGTAAACCTATTTAAACCTATTTGACATTTTACGTTAGGGTGGGCTGAAAAATAGGCCAAGGCCCTTCAAGGGCTGTAGTGCCATGGGGGGTTGGGGGCCGAAAAAACTCCAATTATTTTTTCAAAGTCGTAATACCGCGGAAAAGTTGCGAATTGGGGAGAATAAAACGGGGCAAAAGTAGAAACAAAATAGGTTCATTTCTTCCGGTCACGCACGTCCTCTAAAGTTTGCCGAAATAGGGAAAAATATATATTTTTACGATAATTTTCTACCTTGCATAACTTGTCAATATTTAAATGTAATAGCTCTAGTCAACTCTTACTCCACTCAATAATGATTAAGAAAAAAGAATGGTTCAAATTGGTTAAGGTCTTCCGCTCGCGCAACAGCCGTCAAAAAGCTGACAAATTCTCGCGCTCATCGTAACTCGCTCGGGTCAAAGACTCTGACGCTCAGCCCACCTACCACTCTCGCCACCACGCCGTGCCATTGTTGTCAGTCTGCACTTATCCCTTGTATTTAATGTGTGTTTCATTCGCTCTTCCAGTTACCACTGTGGCATTTGCATCTACTGTACTTCGATGTTTGTTTTGTGTTATGACATTTTTGTGTAACTTTGTGACTTAACGGTGGTATACTATGGCTGTACCTCAGAAACTCATCACAAAACAGGTACCGTATTTGATTGCCCTGTATTTGCTGCACCTAAAGACTTTTCATCAAACAAGCTTAAGATAAAGTCAAATTTGTTATCCTTCTAGTAAAGGTAGCGATAGCGACCAAGATATTGGTCTTCATCATCAGTTTCAACAATATTTACATTTGAATACGAGCACGAGGGTTTCAGATGAGATTCAGATTCATCATCCAGAGTTAAATGGCTGTCACGCGGTCTCCTTTCCAATGATTTAATACGGTACGTTTCTTTGTTTCAGACACGTCCAACCCTCCAATTTTTCCCATTCCGTGTGCTCGTAATAAGTAAACAAATCTTAGCTCAATAGCAGGTATTTTGTTTGATTTTGCACCCAGTTGACAGTTATATCGCATTTACATAAATCAGGGGTTCTGTTACAAATGCAATGAACAAAAATGGGGCACTTGCAAGCCGATACGTCAAAAAGCAATGAGAACTTTTGCTTAAACTCCTCAATTTTCTGCTTAAACGAATCTTTATTCTTATCCCGAGTATATGGTTTTCGAATGCTGTAATATTTATCATGCAACGCTTTTATAAATTGCACAGTTCTCTTATCTGTAACCGTTGGGATGGATGCTTTCTGATACACACCAATTATTTTGTTAGCTACTGTACTTGCAACGTGTGAAAAACTGACGCTCTTATTATTAACTTTAAGCGCCAAGTGGTATATCTCCAGTGAACAACACCGAATCACGTCCTCACCAGTAGGAAGCTTGTTCGATGAAAAGTTTTTAGGTGCAAGAAATATAGGACAGTCAAGTAACCTGTCTTGTGATGAATTTCTGAGGTACAGCCATAGTATACCACCGTTAAGTCGCAAAGTTACCGTACCGTACACAAAAATGTCATAACACAAAACAAACATCGAAATACAGTAGATGCAAATGCCACAATAGTAACTGGAAGAGCGAATGAAACACTCATCAACCACGAGGGAAAAGTACAGACTGACACAACAATGGCAGGGCGTGGTGGCGAGAGTGGTAGGTGGGCTGATCGTCAGTCATTGACCCGAGCGAGTTACGATGAGCGCGAGAATGAAGACCTTAACCGATTTGAACCATTCTTTTTTCTAAATCATTATTGGTTCTAGTAATAGTCGACTAGAGCTATTATATTTAAATATTGACAAGTTAAGCAAGGTAGAAAATTATCGTAAAAATATACATTTTTCCGAATTTCGGCAAACTTTAGAGCACGTGCGTGACCGGAAGAAATGAACCTATTTTTTTTTTTTTTTTACCCCGTTTTATTCTACCCTATAAGCAACTTTTCCGCGGTATTACGACTTGGAAAAAAGAATTCGAGTTTTTTTCGGCCCACCCAATTATACATGCATTTCACAGCACCCTACGCTCCCCACTCCCATCTGTATATTTCCATTTGTCTGGTAGATCCCTCATTTGTATGAAAAAAAATAGTTGCTATGACTTACACATCACCCCTTGCATTAAATGCGAGAAACATTCCACAATTAGTATATATGTAGATAAGAATACAACTCCGTAAACACAGAGCCTCATTGTGGAAAGAACAAGGAAAATAACAAGAAGATCTCCATGCTCTTAGCTTGGGAGAGTGGGTAGAGGGATTTCTAGCTTAGTCTCATTGTTTCTATTTACTTGTGCCAGTCTCTACACTTTGATCTTTCCTATTCAACTTTCCTTGGTCAACTTTCGCTCTCTTCTGACCAAAATAAGTCCTCCGATTAGTGTTAAGAGAGGATTGTTGCCTAGCTGCAATTCTTTTTAAAACAATAGTCACCACCACCATCATAAACAAGAGAGCGCAACAGAAAGAGGAGACAAGGACAAGTGGTTCATGCCCGAAGTTTTGTGCCACTGACCTTTATTTAATAAGAAAACTGCCCACATACCTGTTGGCAATTTGGATGTATCTGTAATACCGCTAATCAAGTAGTCAGCGTTTCAGACTTTCACACAGGCATCTCTAGTTCAAAGCATGCGAGCTCTCATTTTTCTATTTTTGAAGTGATCATTAAATATTGTGTATATTTCCCTTCTTTGGAATGTGATTGGAGAACTCTAATATTGTTGACTGTCTTAAGTCAATCAACATACATGTTGGCTGGATACCAGAGAGCAATCTTCCATTAGTTTCACTTAAATAAACCATCATGTGGAAGCAGCTCCAGTGGGCCGTATCACAAGTCTTTCTGTTGAGTGTGCGACAGACACCAATACAATAGAGAAACATCTGTCACAGCTGGTTTCTAATGAACAGAACAGCAAACACAGCATTCACCACCTGTACAGCTAACGAGCCCTCTTGCAGAGGCTTGTGAGTATGCCCATATTAAGAGCAGAAGTAATTCCATTTACATCTGAGCATTCTCACAAGAGCCAGTCATGTTCATTTTTGTACATTTTTAACTAGAGTAATTTTCTGAATAACTTTTTAGTAAAATCAAGTCACTCAGGAAATGTCATGCTTGAGTGCTATTCTACAAGATAAAGCCTGATCGACTGCTTTCATAAATAATGAAACAAGTTTGTTTCATCAGTCTACATTAACACATCAAAACTTATTTAAATTCCAATAAAAAACAAGAAGTTTCTCAACAATGTATATAGAGTTCAATTAAACAGGTCATTATATGTGTAATTTGAGTCCATTTCCATAACTTCTGCTGTTTTATTGAAGGTGAAGTAATTTTATCTTTCGCACAATATAACACTAAAATGCTCTATAGCTAAATGGTTAGCATGCTGCTCTTTGGTCCAAGAGGTCCTGGGTTTGATTCCTGGCTGGGTTGGGGAATTTAACCTGAACTGGTTAATTCATCTCGCTCGAGAACGGGGTGTTTGTGATTTCTTTCAACATTAGAAATCATCTTAGGTAGCGCCCAATCCTCACACACATGCAGGTCGCCTATAGACTGTCAACTTGAAAAAGACCTGTACCAAGCCTCTCCAGAGGCCATACGTGATTATTATTATTATTATTATTATTATTATTATATTACACTAAAATGTAGATCGAGTCATACATATAAAAAGAGAGAAGCATGAATAGGAGCATATAATAGGAAAGAGACTATGACAGATCTGCATCTGAAGAGGAAGAAAAAGAAATGAGACAAGGACAAACATGAAAATCCAATCTTCAAAATGGCTCTACCCTCATCAATTCCAATTCTTGTACAGATCTAAATGGGTGATGAATTATTAATAACAATAATTACAAATTAAGTTTGACAAAATATTAAATGTGAGGAACATACAATACCATGTGGTCATTCATATTTTGAGCAACTATACATGACTTGGTTTGTTACATGTGTGTTCCTTTCCACTTATTATAGTCACCTGATGGGTTACTTTTTTCCTTGTGTGCTTGTCCTGTTTTTCTGGTTTTTACCAACTGCATTTTAATCTTATCTTTTTCTTTCTTCCTTTTCCTTGCTCATTTAGCTTTCCTCGTCTCACATCAAGACTGAAGATCTATGAAGAAATGATATGGAATGGACAAAATGGACATAGAAGAACTGGGGTTGATAAGGAGAGAGCCTATCAAATTATCCTTGACCATTTGTTTCTTCACATTTGTCCCAGACTCCTTTTGTAACGCTCCATCTTCCAACGCTGACCTGTTTATATAAGCAAATTATCACAAAATAATTTATTCTATTGTACCACCTATTCAATACATGCCACTTGCTATGTGGGTGAAATTTACATAATACTATGTACACTATGTATGTGCGAACTCTATGTATGTGTATGGGTGAAATTTACATAATACTATGTACATTATATTGCATCTGCGTAGTGTGTACTGATAAGATAGCAGCAACAACATTCAATGATTGCTGCTGCCATCTGGTCTTCATTCTATGAACTGCTTTCCTATGCGCCGTCTAGCTTTCAGATTCTCCTTCCTCCTGCAATCACTTCTTCGCATCAAGTTTTGATGTTACAAAGCCTTCCCCCGACAGTGACAACTCCATTAAATAAGAATATAGAGTTAGATGAAAAATATTTGTACACACAATCATCAATGATCTGCATTTAGAGCTGTTGCTGTTGCTATCAGTTGTTTGCCTAGTCTTTTCTTAAATGATTTCAAAGAACTTGAAAATTTCATTATATTACCGGTAAGTACATAATACAAAATAAATAAGTTAAAAATTGAAATGCAGGAAAAAATAGGTACTTGTGCAATATCATACACACTCATTACAGCACAAAACTTATGTAGTTAATAATAATAATTTATATAACTCAAATTTTTTCGCTACCTTATGGTTTTCCACAGTTCTCTAAAAGTCACAATTCTAATATATATATGAATTAGATGTAAAAATACCTGTGTCCACAATAAGTAGCCTATGTATTAAATATAAATCAAATAAGTTGCTTTACATCGCACCGACAAAGATAGGTCTTATGACGACGATGAGATAGGAAAGTGCTAGAAGTGGAAAGGAAGGGGCCGTGACCTTAATTAAGGTACAGCACCAGCATTTGACTGGTTTGAAAATGGAAAACCATGGAAAACCATCTTAACGGCTGAAGACTGTAGGATTTGAACCCACCATCCCCCGAATGCAAGCTCATAGCTACACGACCCTAAACGCACAGCCAACTAGCTCGGTCGTCTTCGAAAATGCCTTTTTCTATCAGCAGAGGATTTTTTTAAATCGTCCTATTTTGTATACGCTACCCGAGATGTTCAGTAGCCCACTGGTTTTCTGATTAAACATATTTTTATTTAAACTATTGCATCAGTCGGCTCACTTACTCACTGTCCACGTACACCGGTGGTATCAAAATTCGATTATTGACAATAACACCAGCGCGTACATTTTTAGGAAGCGTCTTTCACTTGAGAACAATGTATGACGGCAATTTGGTTCCGTCAGTGAGAATACACAACATTACCGTACACAGTTATTTCTCATTACCACAAGTTCTAATGGCAACGCTTTTCGCACCCTTAACATTCACAGTCCTGTCCACTGGCATTTCAAAGTAGACTGGCGTCTGATCTGCATTGCCAATTTGGAAGAGCAAATATGCATTTTCCTTCCGCAACCGAATTATGTGATGCTGAAACGACAAAAACTTCTCATCGTAGGAACCAGGAAGACACTGTAAAATTGAGGTATGCCTTCGTACACTCAACCCATTTCTTTTATAAAAATTACAAACCCATCCTCGGATTGCCTTAAACCCTTCCTTTGCGATCTCTAATGCCTTTAGCTGACACATTTTGGTTGACACACCATATCCCAATTCCCACCTTTCTGTCACATATTTATAAAGTTTTTTTCAATTTCTGTAAACTGTACACTCAGTCCACAAAAAGCTCTACGATCACCACTACGTGTTAACAACACATTTTTCTTCTTTCTCCAATTGTGAATACACGACTTGACAATATTGTATTTCCTACCAGCGGCACGATTTCCAATACTTTCCGTTTCTCACTCGCAGTAAAAAATCACAAACGCTTTGTGGAATTAATGTTGATACTCTGAGAACATGCGTGATACTGACGCCAAGCGCAGAAGTAGTGTATACTGAGAGCGGAGAGAGCATTCTTCCCAAGCCGCGCCGGCGGTGATGCCCGATTTACGCGCATTCGGAAAGATAATTTTTCAAAAATTTTAAATAAGACCTGCACCCAATTCTGGAAGCGATATTTTCGAAAAAACAGTGCGGATGGTATTCGAGATTATACGATATATTAAACCTCCATCACTTTTGAACAGCTCACTGTAATGTAGACATCTAACCTCCAAAGACCCATGGAGGTTTTCTTGCCTGTTCCCCTATCGGCCTCTTCCCAGGTGGCGGATAGGGGAGCCCTCCGGACTTGTTTGGAGGGTCTGAGAGAAATATAATACCCTCTCGCGGACCAAAAACAGGTACTGCCACAAAACATCTTGAGGCAGTGTGATTGTTACTAGCCCAAGCCAAGGCTTGGAAGTGGAAACCTTGCCCACACACGCTAGAGGTATCCATGTTACCTCCGCATGGGTGATACGGTGGTTCAGGTGAAGTGGGTGCCGGTGAGATTGAGGTGAAATTGAATAGGTGGACCCTTCCTACCCTTTGATAGTGAAAGCTCACTGCGGTATGCTGGAACCAACATATCACTTTGCCCTACGCAGCCTGAACGAGCCGCGGGTTGGGAACAGGACGAACCCAACCTAGGGGAACTCATGGCTGTGAACTCAGTCATGATAATGCCAAGTGGGAACCAAGTGAGTAGGTCTACTGAAGGTGGAACAAACCTGGTTGGGCCTGGGGAGGTCTGCTGGATGGACGGCTGAGGGGCACGGCGCCTGCTACGGAGAGCCTGAGTTGCGGGAGGAAAATATATGATCAAAAATCAGATGTAAGGCTTTTCAGGCGTTTGCTCTATTAACCAGCGTTTCGTCTTAGGTCTGACACTAGACTCATCAGTGGGATGTGTCAGACCCTACCCACTGACGCTGGGGTGTATGCAGGTTAACTTATCAGAAGCCCATTATATAAGGCACAGTCTGATAACTGCAATACGGGAGACAAATCTCCACAATGGAATTAATGCCCGCCTAGCAATTCCGAATGGAAGTTCTAAGTTCCCATGGAGGGAATTACATATTTTTCCACCAACAGAGCGTATCAAAAATCAGATAAAAAAATCACATGTAAGGCTTTTCAGGTATTTGCTCTATTAACCAGCGTTTCATCTTAGGTCTGACACTAGACTCATCAGAGTGGGACGTGTCTGACCCTGTGGATGTGGAAAAATATCACACCACACGGCATGGAGCAGCACGAACTGCAATGCAAGAGGTGAGTATTTACTAGAGTTTATTATTGGAACTGAGTTGACGATACTAAACCTAGGAAACAAGCCTAGATTTATAAATAAAAATCGTAGGGAGGTAATAGACATTACACTAAGCACTATGCATATTGAAAAATTTATTAAAGACTGGAAGGTGCTGGAGGAATCATCACTGAGACCACCAGCGCATCCAATTTGCAATAGATCCGTGACTATGTGGGATTGAGATGTAGAGAGAGACCCAAAAAGAACTAACTGGGACAGATACAGAGAAGTTCTAGGGAAGGCTGTACAAAAAATTTGGACTAACATGAGAGGACAGAAAGAATTGCATGAGGCAGTGGAACTATTAGAAGAGGCCATTGTAGAATCATTCCATGAAAACTGTCCTCTCAAAGAAAAGAAAAACACCAAAAAACTAAGGTGGTGGAACAAACTAGCCAAACTGAAAAAACAGGTTAGGATGTTGTATAGAATATAATCTAAAAATGGTATGTGGGGCGTATATAATACAAAACTCACCGAGGATAACCTAGAGATATGGAAAGCAAAAATAAAATTTTGGAGACTGTTCTGTGAGAAAGTGGAATCACACACTGAAACAGCAAGGATCCAGAAGGTTCTGAAAGCAACCCATATAAATCAAGTGAGGACAATGGAGAAACCAGATGGGTCATTTACTCAGGCGGGGAGGGACACGCTGGAGAAACTAATGGCATGTCACTTTCCTGAGGCTGAGGAGATGACAGAAGAAGAAATGATTGGAACAGAGACCGGAGCTCAAAGAGCAGACTGGAACTGTGCCAACAGAATAAAAAAAACATAACCATGTAAAATGGGCAATCGACACGTTTCATCTTCTAAAGGCTCCGGGGGCATATGAGATACTTCCGATACACCTACAGGAAGGACAGTAGATACTCATCAATGCCCTGACAGACCTTTTCAGAGCTAGTCTAGCTTTAGGGTACGTGCCGAAATCATGGTCTGAAGCTAAAGCAGTATTCATACCTAAGCCTGGAAGGGCAAATTATGCCCAAGCCAAAGCATACAGACCATTATGTTTCACCTCCTTCATGCTGAAAGCAATGGAGAAAATTCTGGATAAAGATATCAGAGGAACGGTGCAAGTGAACTCAACGTTAGATGAAAATCAGTTTGCATATAGACCTGGCAGATCCACTGATGTAGCACTCCACCAGTTGGTTTGTAAACTAGAGGAAAGCCTAGAGTATAAAGAAATTGCACTGGCAGCATTTCTACATATAGAAGGAGCCTTCAGCAATACAACCTATGACTCTATGATCAAAGCATTGGAAAAGAGCAAGGTGAGTAAAACCGTTGTCAAGTGGATTAAATCCGTGTTAGACAAAAGGAAGATAAAAGCAACCCTGTTTGAAGAAACGCTGATGGTTACGGCCTCCCGAGGCTGTGCTCAGGGAGGAGTTCTTTCGCCTCTGCTGTGGAACCTCGTGGTGAACAAAATCATAGCTACGCTCAACGAACAGGGTTTTTATACACAAGGATATGCAGATGATCTAGTGATTGTGGTACGAGGTAAGGTGATGAGTGTTATCCAGGACCTCATGCAGCAGAATGTAAGTCGAGGAAAAGTCAGTAGTAGATTGGGTAGCCTACAGAGAATGGCATGTGTAGCCATAACTGGGGCTATGAGAACTACGCTGACAGAAGCCTTGAATACTTTACTAGACCTCCCATCACTATGCAATTTCATAAAAGGACAGGCAAGAATGAGTTCAAATAGATTGGCACAATCAGAGTGCCGGAATGCACAAAGACCCAATCTAGGACACTGTCAAATTAACAGAGTAATAACAGAGGAAGTTCTACACATGCCTTCTGATCATAAGATACCAAAGTACAACTTTGAAAAACCGTTTGAGCCCCAGTTAATAAAAAAAAGGACTGGGATATCAACAAATGGAATACTGAAAGAGAAGATATAGTGTGGTGGACTGATGGCTCAAAGACTGTGGATGGCACAGGAGGAGAGATCAATGGGAGAAGACCTGAAAGACCAATCCAGATGAGCCCGGGCAAACACACTACAGTCTTTCAAGCTGAAGTGACAGCTATCGCAACATGTCCTGAAGAAAATCTGAAAATGAACTATAGGAATAAAAACATTTTCATTTGTACAGACAGCCAAGCGGTCATTAAGGCACTAGAAGCAGTCCGTATAATATCCAGATTTGTCTGGTATTGCCATTCACTTCTCCTGAAGCTCTCAAAGTACAACATTGTCAAAATAATATGGTTACCAGGGCATGCAGGTAGAGAAGGAAATGAAAAGGCAGATAAATTGGCTAGGAAAGGGGCAGAAACATTTTGTAGGCCCAGAACCTGTATGCAGGACTTCCTATGGACAAGCCCAACACTACATAGGAAAATGGGTACAAAAGAAAGAAATGGAGAACTGGAAAAATACTCCAGGAGGCAGGCTTGCAAAGAAACTGATAAAAGGACAAAACAAGAAGCATACTAAAGAATTGTTTAAACTCAGCACAGAAAATATAAGATGGGTAGTAGGACTGTTGACAGGACACTGCCATCTGAAAAAACACCTACATAGAATTGGAGTAATAAGAGACAACATATATAGGAAATGCTAGGAAGCAGAGGAATCAGCTAAACACACACTTTTCGAATGTGAGGCACTAGGTAGAATCAGACTCTCCTCACTAGGACTACCAGATGAAGAGTGAGAAAAAATTCAAGAAGACCCAATAAGAACAACCTGCAGCTTTGTGAAGGGAGCAGGTATATCTAGGTGGGAATGAAGGAAAAACATTGTAGCAAAAGATCTTAAAGAGGTCGATGCTAATTAGGAACTAATATTTAGAGGCCCCATGAAGAAAAGAAGAAGAACCTCCAAATAATTCATACAAAATAATGAAGCTCTATAAGGGATGAAACTTAGAAATAATAAACAAATCTATCAATTAAACTAGGGTCTCTAAGTTATGACAAAGAAATACCTAGTTACGATTACATGAAGTTATATACCTTGTTTACAGTTAAGTGTCTACTAGTAATGTTATTTCATGTTTAGGTAGTAAGGACTTTCTGCAGTGCAACTACGAATGCACACATTATACTATTACTTATGTAGACAGTTTCCATGGAATTAACCTTAGTCCAGTTAATACAAATTTTTGCCAATTTAATGCCACAGAAATGTTATAGGTCGAAGGGGATTAAAACATGTGAACAGATAATCTCTTAAGGCACAGTGACGTATCTATAAACAATGCACAATTCATATATAAAACTTGATAGCACAAAGGTAACACCTGTAAACCAATCTGCTAGAATAAAAATTCTTATAAAAGAGTAATATTCCTTGAAAGCAGCTTAAAACCTCACAAAAACATCGAAAGATAATTAGCAATTAAGAGTTACGTTGGAATCATTCCAGAGCATAAACTAAGTAGTATTGCTCATTTTCGAAGTTTACGTGGTTTGTATAATGTCTCATGTACTGTGTAATGTCAGAAGTGTGCTTATTCATCTTGAGAGTCTCATGAGACATCTCGTCAGCAAGACATCAAGAAGTTCTCAGGCTTCTCGAGGCATGCAATCTCATTTTCCTTCTGTACATTACAAGTTATACAATGGGGCATTACTCTTCTTCTGACCAAAAATGAGCGAGATCCTTTGTAATGTTCAAAGCACTTGCACTTCTTTTTATTTAAGACAGTGACTGATGGAAAGCTCCCCTGCACTGAACACTTCTTTGGGATCAGCTTGTAATTTCTAAAAACTTTCTACATAATTAGGGTGTATTGCACTGTTGATTATGTTTTGAATGGAATACTCTTGTCTGTTAGCACTCGGCCCCTATTCTCAACCATCGTACACCACCGTCTAAAGAACACAATCAACAGAACATCCCTAACGTAACACATCATACAAAGTTTCAGTGCATAAATCTATCTATGACCATCACTTTTCCGAAAGGCTAAACATGGAAAACCTATCTCTCACAGAAAGGACAAAATTATTTTTAAAAATAATTCCTTCATAATTCTACTGAAATTCAGAAAGTACCACATGGCAATAAGATAATACTCAGTAATGAAGAGGAAGGATCAAAAGTAAGATACAGAAATTACTTTGGTGAAGTATAGTATACTAATGATCCTTCAAAAATTATAAAAAAGCCCAACATCTAGCTGGTGGCTCTTTCAACCTGAACACAATGGAGCTACTGAACTTCAGACTATGATATAATTACTTTCCTATTTAGATACAAAAAGAGCATGATTCTGAACCAGGGCAAAATAAAACCTCTCAGTATTTTATAAATATTTATTTTCATAAGAAGAGTATAAAATTACTCATAAAATACAATTTTCATAGAGATGCAAAATGACAACATCTCATTGGGATTTTATTAACAAAGTGTATGAAAATGGAATGCTGGCCGGAATTTTATGATTTGGTCATTATAACATAATATGCACACTAAAGTTCAGACTTTATCTTTTAATTATTTTCAGAAAAATCTCTCATGTTCTGAATATTCCCTTCAAAAAATAAGGCAGCATCACATTTATGCTCAATTTTGATATGTACAAAAATACAATGTTTGAAGACCATCACTATAATGAAGTGAACAACACTATACAAACATACAGTAGATACTGTTAAACATACACAAACTGTTTCCTCTCCACATACAAATTTATTCAACTACATAGCAGACAAAGTTTTTCTAATCTCAATTGATTCACTAATCTTATTTTAACTTTGAAGTACTTCCCGTTCTGGTTCTCCATGAAAAGACTAAAATAAAAATGGAGCAGGTTTTAACAGATTGGTTCTTTTCTTCTCTTTTCATAAGATGTTCATTTGTCTGCTTCTTGCTTGCACAGATATGTTAATGAATGATTACAGTGTATGTTATTAAAAACGGGTCAAAAAAGGTTTAGCATATTTCCAGTGTCTCCTGGCAATGTTCTTTCATGTTTAGGTATTAAGAACTTTGTTCTTCACCACCAGCATAACTACCGGTATGAATGCACAAATTACAATAGTACTTAGATTAATTCTAGGCAAACTTATATGTGAGCTGCTTATTTGTGTATTATACAGTAAAATGCTTTGTGTTCTCTTTCAATGACAGATCACAGCAAAATCATCATTCTGATACCAAAAGATAGCGATTCTCAAACTGTTCAATGGGCGTTTGCAAAAAAATTTCTGCAATGGTGGCCACTTCGGCATGTCTATATTTTAGTAAGAGTAAACATGCACGATGTGCATATAGTTTGTCTTGGCAATATGGAAATGAATGTATTACAGAACCTTAAATATAACTGTCCTGTCAAAAGTGTACCATATCTATAGGTACTTGTAATTAATTGTTGTTTTGGGATTCTGCATTATTCTTATAACAATTGTATCAATATAACAATGGAGTAATGTCTTTTTCTGATTAGCTCTGAGCTACCTAGTTTAAATTTTAAAAGCTAGTTAATAATACAACAGTATGTTCATGAACCTTGTATTTACCATTCTATAAAGTTCAAGCTGTGATATTATCATCATCTGTGATCATACATTACATGATGATAACTAATGGGTTTCTGATAATGCCACACAACTGATTAACTCTCATCTACATCAGGCAGTACCTATAAATGAATACCTGGAGAGATGTTGGATTCAAAGGATGCACTTGCAATTATAAAAAATGTCATCAGTGAGGAATGGAACACGCTGACTCAAGAAATGTTCAATGTTCTGGTATTAGGCAAGACTTGTTATAGGATTCCGTCACTGGATCAGAAAATCTGTTATTTTTACTAATTAAAAATTCTTTGTGTTGTTATTTAACTGGCAATACTTTTCCTTTTTTATGGTGCACAGAATGTTAACAAAACCTTTCTTTTTCTTTTATACATTACTTAAAGGTTAAAAGTAAATTCTATGTTATCAAGATTCCAGTTTTTTCGTATATGCTAAACTTCTTTTGACCAGAACATAACCCAGCTTGTAACAGATCAGTTTATAGTTTCTACTGCATTTACCATTTACCCTGAAGATTCCTACTTTCTAATATAAAAGACAAATGCTTGTGTTAATGAGAGATGAAATTAAAATTCAAGTAATATCTGAAAGTATTATAAATTAGAAGGCCACATTGTTACATATAAAACAATAACAATTTTACATCCAAGGAAAAATCATTTTAAAATTTACAGAAATATTCTGAATAATATTTCCCTCACAACCAAAAAGTACATAAACTACCATAGCTTTCAAAATTCTTAAGAAGGTATTATGATGGTTTACTAGAATCAGTTGGGGAAAAAAATCCTAAAATACATTCAGGGAAGTATAAATGTACTGAAATTAACTTGTCTGTACGACAGGAAAAAGCACATTGCACATGCCAAGGAATACAGGAATATATCAGCAGCCCAAGAATAGATAAAAATGATGTACATTTTTGCAAGTCTTGACAAGATTGCCACACAAGAAACAAATACATAAATTACGTTACTAGGGTAATCACTGATAAAAAACTGCATCTAGATGTTAATAAATAACTGAAAAGAGAAATTTTCAGTCCACAATGTATTTAAACATTCTTTCTTGATTGTGTACATTCTCTAGAAAAAGTCTACAGTAAAAGTAAGTTACTTTGTAATTCCTTTCTCAGTCCTCACAAATTTATCTTGGCTGTGGTAGTGGTGGTAACAGTTGTTTTAGGTGGGTAAATTTTCTTGGTACGGTATTTAAAGTCCCATGTTAAGAAAGGAAGCAAAGGAAGGTTGTAACACTCCATTATAACTAACAGCATATACCTCAAAAATGAATAGATTTTACCAGCATCAATTCTGTGATAATTTCATTTTTTTTTAAATGATAGTCTTAACATTCATACGTTTATAATGATTCCCTTGCAGGATTATTAGACAATGACATTTTATGTCATTTTCATTTGATTAAGTGTTGATTTTAAATACAGCCACACTGAACAATCCTTAAATATCAAGTTACATGAATCCTGTGACCAACTATAGTTTCATTTTGGAACTCAAATTCACAAGACCATTACTCCACGTGTTAAATGTTTGAATTTTTTAATGTGTATATATGAGTGTTTGTTTTTGTATTGTGTAATTTTAACTTATGGGATTCAACCCCATTTGATTTTAATGATACTGTGTCCTAATAATTTATGGTGAATGGCTGAGGATGGCTGCAATGACCAGGCAAAACTAGTACTATTCGAGGATATAAGCTATGTATTGATTAGGTGTAAGAATAAATTAAAGTTTGTAAAAAAAGTAACTCACATTCATAGTTGTTTTGTGTTGGTACAGTGCACCAATTGGGGATAGATAGGGAACAGGAAAGATAGGAGCCTTACATCAGTCAGTGGAAGTTATATTAGACTGAGATAAAGAATGAGCATCACCATCCATGTTTTACTAGCTGAAGGCCACTGAATATCACATTTACTAACACATAGTTAAATTAAATGTTACAAATAATATGCTCAATATTCTCAAGACTTAGCTCAAAAGGGGTACAGAGTAATCCATATTGTGAAGAAATTGACAGAAGAAGGGATTGGGACATCAGTCTGATTACAGGCCTCCAAATACATTTTTCAAAAAGTGAAGATCTAATGAAGGCAACTCCAAATGCGCTTGTCCTGGCCAATTTTTGGTCAACCAATGTTTAAAATTTCTTGTTTAATTTTTGTCTCGTTTACTTTGTACTTCTGACACGATAAATAAATATACAGAAAGACGGGAATATGAAAAGGATCATAACAGAATAAACACAAAGAAAGGTCAATGTGGGAAGAGAGTAACAGGAAGAGGAGACAAGGACAATCTTAATGTCTTTATGCACGGCTATCTTCATATAAATGGGATGTCTCATCAGTCTCAATTGTACATCCATCTCTTCTCAGCCTCCGACAAGCTTGTTTCTGCTTCCCAGCTTTATCAGAAAGGCAGGCATCAGCACTCGCTTTCTTGATGAAGCTGGGAAACAGGAACAAGTTTGTCAGGGGCTGAGAAGAGATAGGATAAATAACTGGGAATGATGAGGAAGCAGCCCATTTACGTGAAGATGTCAGTGTACGAAGACGTGGAAATTGTCCTTGTCTCCTTGTCATGTTGCTCCCTCTTCCAATGCTAACCGGCCATTGTGTTTATCTTAACATCGGTTCCTATTGATACAACCTTCTACATATATCATGATTTGCCACTTGCTTATTCCTTTCCATAAAGTGAGCAGAGGAAGCCAAGGTATATAATTTAAATGTAAATAATTTGAAAATGTTGTAATAAGTCTTCCTTCCATGAAAAGTCTAAAAGAAAATCCTCGGCACAAGTGGATTGGCATGAAATAAGATGGGAGAAAAAAACAAGAAAATACTGGAATGGAGAGAGTTAGTTGATCTATAGGAGGCTAAACAGAAGAAAAAATGGAACAAAAGTACGTTTAAAAGGGTGAAGTATAAAAATAATTGGGGAACAGTGAAGACTGGAAGAGGCTCGGTGGACTTGCACAAATGCTAAGAGTAAAATATGAAATGGAATTCACTTGAAACACTTTGTTATTTTGCAGCTGTTTTCAAAAGATGATCACAATATTGTCTTGAGAATATGTAATCTTTTTTTATAAACAAAATTAAAATAGGACCATAAGGGAAAATATCATAGAAAAAACTTTTACTGATGCCATTAGCAAAGGCAGTTTCATTAAATGATCATATCAAAACTTCTAGTTCAATCTGTTCTTTCAAGGTAGGCAGCAGCTCTTTGTGTGGCCAAGTAAAATCCATAGATGCTTAATCTTTCATTTTACTGAGAAGATTGAATATCTTGGCAATGTGCAACTGGAATGATCACATCTCACCTGAAATCACAACTTGAACAGAGTTCAATATTGAAAGTCTATATGAGGGGGTCAGTATCAATTAACTACCATCAGTCGAGGAGCAATATTCATCGACATAAGCTCCTGGAAAAGAAGTTTGGCTGCATATGGAAGCCTTACTTGCGAGATCTGAAAAAAAGGAAAGAAAAAAATAAAATAAAACACAAAGTTGTTAAGACATGGGAACATGTTGAAAATACAATAATAAATAAATAAGGACATTACAAAAAATAGCAGATTTACATAATCAAATTATCTTTATATTAAGTTTTTAACTATAACACTGTGCAGTTTGCCTTCAGATATTTTGTTAATTAAAATACTACTGTAGTAAGAGAGAGCATCAGAGAAATCTGTAAACCATTAAATGCACAACTCCAGGTGACAAATGGGAGACCACTTAGGCAAGTGGAAAGGTTTAAAATACCCCCAACAGAATCTGTAGACCAACAAGTAGCCCAACTCATTGGGCTTTATAATCTTGGAACACCCTCTCTACAGGGGTTATAAATATATAAGGGGGCTGAGCTCAGGGTTTTGACTGACATCTTCAAGGGTCTATTCAGAGGAGAAGTGGAACAGAAGAATCACAACACATTTCTAAGTAACATATGTACTCATATTAGTAACAGCCCACATTCCTGCTGGTAGTAGATCTAAACTGCTTGGTGATTGGCTGTGAGATAAATTGGTTGTAAAAACAATCATCATATCCCTATGACAGGCCATTTGAAATGGACAGCCTTGGGCAGTCAGGACCGAGAGGGAGCCCCAAAGGAGAGAGATAGCGACTGAATGGGAAAGAGACAAGAGGGGAATGAGAAGTATGGATGACATTTTGAGACACGGACAGAAGGAATTCAACTATTACAAGTCTGCCTTAAAAAAAAAATACAACAAAATAAAAGTGTCCTTTTTTTCTGCATTCAGGATGGCACTAGACATTTATTTGGTTTTACCAACATAGTGATGTGAGGGAAAATTGTCTGAGAAGAATGAATGTATATACCTCCTTCCAATGCATCACTAGATAAACATGACCTAGTTTCACTTTAATTCAGGTTCAACACACAGAATATGCCTATGCAAAGGTTATCTAGAGCCAAATAGTGTAACTAATGTACATGGCAATGCATGGATACACAGAAATACTTTTTGTTCTGAGGCCTTAAAAATGCACGGAGGACAAATGGAATACTGTTATACCTATATTTCAGAACTGTATTACACTGAGGCATTATCAATTCTCTTCGAAATCTTACTGGGGCCTGCTCAAAATTTACAGACAAGGGCATCAAAAAAATGTTTAATTCAGGCAAAATTTCTTCGATATTTCTAAAGTACTATGGAAATTGTTTCCTTCACAGTAACTACCAGTGTTATAATCAGACAGTCTCTTCAGAATCCTTCAAAATCTTTCTCGTATACATTTTTTGGAACAATGGAACTTACATCTTAAAAGCAAGCGTTCTGTCCCACATAACACTAATCAACATATATTTGCCTTCCAAAGAAACATTTAAATTACACAAATGATTTGTAATGTCAACTGAAAATGGCAAGGTCAACAACCCAGCATGTATGTTCTACATCACCTCAGCCACGATGACACAGAGCCGTGGAGGGTCATCCCTCGGCACCCTCAAATGCTGAGTTGGAATGGCCTGTTCTATAGATTGCTGTCTAAATAATTTTGATCAATGGCTAGGTAGTCCCTAAAAATAACATGGGTATGCAAGGCCAGGAAAATGTGATATTCAGGGGTTATCATTGCATAGCAGAAAGTTTTTTAAAAAAAGTTTAACATCCCATCCCCATACCCCATCTTGCATCAGTCAACTTGCTGGTGAAAATACTTGAGAAGAGATGCATCCATGACTGTACAGTGCAGGAAACATGTTGAAAGAGAGATAAATCATACAACAAAGAATGCAGATCAAAATGGTACTGTAAAATGAGATGATTCTGATCAGTTGGTGTAAATCCGATATCTACGTATTTTTCAAAACTAGGAAATGTGCATGTGACATAACAATAACCCTGCAGCTGTTGCAAATTCTTGACTAATTTGTCTATAGTAATAATATGTTGTAGTGCAAGCTACCAACAATTGTCATTGTCAGCAGATGTGTTTTACATGTGCCACATTCATGAAGTAAGGACATTAGTCAGATAACTTCTGTTGCTGTCAAGTACTTCAACTGTATAGGTGATAAGATAATATTTTTACTCTCGAATGAACATCTTAATTACTAATCTTCATTTGCTTGCCCGTAGTTAATACAGTTTTGACATTATGCATACCTAATTATAACACTGCAATTTTGTAGGATGAATCCCAACATCAGAGTATATAAGAAGGTTCTAGGACCAACCCAAAAATCCAACTACTTTACAACCCTGAATACCTTCTTAATGCTGTGAATCTCGAGACTGATTCTCCTGTGCTGTGATCTGTGTGACGTTCCAGTAACTACAAGTGTAAGCTTGATAGTATATCAGCAGTTATTGCGTGAAGTAACGTTCTCATATTGAAACGTGTGCCGATAAATTTTGTCAAAAGCCCGGAAAAGTATTGGATGTTCAACTATGAATCCCTTGATACCATTAATGAAAGTGAAAACAGAATGTCAGTATCTTAAACTGTTCACGACTTATTTGAGGAGGACATCTTAGCTGAATATTCCTGCATAATTTGTGAGAAACTGTAGATAGGATGCACACCTATGTGGATACTAGAGGCATGCATGATTCGAATGTGAGACAGGGCAAGATACGCCTTGCTGTATGTGCAATCACCATTAAGCATGAGTGGAATATGTAATCTAAAATGCTTGAGTTTGCTCCAATTCTTTCAACACGGTAGTGATGGGCAAATACAGTAGACACAATACGCGACACTTCCAGATTTAGCCTTGTTAAAATGGGAGACAAGTTGCAAGTGGCGCTCCTAGTGGTGTGACCTGAAAATTCGTGCTAAATTCAAATATCAATGGAAATGTATATGCGGAAATGGATAAATAAATTACGTCTAGAAAGAAAGTATTACTAAGATATTAACTTCAAAATTGCTAAAGCAATTCTGGATAAATGGATGAAGAATTATTTAACAGGTTATTATTTACAGACTGAAATTAGACATATAATCAAAATGTGAAATGAACTGCTGTGAAAGGGCTTGATCTTTCATTTATGCATTACTTTTTTAGCTTTAGCATTTCTGCCTGAATGTTCACGGCTAGATTTGTCTTTTTTCTCATTTAAAAGCATTGTATCATCACATTAAAACACTTGTCAACAAAAATATTGGCACATTCCTTACACACATGATTCAATGAATTTACATTTAAGAGCTGGACAATTTTTCTTTTAACTTGAAGCCTACTAACAGAAAGAAAATCTATAAATTTAGCCTCAAAAACATTCAAACTTTCCCTATAAGCAATACTTGCCATAATGCCATTACATTAGGGTAAAGCAAATTTGCATCATCATATTGTTTCAACAAAATATGTACATTTCTTAAATCACCCATATTTTCTTCAGTGCTTAACAACACATTACGGCATTCCAAACAGGGTAACTTGGAAAACAACCAGCCAAACACATATGCATATGTATTTTCCTGAATTAAATCAAACCCACAGATCACACCTACAACAACACATCGGTATTGAAGGTTAACTGCTGCACTATACAATAAAATAACAGAGATGCCAACTATTACAATTCAATCATAATAATTACGAATCACCCACCATAATTACATCTTTATGAATCACACACCACAAATTACGATTTTTTTGTTGATTTTAAAATCTAAGTGTATGAAGTGTTCAAAGGATACACAAGGAATGCCATTACAGCTCGAATTCTCAGAATATTCTTTTCGGATTTCTCAGTAATCATTTAAACCCCTTCGTGTCCCTCGTTTAAGAACGTTTCGAGTTTTCACGCACCGAACGCAGTGTGTGCTTCTAGTACCGAAAAAAGTGGTAACAAATTCAGTTTCAATGTGAATACTGTGTGCATGACTGTTGAAGAAGTATTTATTGTGATTCTGCTTGCCAAATTTACATATATTGCTCTTCTAGGATATATGCTAATCGTATGTTACAAAATGTGAAAGGTTTGAAATAATGAAGCGATTTCTGGTGCAGGAAAATACGTGTAATGACGCTACTGTGACTAGTGACGCTAGTACGGTAATAAACCAAAAATAGTTCAAAAATTTAGGGAGGAATACTCGAATGAATGGCCCTGTTTACTGCATTCCTCAAAACCTCATTTGCACGTGTTTTGTAGTGTGTGTAGCCGCGATTTTTCAGATGCGCATTATGAGGAAGAACAAGACTGAATTCCGTGCTAGTATGAACTCGGAAAACTGTTAAGTGCTGTGTTAGTCCAGAGGATGCACATTATATCAAGAAAAAAAGCATTTCACCAATGTACGTTTACCAAACAGGAACTACAAGCTGCTAAGAGAGCAAGTACAGTACTCAAAAGAAATGATCCTTCAACTTTCACTCAGAAGTGTACTGCAGATCACCTGTTACTTTAGCAAGAATCATACACTCTTTATAGGCCAGTCTTTAAAACTTACATCTGGTGGAATTGTATGTTGTTCATTGATTTTTCAATTATATGTAAGTTAGTAAGATCTCGGGGAAAAAAATTATACGCCCCCACCCGTGCCCTAATGGGTGCATTACGAATTGCCTTTCTTGAAAGTTGGCATCTCTAAAATAAGCTTATTACATTTTAAGCCAGTTAAAATGTGGGTTGCGCAGGTCAGAAGTTTAGGAAGTAATATAAAAACATCCTTGTAACTGGAAGAATATACAGTATATGCAAACACAATATTTACGTACATTTTCTTGTCACGAGGGAAACAGAAGAAAAACCGCGAATCCTTCTGCACTTCATAGTTATTGCAGCCAAACACAGCTCATTTTTCACTCATATTGAGAGGAGATATAAAGGAATGACACACGCTACTATTTACTTATGTCAATGCAAACGCATAAATAACGCCAAAAACTTCACAAACAAATACACGTGCTCTTATGACAGAATCAGTAACTCTCAGGTCACTCCGCTAGATAGAGCTCTAATTGCTGTCCCTCGATATCTCGCAGTGTGTCGCGTATTGCCTCTACTGTATTTGTGATGAGCAACGCTCTCGAGACAGATTCTCCAGTGCTGCAATATGTGCAATGTCACAGTAACTACGAGTGTAAGCTTTGATGATGATGATGATGCTTGTTGTTTAAAGGGGCCTACCATTTAGGTCATTGACCCTTAATAGTACGAAATGAGACGAAATGTAATGACAATTTAAAAGTCCAAAATCGTCCACTGACCAGAATTCAAATGTGAGGACGAAGAATGAATGGATGGATATGAAATTAAAACAATCAGTGGATCCGACCTGTAATGCCCCACATTACCAGAAAGTAGCGTTAAACAATAGTATTACTGACCACGGGACTGCTTCTAAAGCACAATACTGAATCAATGATGCTTGTAATATAAAGGGGTCAAAAATCCAGGTCATCAGCCCCTCATAACGGTACTTATCGTTAGGAAAGTAAAACCATGGTATTTGTCATGTTGCGGTACTAATCAAAAGTAGCGTAGACTCGCGGTATTCCACACATTTTGGTACTACTCACAGATAATGTAATGCACACATGGAACGTAGACCTATGGTGTTCCACACACAAGTGTACTAACCACAGGGACTCGCACTATCCCACGGCGTTCCTCACACAGAACAACACTCAGCTCTGTCTACACGTAGGCCTATGACACGCTGCTCGCCAAACAAGGCAGGGACAATGCTCTCGAGACCTCTTGAAATTTCTCGCAAGAAACAGTGCCTGCGCTAGTCTCGAGAAATCTTAAGATCCTGTCTCAGACTGTCCATCACTACTGTCAAGTCACGTAAGCTAAGCATTAGCAAAGCATCAGAATAATAAGCAGTTCCTTAAACAACCTTAAATGACTAAATGAATAACAGGTACAAACATAAAATAGACGACCAGACAGATCTTACTGAGTGAGGAAAAGTATTTGGTTGAAGTGGGTGTCGCCTTTCAGGAATATATTAGGGATATCGTACAGGTATCTCTTAACCTCTTAACCAGGGAGTTTCCACTGAGAAATGAACATTCGTAGTGGGGAATAAATTTTGACTGAAAACGAGTTAATTCGTCACGCTCATTATCATGATGTGGGTGACGAGTTACCTCATCCCACACATTATGTGCTTCCGGGAATGACGAAGGAACTTGTCCCACCCATTACGCGTGCAGGCTTTCGCGGAAGAAGAGTTATCTAGCTTGTCTGTTTTGACATAAATATGTCTTATGGATGGGGTTCATCTGAAAATTTGCACTACGGAAGTTAGCGTCACAAAAGGTGTGACGGAAATGTAACTCTTATAGACTGTGATGTAAGGTATGGATCGATGGTCATACAGTGTTACTACCTGCGTCTCATGAGAAGTCGAGGCAGCTTGTATGTACGGCATGAGTAACAGATACTGCACTCTAAGCTACAAGCATTCATCATGACAGATGGTGTGAACTCTCTGAAACGATGCATGCTCGGTACTTATAGTAGACTAAATGCGTAACTAAAGCACAATTGCACTACCATTTTGAAGCTTCAGATCAGTACCTCATTTCGCAAGAGTAACCGCAAATGGAACAGGTCTTAAGATAGGCAGATGTGCAGCAGCCATGTTTACCCCTCGTAATCCTTACCCCACAACCACGAAACTTCTCGTCAGACAACCATAGTATCCATGCAGGCTATGTCTTATGGCTGGTTGTCATCTGAAATTAGAAGCCGTTGATGGATGGCCATGACCGTGAGACATATTTAAGATCATTTGATTTTTGCAAAGGGAAAAATGGTTTCTTTTGATTTGAATTCAAACCATATTTCATATTTGCTATGACTTCTTGCAGCTGCTTCAATATTTATTTTACTATCCGATACAAACGTAAAAGGAGCACGAGGATTACCTTAGTTATGCCAGTGCGAAGTGGCTGCATCACTTGCAGGCAAGCTAATATGTTCTCTCTCTTCTTCATTTTCAGAAGCAAGCACACTGTCAGTTTCACCACTTGTGCTAGTCTGGAACCTAATGACATCTATAAAGCTATCATAGAACTACACTCAACAACAATAGGGAGCGAGATAACACGTCCCGCCCAGCAGATAACAATTTTCTAAGGCTCTAAACGAGTTAACTCCTCATTACCCTATTGAGTAACAACTACCGGTAAGTGAATTAACTCGTCATGCCTGGTTAAGAGGTTAAAAGAACAGGACAGACTGAAAAAAGATTCTTCCTGAAGAAAAATACAAAATTAACTGATAGCGTAGGTGAAAATTTAAACATGGCAAGGGGAGCAGTTACCTGAGCAACAGTAAGAACCTTGGATTGCCCTTGAATGGTGTCCGAGTTTTATTGGGGGTGCTCAAATGTCCTGCTTTTGTGATTTCGCTTGGCCAATGTATTTTATGATACATTATTTTGTTTCACAGTTTACTGTGCAAGTATATACGTTAGGAAGCGCTACTTGTACAATTTGCTCAATACTCTTTACCTTTTACTGTCAATGTTTTGCATTACTGGTAGCACTTGTGCAATTTTAAGTTGTATTTTTTATTCTGACTAGGTCAGCTGCTGAGTTTAGATTTTAGATCTACAAAATTACTGTTTCAACATGCCGAAGCAAAGGTGTAGTTTTAACAGCAACATAAAAATTTAGTTTCCTTTCATCACTAGTAGTGGAGAAACTGTAAAATGTATGTTGTGCAAATCAAAATTCTATATTGGACATAGTGGATGGTCTGACATTGTGAATCACCACATGAGTGTTCAAAAGAAAAGTGTAAATAAAAGTATGAGCGACTATTTAACCTCAAAATGCTTTGACTGAAATGGATAGGCAGTTGGCAGCACAAGAAGTATTTTCGCATACCACAGCGCAATGTATAACCATAGTTTTAAGTCAATGTACTACACCCCAACAGCAGTTAGAAAACTGTTCAATCCTAAATTCAGGTGTGGCCATATAAAAATGTAACAATCATTTCTAATAGTAGTGCACCCTATGCAGTTCAGCAGGTTTGAAATGTATTGAAAAGTGCTAGAGTCGCATGGGGCAATAAAAGAGAATGCCCGAATTACAAAATAATCGGAAAACCACTGGCACACTGTCGATTGTTGAGTTGGACATACATTAAAATATTAAATGCTTAAATATAAATTTTTAAATTGTTCCTCCATTATTGATAGGACTGTTAATATAATTTAATATTTTTAAGCCAAAATATAGACTATGTTGATTTTAATGACTAAGAATTTTTTTTTTGCTAGGGGCTTTACGTCGCACCGACACAGATAGGTCTTATGGCGACGATGGGATAGGAAAGGCCTAGGAGTTGGAAGGAAGCGGCCGTGGCCTTAATTAAGGTACAGCCCCAGCATTTGCCTGGTGTGAAAATGGGAAACCACGGAAAACCATCTTCAGGGCTGCCGATAGTGGGATCCAAACCTACTATCTCCCGGATGCAAGCTCACAGCCGCGTGCCTCTACGCGCACGGCCAACTCGCCTGGTAATGACTAAGAATATGGAACATATATGCTAAATTCCAAAATATGGAAAATAAACATAGCATTTTTCAACTCTACACGTCATGATTCATAAAGATAATACAAAATATAATTCATTTTAGTTTTGTGAATAGATTTGTATTTACATAGAAATCGATTCCCTGTTAATGTGCTGCCTATTATAATGGTAATTATTTTATTATTATTATTATTATTATTCTTGGTTCGAATGGACCTACTTGGACCACTTGAGCTTTGATCCTTGCCCAATATATTTTCTACCGGTGTAACTCCTTTCTTTCATCTGTCCAGGGGGTATCTTTCTTCTGGGGTTTTTCCTGAAATCCGTGGACTTTTTTCAGGATATTTCGCACAGATCGTCTATCCTGAAGACCTAATATTCCCCATTCTTGAATGTCCTCCTTAGTTTCTGTCAGCCAAGAGGTACAAATCTTTGTGTTCTAGCAGAAGATGAACAGACTATTAGTTAGTCTTTTGGGAGGTGGTCTTACTATATGGCCATAGAAAGCTACTCTCCTTTCCCTAGCACAATCAGAGAGCCTCTCTGTATGTTAATAGGGCTCGGAATTGTGCTGTCTATGGAATTCCTCATCTTCTTTTAAGAGACCTAAGATCTTTCTTTGTATGCAGTTTGTTACTTAACATTTGAGTTCATTCAAATTAAGCTATAATTTTCATTGTTTTTGAATGAATTCAAATGTTAAGTAACAAACTGCAACATCACATACATGGGGGGGGGGGGGCCTTCAAGTACTGTTCCAAAAGATTTGCAGTAAACGAAAATGACAGAACAAAAAATTACTGGTATGATAGGCAGCCCATAAGATACTAAATAAGAATCCTTGCATAAAAATTGTTTAAAAAGAGGATGACGATAACAACAACAACAACATTAATAAAGGGAGCACTAAAAAAAAAAAAAAAATGCTTAAAAGTAAAATACAGCATGTCATTGACCTAGTCAGGGCAGGAAGGGGCATGGCGTAGCTAAAGGTCAACAGACTGGACTACCCAGTTGGATTCACGCCAATGACAGAGCAACAGTTTTCAAACACATCACATTTTGTACTTGGGTGGAGACAAAAGAGGACTTCATTAAGATAAGTTCCAGATTTCAAGTTCATAAGTATCTAAACAGGAATAAACATAAATGTGCCTGGTAGAAATAATTGGAGAATGGCAATATACACAAGTTGGAGGGGCGTGTTTAGTAAGTATGAAGGAGTAAGTGAGCTTAGTATTGCGTACTAGCTGATGTGCCCATGCTTCGCTACGGAATTCTACACTGTATAAAGAATTCTAGGTTAGGTAGTGTACAGGTTGTGAGCAAAATTCTATTAAAATGCGTAGCTCTTAACGTTGCCCTAGAAACACAACGGGGAAGTCACCAAACATTTTTTCTCATATGAAGACTGGGTTAGGGAATTTTCATTGTAATGATTGGCCCGCTTGCCTACCATCAGTCACAATCGAGTTGGAGAATTTTCAATATAATAGCAGAGACTCGCTGTCCACCTGCCTTTTTACATCATCAGAAAGACTGTCATAGTGGTTTTCCCAATTTAAATTAACATAGGTCATTACAATGACCTCAGTAGGAATGGCACGATTAAAAGCAATGCTTTCATATGAAATACTCGATCAAATGAAAAACCATACATTTTTAACAAACAGTACTACACAGCCGATCTAACAGTCCAAAGTTCCAGAGCTCAGAGAGCCGTGATCCGTGAACACTCTTTGTCTTTATTCGGCGGGAGGAGGGGGTGCAATAGTGGAGAGTCCCAGGGCAAAAGTATGCCCTTTTACTAATTTGTTTCCTAGGAGTACCCGATGAGTCGGAAAATCTCAATTCACTACACTGGCGGCGGAAAAATCTGACTTGGAGGCAAATTTTTCCTCCAAGTCAGAGGAGAAACCCCCTCTTCACTGCTAATTTGGAATAAAATGAATGTAGAATTGAATAAAGTGAAGAGCAAGAAGCTTTTCTTAAGAAACGGCTCTTTTCAGGGTTGAATTTTGAGTTACTTAGTGGATTGTCGTGCTATAATATGGAATAGGCCTGCATTGTAATTCTAGACCAGGTCATACTACTACTACTACTAAGTGAGCCTCTGCCTTAAATGTGCACACTGCTGATTCAAAACAGCGAGTCAGAGTAGAGATCGAATAGCTGGAATACTATGATGAACCAGTGTGTTACATACCAGCAGTATCATAAAATGTATGAACCAGAAGAATGGCATGCTAAAGAAGAAATTTTCCTAACTCCCCAGCCATTTCCTGCCAATATTCAGTCAGGCTGTTATACTCGGTCCACAGCAGTAATTCCATCTATCGGAGTTGTCTGGCAGCATAACAGACAAAGAAAATCACAACAAACAATGGTCAATGTAATGATATTGTTGAACAATATTGTAGGCTTTCACATTTAGTTTTCTTCCGACTTGGTACGGTTGGTATGATAAAACAGAATAAAACATAAATGATCAGAAATTGTATTCTCTATAACTTTTGTTATGTAGTACTTTTAGATAGGACCAATAACCTAGATATTAAAAAATTAAATTTTAGGCACCTTCCCCTAAACTACAGTTTCATCCAGAGTGCATAAAATTGTAGCTTAGACTATTTTCTTATTCCCTGACTCTATTTACTGATTTTCATTAAATTCTCCTAACCCATTTTCTCATGGCTCAGCGCTGATATAGACTTAGCAACAAAAATATAAATTCATGAATATCTGTGTTATCATAGCCAGTACAGTAAAATGTATATGACATAAATGATCAGAAATTTAATTCTATATAACTTTAGTTATGTAGTATTTATTGATAGGACCACTAATAATATAAATATTTGAGAATTACATTTTAGGCCTTCCCCTAAACTACCATTTCACCCAGCGTGAATAAAATGATTTATAGCCTAGATTGTAGTGGCTCATTCCCCGACTTTATATACCATTCTTTTCAAATTCTGAGCAACGTACAGACAAAACTCTTATTTTATATATACAGAAGATTACTAATGATCAGATTTAATATTGTAAGTACAAAAGCTAATGATTAACATGATCATTAATATTTTTCATTAAATTCTCTTCAGCAGTTTTCTCGTGATGCGTGTGCATACATACACACAGACAGACAGAAACTACGGAAAAGTAAAAAGTGCATTTCCTTGTTACTGTGGACATGATCGATACAGAAATACCATTCTTTTCAAATTCTGAGCAACGTACAGACAAAACTCTTATTTTATATATACAGAAGATTACTAATGATCAGATTTAATATTGTAAGTACAAAAGCTAATGATTAACATGATCATTAATATTACTGTATTCTCAATTTCATTTAAGGTTTCTAACAGGCCTACATTACAGCAAATAATTCTTCACAACAGTATAATAATATAAAAAGCAACATAGTTTTTTCTACCATATAATGTGAAAATAAGGTGGTTTTAAATAACAAAAACAGGTTTCTTGGGTGTTTTGTAAAAACCTGTTGTTCTTTTTTCCAACCCTGTTACAGTGTGAATAATGAGTATAAACTTTGTATCCTCTAGAGAGCGTGTGAAAACACGACAAACTGTTGTTCCTATGCTGTACTAAAGTATACATCTTTGACAGCACTCATAACAAACAGTGAAGTGAGCTCATTTGTAAAATCACAATCTCAGTCTTCCTTAGCAAAATTATTGTACTAGCAAAATAATCATTTGAACATGTTAAGTACCTAAATCGAAAACTTTTAAATCAAAAGATATTAACAGTTAAATATGCCCACAGCAGGAGTAAAGACAGTGAGGGACATTGCACTCTGAGCTGAGTACCAGTTACATTTGACTGTTAGGTCATCAGCCCACAGGCTGACTGGATCCTCAAATAGCACCATCAGAGGTTATCTGTGTATTGGCAAATCGCAAAAACTGAAGGCAGTGCCAAAATGAAGTGTACTAGGTAAGATGAGGAATGAGGTAATTTGCCACTGATTTGCTCAATGGGCCACAAAGTGCTATTGCAGCATGAACAACCCTTAAGCGTAATCCATTTCGTTACACTCGGACCCACTAATCATGCCCCAAATTCACTTCTCAGCACAACCTCAACAGCTTCCATACTGTCACAGCCATAAATGAGACAGACTTCAATGGAAGCTACATTTTGCTCTGGCCGATGACAAGGGACAGATGCAAAAAGTATTGCATCCATCAGAAAATGGCAACAAAGGAAAATGGTGAATATTCAATACAAGCTGTGGGAAAGTTTAGACAGTTTCCATTTCACATGTACACTCAACCACACAAAATTTGGCCACTAGCTAAAATCACTGAATCCACCACATTAGAGAACCAACAATCAGAGTAAACCTGTACAGCACTGGCCATGAAACAGAAACATACACAGTATCTGGCTTGTAGACATCACTGAGATCCAATTTCTAGATTGACTCGTAACAAACAAACTGCACAGGATTTATTTTTTTAAAGATAAAGGTAAAGAAGCAGCTATCTTTCCAACAGTCCCATTAATAACATACCTCATTGCTAAGTGGAAGTGGGATGTAGTAGCTTAGACGGTATAGGTGCTGTACATGGGCAATAGGGTACAAACTGCAGTGGTTCAAATCCATCTGGTGCTTGTTGACTACAGCAACTTGTAAGCAGTCACTTTTAGTAATACACTAACAGTATTAATGGAGAACAGTTATCATAATTCCCTTATTTAATTTCAATTCTCTGTATAGGAGTATACATGAGGGTATTTGGTCCATTAATAGCATAGGTCACAGAGCCTAATGACTGCGCATGTAAATGTGATATGGCTATGGAACCGAGCTCTGCATTCAGGAGGCGAGTCCCACAATCTGCTATCCTGAGAATGGTTTTCTTTCTGTGGTTTCCCTTTTCCACTTCCAGGTAAATGCTGGGACAGTTCCTCTTTACAGGCCACAGCTGATTCCTTTCACCTCCTTAACCAATTTCATTCACTATAATTCATTTCATCTTCATTACCTCCTCAACTCAGGTTGGCATCAGGAACGGCATCTGGCCATAAAAGCTTGCCATATCATTTCACCTCACCTCATCCCCGACCTCATATCAGATAAACGGGACTAAGGGGTAGATACAGTACGCAAAACTTTTAGTGATACTTCGGCTCCCTAGTGCTGAATCGGTAGACCTTGGCTAACTTCGAGATTCGTATTGGCAACCTTTAACACACAAACTATGAATTGGTTATGCATTGCCATAAGACATCTGGCATACACTTTACGTACTAGTACTGTTGTTTACATAGCAAAGCCAAAATATAGAATTCATGCAAGGAACAAGATTCGCATAGAGAAATGTTATATAATGTAATGTGTGTGTGATACAGTTGCTGGCTTAAGATAATAAAGGTTTAGAAAATTCATATGGATCGATCATACTATTGATTCAATTCAGATTTCATTTCCATTCAGTTGGCAGTATTACCAGAACTGGGGTAGCTCCCTCCTTACTCCTCAGACTGTAAATAATTGTTTAATGCACAAAACATGTTAGTTCATCACTACATTAAGCAAACCAAAACGCCTTGTCTTTCATCCTATGATTAAAGGCAATAGACAGGTAACGAGGTCGAGTATCTTGATTTATCTTTGGGCTGGCCAGTGAATAAACAGCTCTGCCTGTAAAAGGCTGTGGGGTAGATGGCTAACTGACCCCTAGTGGAATAAGAATAATTCATAATGAGTTAACGACTGCTGACGATATTTTTACAGCAGCCAGAACATGTATTTTTACATGGAATCTGAACCACCCTGCAGACTAGTCTAGTAACTTGTATAAAGGCCTTCGGTTTCGATTACCACTTCAAGTCTGTGAGGAACAGAAGCCATGAGACGGGCAACATACTACTCGCTCTCAGCAACCTCCTCCCAAGAATTGAGGGCAAGACCCCAAATGTCATTTTGGGATTTTGGGGCGGTGTCAGGCTAGTTCTCCCTCATGACACACTTTGTCTAATCCACACGTTTTCAACTGTGCTAAGATCTGGGGTGCAAATAGGCCAGTCCATAATATTGATGGTCTTGTTCAGCAAACCATCCCTGGACCATCGCTGATGTGTGTATAGGAGACTGGTCCTGTTGAAAGTGAATTACTCCCTTAGGATACAGCTGCTGCACTGATACGATCACAGTATCACTCATCATATGAATATACTGGCCTACATCTAGCCAATTTTGTATCCTGTGAAGCATTCCAAGTCGATGGAAGGATACCCACGCCCTCACTGGTAAAAACATGCAACCACTATGGGAAGACTTCTTGACATACTGGGGCTCGTACTGAGCACCCCATGTTCTATATACTTATACCGGTCTATTGTTATCCAAGGAAAATGAAGATTCACCAGAGAAAATAATAGTTTCCCAGTCACAACTGATATTTTCCATGGCAAATGCTATGCAGGAGAGCTGATGTTTGTTGGAGAGCTACGCCTTAACGCCTGCATTTCTACTTCGCAAGTCAGCATTGGAACAGAGTGATCACCGAACAGTATCCACGGACCCATGAAATCCAGTACTGTGCTTAATTGCACAGAAACTGATTCTGACATGATGCATTCACCAGCTCAATATCCTGGGCTGGTGCTGAAACATGCCACAATCCACTACTGATCCATCTACTGGAATTTCCTGTTTTGCAGTACTACTGAATCCATCTTCTAGCATCTACCATCTACTGTGACGGACAAATTTTGTGCATTTGAGTGAAATAGTGAAAACTATCGTTACATATTTCTCAGCTTCATATAATTGCATGCAGAAGAGAAATATGGTCCAGATATGGTTTGCCGAACAAAATGAAATCATTCTTATGGACTGGCTTCCTTGCGCTCTGAATCAAGCCCAACGTGTGGGCTGAGACAAAGCATGTTATGAGAGAGAACTGGCCTTACACGGCTCCAAGATGATGTTTGGGATCTAGCCCTTGATGCTTGGGAGGAGGCTGCCATTAGCAAGAAATGTATTGCTCGTCTCATGGCTTCTATTCCTCATAGAATTTAAGTGGTAATCAAAACAGAAGGCCTTTATACAACTGTAGTTACTAGACGAGCTCATGGGGTGGTTCAGATTCCTCATACAAATACCGTATTTACGTGAATAATCCCTGCATATTTTTCTAAAAAATTTGAGGCACGAAATTGGGGCGCGGGTTTTATTTGCATCAATGTTGGCAACACACTCCTGACTCGTCTAGTCTTTGATACTGGGTGTACAGTTATGTTTTGTGTAACCGTAGATGGAAGAAAACTGCCCCCATATGTCATATTTTAACAGAAAACAATTCAGTTTTCAAATTTAAAACTGCCTTTACATAAAAGAAATAGTATCTTACACGGTAATTTAAATTCAAAATTTCTCCGTGTCACGATAGAATGAGTCTTCCGGAACGTGTAGGGTTAGCTTTCCGCACTTTTACTCACTTCGGAGTGTTGACAGTTTGTGTCATAACTGGTAAGTTTGAAAAAAATGAAAATGAAATACTTCTGTATTCAGCGTTTTGAGGAATGCCACAGTATCACGTAACAGGAAGTGTGCGAAGAAGCAGAATCTGCGAACACTAGCGATTCTCTTTGGCGATGCCGACAGTTGGCGAAAAAGCGTGGCTCATAACTATAATCAATTCGTCCGCAATGAACAATATTGTTAATGCCGATGAAACTGCATTTTTTTTTTATGCCTGGCCAAACAGACTTTAAAAAAGGAGATAGGGTCACTATTGTGTTGCAATGCAAAAGGAAGCGAAAGACTTCCTCCCCTCGTCATACGAAAGCTTGATAAGCCACGATGTTTTAAGGGCGTCAGGTACTTTCCGTGCAAATACTAGGCATCTAAAATTCCATACAGTACAGTAATCCAATGAATAAAGTACTTGCACAGGGGAGCCAGCATGGACTTCTCGTCCTTGATATTTTTTTTCCTTTCGTTGTGTGAGGTTATGTTTGTCAGTGATTTATACAAGTGCATTATTTGAATACAGTTGATGCAGCTTGTTGGATACATTTTGGAAATACTTCTTTTCCATTGCATTAGAAAGGTTTAAACTGTGAATCAATGTTTTGCATGATGTAAATAATATTTTTTGACGCAGCAAGGGTTGGTATTTCGGAAGTACGAGTTGGCGGTTAATTTGAATCACATCATTTGAAGTCTGATTTTTGTGTCCCAAAGAATTTGAATTAATGAGGTATTACCATATCGCAAAACTAACATCCGAGTTCGCCGGTGTGTGTGTTTCAACTGTTTACATTGCACGAAAAAGAATTATCCATCACCTGTCGTGTTAATATCCGCGTCAAGAAAAGACCACATGTGAAAAATTATTTTAGATGTGGAATGTAACGAATTTGTAAGTAATTTAGAAGAGGATTCTACTGATGCAAGAGACAGCGAATCTTTCGGTCTAATGGGAATTGAGCCTACTGCAAGTTCAGATTAATGAAATGCGTAGGCCTACTTGATAATTTTCATGGCAAATTAATTTTATAGCAGTGAGAATGTATTTCTCAAATATGTTCAGGCAGAGCAGCTATATCCGTAAATATACATGTTCATATTAGCGTAAAGATCATGTGGACCTGGCGGAGTGATATGAAATGTTTGTTTATGCCTACGTTACTCTTTCAAAGGACGGAATTTTAGTTCATTTAATTATTTGCAAAATGAGCCTTCCTAAAATTAGGGTGCGGGGATTATTCACGTAAATACGGTGTATGTTCTGGCTGCTGTAAAAGTATCGTCAGCAGTCATTGACTTACAACATTGTGTGACAGCTAGTAATGGCCAATAATAATAATAATAATAATAATAATAATAATAATAATAATAATGATGTTGAATGCACAAGATAGAGATTGGGATTCAAACTTCAACTTACAACTACAGTATTTGACACTAACCATCCATTTTACACACTGAACTATTATTCCATGGGTCAGTCCGTCAATAAATCAAGTTAATTCTACTGAAATACAGCAATTCTCATTGTGTGTTTACTGCCTTCAATTATAGGAATCCTAATGTGTCGGATTCTTCAATTTTGGCAGTTTTTAGCAGTTTTGTGCAGTTGAGTGAACCTAAGAGACATACAGTTATAACATTTCTTCCAACACATACTTCATATATTGTCATCATCTGCCAAATACAACAATATGCAAAGAAAAGGATAACTGAATTAAAACAAAGGTATAAAACCACCCCCATCACAACTGAAGTGGACATTAAAGGGAAAACAAATGACTTTACCTGCGTTTTGTTTTTACAGCCTTTACATTCAAAGGTACTATTGCGCAAATTGGCAATAGCAATGAGACCACAGAAGTTGCATACATGTATCCTATAGGGATCGGAGACTTCAAACAACCTCTCTCGCAGGAACTGGGCAGCCCCATGGGCAATCTGACAATCTCGCTCCATCTCTCCAAAACGCAGACCACCATCCCTGCACAAACAAACAATGTCAGAAAAGATGGTGAGAGGACATAAGTCACATATGCATACTAATAAAACATCAGGAGAGAGAAAATTTTGTTATAATACAGCAATGTTTCAAAGACTATTTAAGTTTTACCAAATTCTACAGTGGTTTCTGCTTCTTTCTTGTGAAATCCTTCTAATATGGCTTTATTGAGTTTTGTAAAGCATGACAGTTTCAAAGTTTCGTACTATGACAAACCATCAGACAAGCCTGAAAAAAGTTATATATGTTTTCTTTGTTGTAGCCCAAACAGCAATACAGTGGAATATCAGTTATCCATTCCCGGAAACTACTTTTCCCTGGATTATTAATTAAATTTACATGGCATCCTAAATAAATCATGTTTTAAAAATCCTGCATTATCTGACCCTCAAAATAATTTCTCGCATCAGCCGTCCAAAAATCCCAGTCCCATAAACGCTAAATCCTCCATCAAGTGTATTTCAAGAAACAGGATCTCACGAAAGGAGGGCTACGACATATCTATGGATCTTGGCGTTAATGTCACATCATTATTATTTATAAATTTCATTTTCCGTATTGACAGATTCAAAGTATAGATAAGAAAAGTGTTTTTCCACCAATCAATACACAATTTATTTTAAATAGATTAAACTAGTACCGGTTTCGGCTCTTTAACGGCCATCATCAGCTAGTACATGGTTTGTTTCCAGCCATTAGACAATTCATAAGTTGTTATTGTATTAGACATCCGGATGTCTAATGGGGGATGGAAATGTATACAGTAGCATGTAATTAAAATATCAGTAGTCAAGGTAAAAAGTTACAATAAGTTAGAACATGAGTATGTAGGACATATTAAAACATATGGGTCATAATATAAAACACTTAAAAAGTTTTAACACATTAAAATTTGGTAAGTATAGGTAGACACTTGTTAAAAATTTTTAGTTCATGTTACATAGGTTCCATTTTTCTATCTTCTGTGTAGTTCCTTTGCTTTTATGTTATGTTGATTTTAGCTGTGTATGGTAATCTTCGAGAAAGTTCTGAAGCTGGTATGCGTCATATTGATATGGACCTTTGTCATGAAGAAATTTTTTATATTGTGTTATATATTCCAACTTGTGATTTACTCTGGTAAGTTTTAATATAGTAAACAGCAGGTCTTGAGTTTGAATTAGAAGTAGTTGGTGGCAACACCTCTCTCGTCTACGTTTGTGGTTGTAGTCTGTAAAGATAAGGTAATATAAGTATACCGGTGGTGTGTGTATGAAGGAATGCCTGGTGTGTGTATGGAAAGAGTACTTACTTTAGTTGTGGAAGTCTTGTGCCAATGTGTTTGAAGGCTTGTTGTGTTCTACTGCGAGTGCGTCTGGGGCTCATACTAGCTGTGGAGGGGGATGTAGGTGGAGGGGAAGAAGGAGTGGCCGTTGGGGAAGTAGGGGCGGGGTCGGGCTTGTGATTCGTTGATTTGTTGGAGCGTGTGTTTACTATTTTGAGGTAATCAATGCCGGAATGGCTTTGTCAAAAATGATGCTGGTTTTTTCAGTAATATCATTAATGTTATGATTGGGGTTAGCGTATTGGTCTAAAGAAATGTAGAAATCTTCGGTTATGTTGAGCAGTGGGCCCTTGGAGATTATGTTTAGTATCGTCATGTCGTTATTGATGTCTGTGAAACTATGCTTGGATTCTTCTACATGTTGGCCTATTGATGAGAAATGGTTATGTTTTACTGCATTTATATGTTCATTGTAACGGATGGTGAAGTTTCTGCCTGTACGTCGTATGTAACTTGTGTCACAGTTGTTACATTTGATACGGTAGACACCTGATTGGTTGTATTTATTGTTATTATTGACTGTTTTAGTGTTATGTATAATGTTGGTACTATTGTGTGTGGTTTTGAATGCTATTTTCATGTTGTGCTTCTTGAAAATATTAGTTATAGTATATATATGGGTGTTGTTAAAGGTAAATAGGGCATAGTCTTTTTTGGGTTTGGTTGATTTTGCTAATTTAGTTTTAGGTTGTGATTTTATTTTGTGAATGATTTTGTTGACCATTTCTTTGCTGTATCCGTTATGTTTAGCTATGTCGTGGATTAACTTCAATTCATTGTTTTGGTCTTCTGTTGTCATTGGGATGTTAAAAGCTCTATAAATCATACTATAATAGGCTGCTCTTTTTTGTGTATTGGGATGAATGGATTCATTTTTTATGGTATTTGAGGTGTGTATGGGTTTCCTGTAGATCTTGTAAGATAAGTGGTTGTCGTGTCTGGTTATTGTTAAGTCTAGGTAATTTAGTGTACGGTTATTTTCGGTTTCTTTGGTGAATTTAATTTGGGGATCTAGAGTGTTAAGTTTGTCCAGTATAGCTTGTGCGTCAGTGGATCTATTATCTAAAATTACGAAGATATCGTCAACAAATCTGCACCAAAAATGTATATTATCTATTTCTTTGATTGACGTGTGTTCTAAGTAATCTATATATATTTCTGCTAATATTCCGGAGGCAGGAGACCCCATAGGTAGGCCTTGTTGCTGATAAATGGTATCGTGAAATCTGAAATAGTTATTGTTTATGGCAAAATCAAGTAAGTTTATGAATTCGTTTATTTCTAAGGTGCTCAAGTTGCTATTGTTTTTTAGGTTAGATTCTATTATTTTGATTGTTTGTTTAACAGGAATGTTAGGGTACATATTTATTATGTCAAATGAAGCAAGGGTGTGGTGTTGTTCGATCTTTAGCTCTTTGGTTCTGTTGCAGAAATCTATTGAGTTTAGTATTGTTTTGTTTGCTAAAAATGTATAGTGCTTTTTTAAAATTTTTTGGATGAATTGCGATAATTTGTAGGTTGGACTGGCTCTATAGTTTATAATTGGTCTCATAGGTACGTCTTCTTTATGTATTTTTGGGTAGGCTTTCGCGGACGGTAATTGGGGGTTCATTGTTATGAGTTTGGCAGATTCAGTTTTGGTGAGAAGAAACTGTGTTTTTTTAAGTAAAATTTTTAAATTCCTTTGTATGTTATTGGTTGGATCTCGGCGTTTAATAGAAAAAGTATTGTCTTGGAAACATTTTTTAGTCTTTGTTATGTATTCATTTGTATCCATTATAACCGTAGTGTTGCCTTTGTCGGCCTTTGTTACTAGTAAATTGTTCTGTTTTATTTTATTTTTAAGTTTGTTTAAATTCGATCTATTGGTGGTATTCATGTTTAGGTTATTATTGTGAATGTTATTGATGTATTGCGGGATCTTTCTGCTGATTTCGTGTCTGACTTCGTCTCGTACGTCATATGGGATCCTTTGTAAAGCAAGTTCTGTTTCGGTAATGGTAGTTATAATATTCTGGTAGGATGATGCATTACCCCAGTTGTGTTTGGGTCCCCTGCTCAACATATCCGTTTCTACGTCGTCAAATGCGGTTTGCGTAAGATTTTTTATAGGCGGATGGAATTTATGCTGGGAATTCTTGTTAGAAAGAGAGGGATCTTTGTTTTGGATTATGGTTAGTGGCTTTGGTTTATTTTGTTGTTGTTTCAGTGTTTCCAGTTTTTTGTTTAGTGTGTTTTGTTTCTTTATGGCTAAGTCTTCTATTTTTTCTCTGGAAATTTGTTGAAAGTAATTCCAATAGCTGTGTGGGAGTTCATGGGATGCTTCCAGGTGTGTTGAGTAAAGTTCATTATTAAGGTGTTGTTTCGTACGATATAGGAATTTTATTTCTTCTTTTAACCGAATTTCATTAGTCCTGTTTTGTGTTTTTCGTGTCTGAGCAGTTCGTCTGTGTTTATTATTGTATTTCTGCATTAGTTTAATTTTCAAATTCTGATATTTAAATGCCTTATGTTTTGCCTGGTTGGCTTCCGTATTTTAATGTGTTAAAACTTTTTAAGTGTTTTATATTATGACCCATATGTTTTAATATGTCCTACATACTCATGTTCTAACTTACTGTAACTTTTTACCTTGACTACTGATATTTTAATTACATGCTACTGTATACATTTCCATCCCCCATTAGACATCCGGATGTCTAATACAATAACAACTTGTGAACTGTCTAATGGCTGGAAACAAACCATGTACTAGCTGATGATGGCCGTTAAAGAGCCGAAACCGGTACTAGTTTAATCTATTTAAAATAAATTGTGTATTGATTGGTGGAAAAACACTTTTCTTATCTATACAATGTCACATCATTGCGGTAATTAGAACAAGTACAGTACTGGGAAAGCAATTGGCAGTGAACCTGCATAAGGAACCATCTTAGCATTGCATTTGGCAGGTATTATTTAAGGAAAGCTCAGAAATCACCAAGCAGACTGTAGCTGCAACAATTAGAAGAAGACAGGGCACATTTTGACAGCTCTACTCGAAGAGAGAATGAGTTTTGTCAAATGTTCGTACTTGTAAAACTTCAAAATTATGTTCAGGGTTATTTTTGACTTTTTTTCGATTCTATTGTCAAACTGGTTTCTGGCATTTCTCTCAAGGCACTATAAAGTCAATGGACTTTCAGGCAGGAATTGAAACTCCTCCTCCTTAACACTAATCTAGTATTTTAATATGATCAAATATGATTATGTTCTGAAGACCAGAATAGATGTTGCACCTTACACATATAAAACTATGTTAAAATGTACTTATAAAAACTGCAGTCATTTTATATGCGCAGTGTCACATTTAAAAAGTTTGTATCATTTCCCACTCGTACTGGCTCATGCAGCATTCAACACACTTTCCAGTTGAGCTCAAGGTCACAAATAATCCAAAATTTCTGAAGTTTTGATGATTTCTTTCTCTTTCCAATGTGCTTGTGATCAGTGACAGGCAGAAGTGAATATAATGCCCTTGAGAACTTTTGAAAATTGATACTTAAATTTGAAATTCTTCAGTTCAATATAACCTTTAAAAGTTGACTTATGCCTAATTTATGCACTACAAGACTTCTAGAAAGTTACTACAAACAGTTCATGGTGACCAAATTACAATGGCAGATTAAAAAAAGAAAGGATTTTGCCATCATGTTGGGTGCTTTTGTATCGGATGTGCTTTATTTCATTAGATTACAGACTTAAAAACTACTTGTGATCGATTGTTGTTTGGCTTCAAAGTTTATAATTTTGTTAGTATTATTATTATTATTATTATTATTATTATTATTGTACCGGGCGGTACACCTCCACGCCGCTAATTTAAAATTTGCGCCAGTTGAAACTCCTCTGCTGGAGGAAGTCTGAACTTTATCTACGCTATCAATTCTCTACTTTCTCTGAAGATGTCACCACATGGAAAACTTTGAGTTTTTGAACTGTGTCATTTTTTATGTGTTTTTGTTTCGCTTGAAGTAAGAAGTGTGAACTTTCTCTTCTAGAGGACACTACTGAAGATCAACAATAGTGCAACCTAGTGCAGAGTCAAAGAACTATTTTGTTGGAGAAATTTTTATTTCAAATGTTTGTTCTTTGCTAAATTTCTTTCTGTTATTGTTTAAGTTGGCTGTATACCCCTCTTTTTCCCCTTGTTTTAGATTTATCCAATCCCGAATTTCTTTGAGTTATTTCCGACCAATCCGATGTATCTTCCCCCAACTTGGATATGTTTCTGTACCCTAGCCAATAAAGAATTTGCGGGAGGGTGTTTTCATTCCCCTAACGCCTCGAAACTTCTGCGAGAGGATATAAACTGCTGATTTTTGGGTCTCCGGGCCACTTCTGTTCCATCTTTCAGTGTGTAAAGTACATAGCAGGGGGCGGGAAGCGCCTCTTTCTTCTCCAGCTGTTCAACACCAGGTAATGGCCTCTTAATAACTTCTTTTCTTGCTAGGTTGGCAGTTTAACTCTCGGAGCGGGTTCGAAGCGTTTCCACCATGTAACCTTTTCCTAAAATGTAACCAATCTTTTCATCTATTCTCTTTTAAGCTGCATATTGGGATAGAGAGTGCTAACCCTCTCGAGCTCCCACTCACATTGTTTTGAGGTGAACTTATTTTCTCAACCTATTCTTTGTTAATGTAAAACCAATTGCTCTTTTCTAAAGTCACCTCTGTAGTATGGGATTAGCCCTGGCATTAGTGGCCTAGAGCCAGATTAGGTTTTAAAAACAAGTGTATTAGGAGTGCAAGATCGCCTCCTCTCAAATTGTTATTTTAGAGGTCATGTAATTGCCCCTTTTCATTTAATAGACCTCAGTAGGTTGGGTATTTTACCCCTGTGTCTATGTCCAGTGAGGACAACTTGAAGGTGGAGTTTGGTGTGGCCTGGGAGAGGCTTAAATTTGAGAGCGAGTGGCTCTTTTGAAAATTGAGTGTTGTATGCCTCGAGGAGGCTTTTCAGTGTAATTTGGAGCAAGGGCTCCTAGGCATGAATGGGGTTTTCTGCCCCTCTGTTGAAACTTGTGTTTGGGGTAAAACTGAGCTGATTGCCCAAGCAGTGTAAAGTCAGGGCGCGAAGCCCAAATCCTGTAAATATTGTAACTCCCCTTTTGATTTGCTACTTTGTACCTGCCATGCTTGTTATTTCTTTGTTTTTGAAAAGAAAATATAACCTTGTTAAATTTTACATTAACTTTGATTCCGTAGTTTGAGACCCGTTCACGCCCGCACCTTCTTTCACCTCTACCTACCACTAAAACACGGTAACAAGTGGTAGCAGAGCGTGGTTGAATGGGTCTCAATTTAGCCCCTTTTGACGGCTAAACATTGTTTTGTTCCGAACTCTAACAATTTTCTCAGTTGCTGGAATTTTTTTTTGACTTTTTCAAAATTGTTCTGTCATCATGCCCGGCCCTCGCGATGTTCTCCATCTTAACTATTTGCGCAAGGAGGAGTTGATCTACGAATTGACTATTAGAAATGTGCAATCTGGAGGCACGGTTGCAGTAGATACAAATAAGCTTAGAGAGTCCCTTGATCTGCCCATTTCCATCCCCACATTGGGAGAGAAAGATATTGACGACTCTCTTTCCACGATCGTTGAGAATATTACTGGGCTAGCTTCTGTAGTTAGTTTTTTTGATGAAAATGATCCCTCTCCTAATCAAATTAAGCGTGTGCAAGCTAGGCTATATCATTTTTCGAATAGGGTTAACGATCTGTTGTCTCTAAAACTGAATGACGTTCAGAGGAAAGAAGCTAGTACGCTCCTGGAAAATATTTCCGAATTATCTAGTAAGGTCACTCAATTGTTAACTGGGGAAGTTCCTCCCAAATCTGATCAACCCACCATAGTGAATGTAGGTAGCGAGGAAGAACCTCCTAAGGGAGAAGTAAATAGGAAAACCATCGCTGCTCAAACTATCTCTGCCCCATTGGACAACGAGTCTGAACGCCGTGCATCGTTGAGTAACATCCGTTCTGAATTAACTTCCTTGCCATTGAAACCTTTACCTACTATGTCACCCGGGTTTAGCAGCTTGCCTCATCCATTGGCAATGTTGCTCAGAGGAATCTCTAAGTTTTCTGTTAATACCACCAGTGATGTAATTTCATTTTTAAGATTTCTAGTTCAATTTCAGGATCATGCACTTGTGTTTTCTCTTTCTCCATGTCAAATTTTGCAAATTATCTATCCGTATGCTATTGGTATTCTCTCAGATAAAATCGTAAGAGCCATTGCCGAGCAATCATCTATTGAGGATTTCCATGTCCATTTGCTAGCTAACTTCATCCCGGCTAGGGCCAGGTCTTCCCTTATTCAGAAGTACTATTACCGTGTACAACGCTTGGATGAAAACTTGGCTGATTTCATACAGGACATTAAGTTTTATACTAGGGTGTTTGCTCTGCACTTCCCTGAGGACCAGATTGTACAAGCCATTGTAGAAGGCATTTCACCATCTTATAGGTCATATTTGTGTTTCGCGGCATGCCCGCAAACTTTCTCTGAACTTGAAGCGTTGGCCGTCTCAGCGGAAGGAGTTAGGTACGCCGATTCTTTGCGTGTGGCAAAAGAACCCCCTCCTTCGTTTAGTAATACTCGGCCTCCACCTCGCCGACCAGTCACACCCCGTAAATGTTATGCTTGCGGGTCGTCTGACCATCTTCGCAATAAATGTCCATTGGTCAAAACTAGTAGGGCAAATAATGGAGCTGGTTCAGCACAAGGCTGTTTTAAATGTGGGGCTTTCTCACATATCGCCAAGAATTGCCCAAACTCGAATAGCACCCCCTCCTGCTCAACTTCTGGTGCAAATTCTACCTATGCCAATAATAAAAAGTGACTAGTGGCTTCGGCTGAGTCGACTAATCCATCTTCCCGAGACTCAGCCCCTGGTAAACAGGTTGTAAATTCAGGGAACGAGCAATTTTCAAATTTATCTTTTGAAGGTCCCAAAGAGTGTCTTAGGATTGCGGCGGATTCCCCCGCACCGGTTCCTTTTCTTAAGATTGAGTTAAATAACGAGCCTATAACAGCTCTCTTAGATTCAGGTAGTGTTTGTTCTATTATTTCGGCTGATTGGTATTCAAAATTGAAATCTGTTTGTAAGCTTCCTAACTATTGTTTGTCGGCGATCCAATACGTTTCGGCTAATTCCTCTCCATTAGAAATTCTCGGTTCCTTATATGTCAAAATTCGTATTTTAAAATTCACATGGAAAGTTAAATTGTTTGTGGCCAAGCACTTGTCTTGCCCCATTATATTGGGAGCGGACTTTATTTCTCACACTGGTCTTGTGCTCGATCTTCAGAGTAGGTCTTGCACTTTCAAATTTGCCTCTAATTGTAATATAACTCTATTAAAGTGTAATTCTGCATCATGTTCTTCTATTTCGCCTACCCAGGATGAGATGTTGTTAGACCTTAGACATCTACCTGAGGAGCAGGCTGATAGTATTCGCAAATTGTGTCAGTCGTTTCCCGAGGTGTTCTCTGATACTCTTGGTGTTACTGACCTGATCGAATACAAAATTGAGGTCACGGATTCGATTCCTGTTCGTTTTCCACCGTATAGGCTATCTCCACCTAAAATGAAGGCTCTAAAAGAAATCATTGATCAGATGTTGAAGGATGGTATTATTAGGCCCTCTAAGTCGGCGTATTCCTCGCCTATTTTTCTAGTTCCGAAACCCCAAGGAGGCTTCAGGCCTGTAATTGATTATAGGGCTCTCAATTGGAAGGTGGTGTTGCAATCTGTGCCCCTTCCTGACCTTCATTCTTGTTTTTCATGGTTTCGTAAGGCCAAGTTCTTTACTATCTTGGACTTGAATCAGGCCTATAATCAAATTCCCCTTGCCGAAGAGTCTAAACATCTTACAGCGTTTGCCACGGACTGGAATTTATACGAATACAACCGCGTGCCTTTCGGGCTCCCTACGGGAGCAGCTGTACTCACTAGGCTACTAGATAGGGTCTTCTCCGACATCAAGTTTGAGTACTTATATCACTACTTGGATGATGTCGTCGTATTTTCAGAGACTTTTGAAGAACATCTAGATCATCTGCGAGAAGTTCTCGATCGCCTTCGTAAGGCTGGGTTAACTGTTAAGTTGTCCAAGGTTGCCTTTGCTAAGCCCTCTATGTCATTCCTAGGGCATATTGTGTCACCTGATGGTGTTGCAGTCGATCATTCGAGAACACAGGCCATCCGTGATTTTAAACCTCCCACGGACATTAAAGGTATCGCCAGGTTCATTGGTATGGTGAATTTCTTCAGGAAGTTTATTCCTAACTTCGCTAATAGAGCGGCGCCCTTAAACCTTCTTCGTAGGAAAGGCATCAAATTCGAGTGGGGACCTTCTCAACAAGCCGCTTTTGAAGACCTTAAATTAGCTCTTTGTAATGCCCCTGTACTGGCTATGCCTGATTTCTCGAAGAAATTCATTGTCCAAACCGACGCATCGTCGTCAGCAGTAGCTGCAGTCCTTCTTCAAGAGACTGAACTAGGGAGGCGACCCATCGCCTATGCGTCTAGGACATTGTCGGCTCAAGAAGCCAAGTATTCCATCTATGAGCTCGAAGGTTTGGCAGTCTTATTCGCCTTAGAGAAGTTCCGTCTCTATCTGGAACATGTCAAATTCGACCTGGAGACAGATAATCAAGCCCTAAGCTGGGTCTTAGGTAGGCCGCGTCGTACTGGTCGTATAGCCCGCTGGGCCATTCGTATTTCTGCCTTCCAGTTTGATGTTAGACATATCAGAGGTACCGAAAATGTTGTTGCTGATGGACTCAGCCGTATGTTTTCTAACGACGTCGAGACCCATGAACCGGTCGACAGTTCATCACCTTCCGAGTCCATACTATCGGAGGTTAACGCCATCCTAACAGATGCTCCCATGCTCTTTAGGGATATCGAGAAATACCAACGTGAAGATCCGACGCTGGCTCCGATAATGGAAACCCTTTCTTCTGGGGAACATGTTGTCCCTTATGTTCTGAGGAATGGTGTTCTATGTTGCCCTTCGAGGCATGATAAGATGATGAAAGTTGTTGTTCCAGCGGTTCTAGTACCTATGATCTTCAAGTATTATCATGAGACCCCATTAGGAGGGCATCTTGGTATCTTTAAAACTCGTGAAAAGATTCGTGAAATGTTCATCTGGAAAGGTATGGACGGTGAAATCCGTGAACTAGTAAAGGCTTGTAAATCCTGTTTGCTTAGTAAACCGACCATGTCCACCAAGGTAGGCCTCTTGTCTTCTCAGCAAGCGTCGCGCCCCATGGAACGCCTGTATATTGATTATGTAGGACCCTTCCCCCAGTCAAAGGGTAATGCTAACAAGTTCATCTTTGTATGCGTAGATGGTTTTACCAGATTTTCTTGGTTATTTCCGACTAAGCTGGCTACCGCTCAGTCCACCATTACTTGCCTAAATTCTATTTTTGCTTCTTTTGGTCCATGCCAATATATTGTGTCTGATAATGCTAAGGCGTTCACATCAAATCTTTTTCGTAAATTCTGTTTTGACTTATCCATCTCTCATGTAACTACTTCTGCTTATTACCCTCAACCATCTCTGGCTGAACGGGTTAATCGTAATCTCAGGTCCGCACTTATTGCCTATCATCATGAAGATCATTCTAGGTGGGACACGTCCCTGCATTGGTTAGCTTTTGCTTTGAATTCGGCGGTTCATGAATCTCATAAGTTCACTCCAGCTTCCTTGATGTTCAAGTTTGTTCCCAACACGCCGCTCTCTAACCTCTGGTCTCTGAGTGACATTCTACCCGAGACAATAGATCCGGATAACATTAAAGATCTTTGGAAGAAGGCTAAAGCCAATCTTAAAGTGTCTCATGAAAAGGTTAGGGAAAGGTATGATCGTGGACGGAGACCCACCACTTTGAAGGTAGGTGACCAGGTGATGGTCAAGAACTTTGCTCCCGCGGGCAAGCTTGCCCCCAGATTTCATGGGCCATGCATTATTCTTGATTTCCTTACGCCGGTTACCTTATTGTTAAGTAATCCAGCCACCGAGAGGATATTTAGAGTTCACCTGTCCCAGGTGAAACCGGTGTAAATTTTGTGTCAACTTGCTTCATATAATTTGATAGGAATATGAAGGTTATATTTTTTTTGAGTTTCCCCTCTTAAGGCATTCTGCTCCTTCTATTTTGTTTTATATGTAAGCATTTGTGTGAAACCTCCCCCGATTTGTTAAACTGCCATCCTGTCCTTGCCTCGGCCATTACCACGCTCCCGTCTCCTGCTCCAATACACACTGTGGCTGAATTATATTAAATGCCATGGACATCTGCACGCCGCTGACCCCCTCAACCTCTTCACCAAGCCTGTGCCCTCAAAAAGATGATGGTCCAACACAATTCTGCCGCCTAGCTTTAATGTTTCAGTGCCCCCGCAGCCGCGCGGCGCCGTGCAGCAACTGGGGCAGAGGTCGGGCCCCCTCTTCTCCAGCGAGGACGTCAGGTGCACGGCGAGCCGGAGCTCTCCTCCCGGCCAAGGCTGATGCGCGGCGCACGACCTGCTACTTGCCCGCAGCCTGTATATGTTCACCGCGGGCGCGGCGTGTTTCAACACCTCTGCTCCCCTCATAGTGCGGGCGAGCGGTATCTCAGGGTACTTGAGGGGTCCGAGTGGCCTCCTTTTGGATGCAAGCTGCAACGGCCGGTCTGGCCATTCAACTTAATCAACATCAACTACATGGACAGTTACGATAAGCAATGACTACACTTGGGAATTCCACAGCAATATTTGGTGGCAATTGCAAAATTTTTCTTCAACTCTAAGTATTAAAAGTTTATCTTCAGAAATTCAACTTCTACAAATATAAAGACTTTACTTCACCTGCAACAACAAATTTTGAAACTGAATCTAACCAAATTAGGAAAATCTTATAAATTTTTTGGCAATTAATCTCCATATCTACATCAAAACTTGGACCTTGTTTTCAAACAATTTCATGTGTCACCCCTGGAGGAACTTTTGGGGGGGGAGGTCTGTACCGGGCGGTACACCTCCACGCCGCTAATTTAAAATTTGCGCCAGTTGAAACTCCTCTGCTGGAGGAAGTCTGAACTTTATCTACGCTATCAATTCTCTACTTTCTCTGAAGATGTCACCACATGGAAAACTTTGAGTTTTTGAACTGTGTCATTTTTTATGTGTTTTTGTTTCGCTTGAAGTAAGAAGTGTGAACTTTCTCTTCTAGAGGACACTACTGAAGATCAACAATAGTGCAACCTAGTGCAGAGTCAAAGAACTATTTTGTTGGAGAAATTTTTATTTCAAATGTTTGTTCTTTGCTAAATTTCTTTCTGTTATTGTTTAAGTTGGCTGTATACCCCTCTTTTTCCCCTTGTTTTAGATTTATCCAATCCCGAATTTCTTTGAGTTATTTCCGACCAATCCGATGTATCTTCCCCCAACTTGGATATGTTTCTGTACCCTAGCCAATAAAGAATTTGCGGGAGGGTGTTTTCATTCCCCTAACGCCTCGAAACTTCTGCGAGAGGATATAAACTGCTGATTTTTGGGTCTCCAGGCCACTTCTGTTCCATCTTTCAGTGTGTAAAGTACATAGCAGGGGGCGGGAAGCGCCTCTTTCTTCTCCAGCTGTTCAACACCAGGTAATGGCCTCTTAATAACTTCTTTTCTTGCTAGGTTGGCAGTTTAACTCTCGGAGCGGGTTCGAAGCGTTTCCACCATGTAACCTTTTCCTAAAATGTAACCAATCTTTTCATCTATTCTCTTTTAAGCTGCATATTGGGATAGAGAGTGCTAACCCTCTCGAGCTCCCACTCACATTGTTTTGAGGTGAACTTATTTTCTCAACCTATTCTTTGTTAATGTAAAACCAATTGCTCTTTTCTAAAGTCACCTCTGTAGTATGGGATTAGCCCTGGCATTAGTGGCCTAGAGCCAGATTAGGTTTTAAAAACAAGTGTATTAGGAGTGCAAGATCGCCTCCTCTCAAATTGTTATTTTAGAGGTCATGTAATTGCCCCTTTTCATTTAATAGACCTCAGTAGGTTGGGTATTTTACCCCTGTGTCTATGTCCAGTGAGGACAACTTGAAGGTGGAGTTTGGTGTGGCCTGGGAGAGGCTTAAATTTGAGAGCGAGTGGCTCTTTTGAAAATTGAGTGTTGTATGCCTCGAGGAGGCTTTTCAGTGTAATTTGGAGCAAGGGCTCCTAGGCATGAATGGGGTTTTCTGCCCCTCTGTTGAAACTTGTGTTTGGGGTAAAACTGAGCTGATTGCCCAAGCAGTGTAAAGTCAGGGCGCGAAGCCCAAATCCTGTAAATATTGTAACTCCCCTTTTGATTTGCTACTTTGTACCTGCCATGCTTGTTATTTCTTTGTTTTTGAAAAGAAAATATAACCTTGTTAAATTTTACATTAACTTTGATTCCGTAGTTTGAGACCCGTTCACGCCCGCACCTTCTTTCACCTCTACCTACCACTAAAACACGGTAACAATTATTATTATTATTATTATTATTATTATTATTATTATTATTATGGTGGTGTTATTATTAAGATATTTTTCAACAGGTTTCAGGAAACTAACAAAGTTTTGCTGGTAAAACTGAATGTAAATTATTGAGATTTTTCACTCATGTAATTATGTCTTGCCTACTTCTCACCTGGAGGACTCTAGTTCAATTCCTGGCCAGGTCAGGCATTTTTACCTGGATATGAGGGCTGGTTCTAGGTCCACTCAGCCTACATGATTACAAATAGTTGAGGAGTTATCCAACAGTGACATGGTGACCGGTCTAGAGAGCCAGGAATAACGGCCGAGAGGATTCGTCACACTGACTACGCATCACATCGTAATCCACAGGCCTTTGGGCGGAGCAGTGGTCGCTAGGTAGGTCAAGGGCAAGTTTATAATTTTGTTGTTATTATTATTATTATTATTATTTTGGTGTTATCATTAAGATATGTTTCAATAGGTTTGGCTGAAAGTTGCTGACCTGAAAGAAGTTTTGACAGGAAACTAACAAAGTTTTGCTGGTAAAACTGAATGTAAATTACTGAGATTTTAAACTCATGTAATTTTGTCCAAATTATTATTATTATTATTATTATTATTATTATTATTATTATTATTATTATTATTATTATTATTATTATTATTATTATTATACACATTTCATTAATGTGATGTTTAGCTAAATTATTGATGGTTTTAATTCTTCCAGAATTTTCTATTTTTCCCGTATTGTACGTTTTTTCGTGATCCCTCCAAAAATGGAGAATTGAGTTTTCACTGAACTTAGAAATGTGAAATTTGGCAAATGGACTTTTATAATATAGGCAAGGGATAACGAAGAACTTTTTGAAGTACGAATCATAAAAGAACAACGTAACAAATTTTTCTATATAAAACTGTAAATGGCACCCAGTCTCTTTTTGACCATGGTTTCCCAATCCTTCTTCCTGGGTACACTATCATATGCCTTTGTTAGATCTATGTCATGACTAGATCCTTTTCATATTCCCAATTCTTTTCCATTGATTGCCTCATGCAACTCTCCTTTCTTGTCATTCTCATTCTTTATGTTGGAAGTGAAGGGTTAGTATAATCCAGGCTCAACGCAAGATAACGTACAACAACTGCGTGAGCAGCGAACAAATTCCAGTTGGAAATGAAACTGAACTAAAACAGCGGTGTGTGGTGTCACCTCTTTTGTTTCTAATGATTATGGATGAAATTGGAAAGGAGACAAAGGAAGCATATTGGAATAGAGAGATGAAGTTATTACTTTTTGCAGACGATATTGTGGTCTAGGGAACAAACAGCAAAGAAATACAAGAACAACTTGATGCACTGAACGAGAAAACTGAAAAGTATGGTATGAAAATCAGCACAGGGAAATGCAAGACCATGGTGATATCAAGAGGAGGAGAATAAGGGAAAGGCAGTATGTGAAAATTGGTTTCAAATAGGGAGTGAATTAATGAAGAATAAAAGGCTGGACATGGAAATGGTGCAACAGGGCAATGCATTCTACCAGAGTGTAAGAAACCTTGTCTGGAATAAGGAAGTACCAAAGAAGTGTAAAGAGACAAAGTACAAAATGTATTACACACCTATACTGACATATTCGTCGGCGTTCAGGCAGAAGTGACTAAGTCCATTTTTTACGAATTTGAGTTAAAGGCACTACTGGGGTAAAGAAAACACGTTCTACACAATGGCATGGTCGTTATTTTAATAGAATGAACCATTTTGGGGGTAGGGTACCCTACCCTCTAATGTGAAGTCCATTTTTGAAGATTGACATCCAGGCAAAAGTGACTAAGTAGACATAATCACTTAATATATAACATAGTAGAAGGCATTGCAAAAAGAACTAGCCCAAAACGTTCGATAGCCTTGCAGTAATACAGAATCATATATCACTGATTTCTTAAAACCCATTTATCTCAAAACTATGTTTTTGGACTTAGTAACTTCTGCCAGAACGCTGATAAATGTGGCTGAGATCTAGACAATGAAAAGTAGGGAGGAGAGTAGAATTCAAGCCAGCAAAATTAAATATGTAAGAAGTATGACTGAAAAGACAGACTGAGAAACGAAGATGTGAGAAAGGAGGTCAAAAATGGAAAATCTAAATGAGATAATTGATAGGAGTAAACCAAGACGGTGTGGACATGTAAAGAGGATGGACGAGAAAAGAATGGCAAAACAGATTATGGTAATGGTGCATTAAGGAATTCTTACTGACATCATAATACACTGTAGAGTTGAAAATATTATTAATAAATAGTGGCATTCACTTAATGAATATTTCTTCAGCCAAACACAAAAATTTGGAAAAATTCACATCAAAATCAATCTGCATTCCCTGTAATATCAAATTAATAAATGTTTCCCACATTCTCACTAGTGGAGAATTCTTGCAATTTAATGTGTTACTTTGTATACAACAGACTGTTTGCCATATGTGTAAACTGGATAGTTTGATACTGAAGTTCAATTGTTCCAAAAAGAAGAACTGTTGTCTATTATGCCATTTACTTTTTTATACAGAAAAATTTGTTGACATAGTTCTCTACAGCTTTTTAAAGACACATAATTAAATTTCATCAACATTTTTCTGTATGATATTCTATTTTTGTATGATGAGTGGTTGTATACTGCTTCAAACACAGACATCTTAAAAATTTATTCTTTAGTCTCTCTAATGTACTGATGTAAGATTTATAGGATGGCCCCCAGGCTACAGGAACATATTACAATCCACTCTGTATTAAAGAATTAAATAGCACTGATATGTTTAAGTAACACTAATATCTTTGTTATTTCTTATAACAGATCCTAATAGTTTAAATTTCTCATTACAAATTTTCTCAATATGCAAATTAAATGAAAGGTTGCAAGTTAATGTACCCAGGTAAATGCCAAGATCATTTATACTGCTTATCCTTTTACCTCTTGGTTATTTATTTTGTGTTTAAAATATAAATAATTGCTAATCCTAGAGAATGTAATTGCAAACCCTCTTTAATGTTAAATGGAAGTCTGCCTGCTATGCTCCATTCATAACATATATCCAGATCTATTTGTAATTTTAAGGCATCATAGCAATTAGTAATTTCTTGAAATATCTTAACATCATCTGTGAACAACAAACACTTCAAAAATTGTATAAAATCCGGTAAATGATGTATAAACAATACAAACAATGAAGGTACAACCAGAATTAACATCAAAAGCAAAAGACTTTGCTTGAGAATATGCAACAAACTGTTTCCTGTAAGATAGGTAAGAAGTGACAAATTTTAATAATCTGAATGAAAACCCAAAAGTTTACAATGTTTGAAGAACATGATCTAACCTATCAAAAGCTTCAGAAAAGTCCAAATAGGTTATATTGCATCAACCATTGAAATCAACATACACTGAACTAATTTCATCAAATTAGCTGACGATCGTTTTGGATAAAACCCATGTTGATATTGTGATAAATATGGTTTGACATTGCAAAAGATACAAAAATATAAAATATGTTAAAAAATTCTGGTAGGAGCACAAATAACAGAATGGTCAAAAGTTATCTATTAATGTATTATATCACAATTTGAAGATGGGGGAAATTCAATTCAATTTACACAAGTCTGGGAATATCGTGAGTTTTTTTTAAATTTAACGTTTTAAATTACAATTTCCTTTACGTTGGACCAACACAGATAGGTCTTATGGCGACGATTTTACAATTAAAATATAATAAAATATATAACGTACACAGTGGCAACATTACTAACTCTGCACATCCCTTTATTAAATGTGGTGGTACCCCATTACGACTACTTGACTTCCCAGGTTTAAATTTGTTGTATTCATTTTCTCATCAATACATTTTACTGTTAAAATACCAGACGTCATTAAGTAATCTGAATCAGTTATTGCTAGGGACCTGCGTTTTTAGTCTTTTTTTGTTGGTGGAAATCAGGGTTATTTCTGAAGAATTTTGCGTGATATTTTTAGAATTTCGTGTTAGTTTTAATAATAGCATTACCGTATTTTTGGATTTCAAAGGCATAATACTAGCCATAACATAACACAGGGAGAAAATAAGACTGTTACTGACCAGCTTCTTAAGCAGAATGAGACACGCACATGAGTTGAGTTGATGGAGTGGGAGAAGTTGACCTTGTAAGACTCGTGGACACGATGGTCTATTCTGGCAGTGAAAAAACATTTCTAAAAAGTTAAATACTGTGAATTCACATTATTATGCTTATAAAATTGATTAAGTTGACATATTCCCGTTATTTTCTCATTTCATTTTATTTCGCAAAATAAATCTGTCGAATTTTCAAATTGTTAACGTTATGCCTACCTGCCAACTTTTGAAAAGGGCTATCAGTAAAACTCAGGTGCGACAAAAAAATCTAACAATTTTTACATACCCCGGTTTACAACTAATTATCCTCATGATTTTTTCTGTATTGAAAGTTATTCATATAAGAAATAACAAAGGTATTTTTACTGTTCCACCTATTCAATACAACACACTGTTCTGTGGTTACATTAATATAAATAGCTATATAAATTAATGGTACATGTTTTGCCCTTACTAGAGGGCATCTTCAGCCTTTTGTCAAACTTAAAATGCTAAACTTGAATATTCAATAAAAATGTGAAACAATTAACATTGTAAAGCTAAAACCAGAATAGGAAGTCATTTGAAATATGGACAATATTAAATTAAAACGTGATGATAAAGTAGATTATAAATCAATGTCAGTCAAAAACTATGCTTCTGAAGCTAAAACTCTATCTTCATCTTTTATGAGGTGTGATACTTGTATATTTTCAAGCATGTAATTCCAATATAATCACCAAAGAATCTTGCCCATAGTTAAAATCTGTGTCCAAACTGAATAAAAATGAGCATTTGTAGAAAATACAACTTTGTGCAAGTCGTGAAATCCGCATTTGGTGCGTCGTAAATAATAATGGTTGAGAATGCAGAGTTTGTCATAAGAGACATATAAAATGAGATATTAGCTGGAATTGTTGCTAAAAAATATCTAAAAGGTGAAATGTAGTTATATTGGACGTAAGGCCCTTCGTAGAGAATATCTGATAGTTGAATGGGACGTCATTTCTCTGGAATGAAACGAAACGGAAAGAAATTTTAAACTCCTGGAAAAGTTAAAAGGTCTTCCATTTTTACTGGAGTAGAATTGTTACTTACATGTATGTGTAGATGTTATATACGTCCTCCCGTTATAGCAGTGTTAGCTTGTCTGTTGGTCCTGCTTCTAGTGTTATATCTATGTGGCAGAGGCGGTGTGAAACTTGCAGGGGAAGGGGTGAGGAAACACAGGGGGTAAGAGGGGGTAGGTGGAGCTTTATGCGTCAGAGCTGTTAAAGGACAGGAGCCACTCTGATTGGCCGGAGCGGGTCTGACACTTGGAGAGCTGGAGGGAATCTTTAAACCTATAGAACTGAATATAAAAGGGGATTTATTTTTACTTGTTCTAACCATATTCAACAAATCGGGTGTCACTTCATATAATGAGCTTTTTACGTCCGTGACATCATTAAGATTTTTATCTTTGTTATAAATCTGATCCAAGAAAATATATAAACTTTCTAGTTCATTTAAGAGTTTACCTTTTCTCATGTTCTTAATTATTGTTAAGTCCTTCTCTATCGAAGTGAACTGGTGTCCTGTCTGCCTCATATGTATGCTCATTGCCGAGTATTTACTGTATTATCCTTCTCTGCGTTGTAATGCTCCATATATCATGTAAAAAAACTCCTTCCAGTCTGTCCGACATATGAAAATCCACATTGTGAGCATGTCAATCTGTACGCTCCAGATCCCGTGTATCCGTTATTGCTATGATTGACTTTATTATGATCTAAAAATAAGGTCTGATTTGTGTTAGTTGTTACATGTTATAATTCTCATATTTTGGTCCGTATTGAATTGTACAATAAAGTCAAAGAAATATTAATATTTATTTATTCCACCTATTCAATACACAAAAAGTGATTTTAAATTATAGGGACATATTTCGCCCTTTATTTAAGGGCATCTTCAGCCTGCATCTCAATCTGAAAGTTGAAAAATCAGGATCCTGATTGTTCGTAATTGTGGTTGATTTTTTTAAAAAATAAATTACAAATGAATGTGAGGATGATGTAGGAAATAGTTACGATATTCTTAAAAATAAAGTCTTAATAAAGTCTTACTTAACTATTTCCTATTTTTATTTAAGATGGGAATATGCTGTGATCATATTGTATAATCTTTTCTGGACATAAACCTTGCCATACAATGATTATTCAATACGATCCTACTCATGTACCATTTAATTTCACAATATCTTCTTTCTTCGCAATTACAGACGCATGCACCTTCGTATTTTTTCCTTTCCATATATATTCAAGTCTATCACTTCATAGTCACTGCTTTTCTCATTTCAAATCTTCTTAATAACCTCCCATTTGTCATAACATTAAACTTCCCTCGACGATACTGCTTCTGCATTTGCCTCTAATACATACAGGATCTATTTCTTCTTTGCAATATATAGCCGTCGTCATGTCTATCAATATTATTATCTCATAGTATCCATCTAAATTTCACACTGCAGGTATTCTTCTCAAAATTCTTTGAATTACAACAATATAGCCCTTCCATATGACTTGGGATCTTATATCTATACGTAACACACTCTCTTATGGCATTAGCAGAACTATGGTTAAGGTTAGAATTCATTTATAATAATACCACTTCCTACACCAATATACATATCATTAGTCAGTTTACATGAAATAGGTTAGTTCTGTCAGTCACGCTTGGCACATGGGTTATATGTGACTTGCAACTGAAACATGGAAGTCATGAACATCGTCGTCATCAATTTCTGACATTTGTAAATAATCTGACTGTAAATTGAAGTTTTAAAAATTAATTATTGTCTGTGCCAGTAAAATTAAAAAAAAAAAAAGACAAAATGAAATTGTCACACTGATTAGACCTGTCCATAAAAAAAAATCACGTTTGTTTTGCATAGCCCTGCCAAACTGATAAGACAGTGAAGGGATTAGGGCAAGGTGGAAGGTGGGAAATGCAATGCGGCACAGTAGGTTGCTGCCTGGTTGCCACGAGCCATCGCGTGCTGCTAGGATTCAAGATCAGCTTTACCTCTCACCACCTTCTTGCTAATGCCATCAACCAGCAGGTTTTCGGTGTTCAATATTGGCATTAAAAATTGAAAGTGGCTTGTGCGGTTTTCACTACGTCATTGTACAACTTTGTAGGAATATTGTGTACTAAATTTCAACCACATAAGAATTTTACACCGAAATCCGTTCCTTTGTGAAGAGGAGTACATCAGCCACCATGATAAAGAATACTGCAATGTATTCAAAACATAGGCAAGCTGTATATAAGGTACAGAAAACAACATGATTCAATCTGGAAAAAGAGCCTAACAGTAACTTAACAGACTCTACAAGCTTCACATCTCAGATGATAACGTCTTATGAGCTACTTAACACTAAACACAAACCCTGCTTCATTTAACATGTTGGCTCTCTAACGTGCATGTGCATCGTGTGGTTCCCGCGCTACATGCCGTTGATACACACATGCGTCATTGTATATGATCCAATTTTGCTTGTGTTTACTGAACGCACAGCGATTGGGCTTTGTTCTGCTATAATGGCATTCAGACCGAAGTTTGAGTTACGTGTTTGTGTTATTGGTTTGTGACCTGTTGCTTTCCAACGTGTAGTAATGGATGAAAGTGGCAATGATAATTCTACTGGTTCTGCAAACTCCAAATGACCGTGTTGGAAGACTGGTGAAAAATTACAATGAAGACAAAATTTTCGATCTACTAGGAGCATTGTCAGTAAGTTCTGACGAAGATTTCAGTATTGATCGTGACAGTGAGAGGAGCAGTAATTCTGAAATTGAGTGTTAGTTCTCCAACACCTCGTGTTATATCTCCAGCATTAGTTGTGAATATTTCAAATTTAGATGTAGGTTGGTGACATGGAACCAGACACAAAAACAAATAAACTTTACTGGTGTGCCTTAAATGAAATGTGTAGTGTCAAGGAATGAGCCAATTAATTTTTTTTATTTGTTTACATGTGATGAATTCTATAACCTAACAGTAAGAGAGACAATAATTGCATATGCAAAGACAGCATTTCTTTCAAGTGTTGGGGAACAATCCAGAATAACTGACTGGAAAGGCGTCACCATTAGCGAAATGAAAACATTTTTAGGCCTTTTATTTCACATGGGCCTCACCTTCAGGATTACTGGAAAACCGATTTGTTGTTCAAAATGGAGTGCTTTTCTTCTCATATGAGTAGAAATAATTTTCTTCTAATTTTTTGATGCCTGCACTTTATGACGAACCCTAGACCTAGGGATCAATATCGAGTGCGACTAGTGAAGATACGACCCTTGTAAGATATTTTCACCTCCACCATTGATAACGTGTATTACCCTGGGAAGAATCTCTCGCTTGATGAACCTATGATTTTGTGGAGAGGAAGATTAGTATTCCCAGAGTACACAAAATGGCAAAGGCACAAATAGGGCATCAAGTTGTACATGCTGACTGAGCCTAATAGAATGATAATGCATGTTATTGTGTTAAGGTCAAGCAGATGACATGGGTGTAAGGGACATGCCGCTAATGTTGTAATGAAGTTGACGGGGGGGAAAACTAAATGTAGGACACTTGCTCTTCATGGACAATTTCTACAACAGTTACGACTTAGTAATACAGGTGCTAAATGCCAATACCTACTGCAATGGAACACTTCAAAGTGATAGCAAAAGTAATCCTAAACAAGAAAGCAAACTTCCGAATGATGAACACATATCCCAGCATGCTAATGATGTCATTGTGACTAAGTGGAAGGATAACATATGTTCTTTTCATTTCCACAGAATTTGAAGACAAAATGGTCAACACTGTGAATTAAAAGAGGTCAAACAAAGAAACAGCCAAAAGCAATAACGTAGTATAATCTCCTGATGTATGACGTTGATCGGCAAGACCAAATGCTCGCATATTATCCCAGTTAAAAGAAAATTTATTGGTGTAAGAAAATTGGAGTGCATATCTTCCACATGAAATGAAATGGCGTATGGCTTTTAGTGCCGGGAGTGTCTGAGGACATGTTCGGCTCGCCAGATGCAGGTCTTTCTATTTGACGCCCCTAGGCGACCTGCGCGTCAGGATGAGGATGAAATGATGATGAAGACAACACATACACCAGTCCCTGTGCCAACGAAATTAATCAATTATGGTTAAAATTCCCAACCCTGCCGGGAATCAAACCGAGACCCCTGTGACCAAGGGCCAGCATGCTAACCATTTAGCCATGGAGCAGGACATCTTCCAACTGATTCTCATCAATGCACATAATTTATTCTCCAGGTTTTCCGGAGAGAAAATTTGTTTGTATGACACTGTTATTCGACATCTCCTTTCTTCATCAACAATACCAGCAATGAAATATGTGCCACCGAAAGTGACAAACCACCTTCCAGCTAAACAAAAAGTAAATCCAAAAGGCAAATCAATAAGAAAGCGATTTACCATATTTCCTCGGGTATTAGACCCCCTGGCTTTTTGACACAAAGAAAATAAATTAATAAAGCTTGCATGTAATAACCCTCAATGTAATTTGTCAGAGAACAACAACGATTCCGCTTTGAAGCAGGTACAGGCCGATGACGTCGCACAAATTTGTGAATATTTTCATTCGTCCATCCCGCACAATGAAAACACGCATCAAAGTCATGTGGTATGTCTGTGTTTTGTAGTTAAGTAATGTCCGCCTCTGTAGCATACTGCAGCTCCGATGACATCCCATTATTTGTATTGAAAAGGTGGACCCTTTTAAGTTTCCTATCTTCCATTCTCAGTTCAATACGGACAAAAATGAAATTCTTAGATTTAAATGACATCCCACAAGTAAGTATTGTAGTTTCATATGTCTGACCCGTGCATTGCAAGCATGCATCAGTCATGCGATATGTCTACGTACTATAGCTAAGAATGTCCATCAGCGTAATGGTTAGCACAATTAGCTGCTGTTCTCGGAGACCCAAGTTTGATTCCCGGTACTGCTAGAGATTTAAGAATAGCACAAAGGTTGATATGCAGTAAAATGGTACATGCAGCTCACCTTCACTGGGGGCGTGCCTAAAATGAGTTGCACCACTTCAGGATGAGGACATACGTTTATTTTAGTTAAGAAATATTCACAGTTGTTGCTATTAAGATAGCGAGTGAGATAATTAACAAAGTGATCGTTTAATATCTCATAACTCAGGCCAATTTATGCAATTTTTGGAGAGAAGTAGGTTTAAAACATATAATAAAAACAATCCACTAATAACGATTATTTTACTCATCAACGTACCTAACAAATAATAATAAATAATAAAACTGTATGCCTCAAAACACCTATCAATGAATGTCAAACTAAGATATAATTCAATAGACTGTCAGTCCTCTACGCAGCAGAGTGCCTACCTCTAACCAAGAAGACCCCACTAGGAGCCCTCGAAGTAAAAGAAAAGAAATGAAAAGGCGTATGGCTTTTAGCGCTGGGAGTGTCCGAGGACAAGTTCGGCTCGCCAGGTGCAAGTCTTTTGAACTGACAACCGTAGGCGCCTGCGCGTCGTAATGAGGATGAAATGATGATGAAGGTGACACAAACACCCAGCCCCCATGCCAGTGAAATTAACCAATTATGGTTAAAATGCCCGACCCTGCCGGGAATCGAACCTGGCACCCCTGTGACCAAAGGCTAGCACGCTAACCATTTAGCCATGGAGCCAGACGAAGTAAAAGAAAGGAAGCTCCTGAGAAGGATATTAGGAACAACGGTCCTATCAGATGAAAGGCGATGGTACAAACCAAACTGTGAACTCTACGAACACAAAGAAACCCTTACAGATTCCATTAGAAGAAAACAGCTGGCTTTCTATGGACACCAGCATAGAATGGATCCCCATAGACCAACCTATAAAATCTTCAAAGTAAGCAAGGGTAAAGCCACTGGATAGCTGTGGATCCAGCAGGTAGAGAAGGATCTGGCAGAACTAAAAAGTAATCCACACAATTCAAAGACGAAGACAAATATTGCTGGCTTCCCTGTGCAAATGCTTTTTTATATTACTTTACTGTTTGCATTTTTTAGATGCCTTGTACTTGGACAGAAAGTGCCCGACGCCCTAAAAACATTGTGGCTTATCAAACTTTCCTATGACAAAGGGAGGAAGTCTCCTGCTTCCATGAGCATTACAAGTTTCAACACAGTACAACGACCCCCACCCTTGTACGATTTCCCAGCTGGCGCTTCTCTCGTTTAAAACTTGAAGTCCGTTTGGGCTTGGCATTTTTTTTAAACGGTGGAGTTTCACCGACAATAACAATATTGTTTGGTGCATACGAATTGATTATACGAGCCACTCTTTTTCACTAACTGTTGGCATCGCCAGTGTTCGCAATTTCTGCTTCTCCGCACACTGTCTGCTACATGATGTTATGGTGTTCCTTAAAACACTGAATACAAAAGACTTACGATTTCACTTGAACTTAGGAAGCACACTGTAGACACATCGAAGTGAGTGAAAGTGCGGTTTGCTACCCCTGTACGCTTCAGAAGACGCGTTCTATCAAGACACGGATAAATTTTGAATAAAAAACAAAAACAGATCAGATGTAAGGCTTTTCAGGCATTTGCTCTATCAACCAGCGTTTCGTCTTAGGTCTGACACTAGACTGATCAGAGTGGGATATGTCAGACCCTACCCATTGACGCTGGGGTGTATGCAGGTGAACTTATCAGAAGCCCTATATAAGAGGCACAGTCTGATAAATGCATCATCATCATCATCATCATCATCAGTCGTTGTGCTCATTACTGAGCGTTGTGACCTCATAACTCCATCATTTCCGTGTTTCAACCTTGACAAGATGTCTCCATCCTGAGCGGTTTTCACATTTCATTAATATGACCTGAAGTGGTAGCCCAGTGATCTTCTTCGCCTGATCTATCCACCTGCTTGCTGTTCTTCCTCGTGGTCTGCTGCCTTCAACTTTGCCTTGTAAAATTACCTTTTCCAAGTTCTCTCCATCTCATCTTAAAATGTGGCCAAGGAACTGGAGGTAACGCTCACTCACACGGGAAGATAGGCGTTTCTTGACGCAGAGTTCATCCAGAATGGAAACATTAGTTCTTCTTTCTGTCCAGGGTACACATAGCATTCTCCGCCAACATCACATCTCAAAGGCATCAATGCGCTTTTTGTCTTTACCATTCACGGTCCAGGTCTCACAGCCGTACAAAAAGACGGAGAACACTAGTGATTCTACCAAGCGCATCTTCGTGGCCTTTGATATTGCCCGGTTCTGCCAGATCTTAGTAAGTTTAACCATTGCAGCACGACCTAAGACAATATGTCTTTTTACCTCTTTATCACAGCTTTCCGTGTCATTGATGACAGACCCCAAGTATACAAATTCCTTAACTATACACAGGTCCTTTAGGTATCCCATAAGTTGGATTTGACCTTGCTGATCAACTACCATTAGTTTGGTCTTTTTGATGTTTATCTCTAGACCATACTGAAGACTAGTGTTCTTCAACCTTGTAAGCAGGTCATGAAATTCCTCTTCACTACCAGCGATGAGGGAAGTGTCATCTGCAAAGCGCAGGTTATTAATTTTTCTGCCACCAATTGAAATTTCATCATTCCAGCCACTGAGAGCTCTTTTGATGACACACTCTGCATAGATGTTGTAGAGTTGAGGTGATAATATACAACCTTGCCTTACTCCATTTGTCACATTGAAAATGCCTGAGAGATCGCCATCCACCTTTATGGTTGCTGCGTGGTTTATCTACAGGCTTTTCAGTAACAATTTTAAGTGCAGTGGAACCCCAAATTCCTTAGCACCTACCACAACTTGTCCCACATAACACAATCAAAGGCCTTTTTGTAGTCCAGGAAGCAAATAAAGGCAGGGACACAAAACTCGCAACATTTCTCAATTATCTGTCTCGTGTTCCTTTACCTGCAACAAAGCCTGCTTGTACTGCGGATATCTGAGGTTGCAGGAATGGTTTTAGGTGTTGATTTATTATGTAGAGCAGAACTTTGCTTGCATGGGATATTAATGCAATAGTACGATAATTGGAACAATCCCTTATAGACCCCTTTTTGTGAAGAGGGATTAGTATTGATGCTGTCCAGTCCTTGGGCCATTCACCAGTTTTCCACACCATATTACATACCAAATGTAAAACACGCATGCCCTCCTCCCCCATCACTTTCAGCATTTCTCCCGAAATACCATCCATACCTGGGGCTTTGTTGTTCTTCAAATGATTGACAGCATTCACAATTTCAGTGAATAAAATATCAGGTTCTTCGTCATACCTCATAGAAATTTCCTGTTCGGCAGAATTATTTCCTTTGCAATACAGCATTTCACAGTATTGTTTCCACCTCTCTACTGCTTTGTTCTTATCAGTAATAAGGTTGCCGTCTTCATCTTCAATCACCCATGTGCGTGGTTTGAACTCACAGGTAATGCTGTTGACTTTTTTAAAAAGATCACGTGTTTGATTCAGCCTATGATGTTGGTCTATTTCATCACAAATACTGGTGAGATACCGTGTCTTGTCAGTTCTGCAATTGCGCTGTATTTCACAGCAAAGTTCACTGTATGCTTCTTTGTCTTGCTTGGTTTGAATGCCACGTTTCTTCAGTATGCTCCGCTCTTCTATCAGCAGTAGAGTGGTGTTCGATATCCAGGGGTGGTTAGCTTGGGAAGAATTAGTAAACGGTTCAGGGAGAGAAGAGTTAATGATTGACTTGAGGTTATCCCATGTTTGGGAGGCTGATCCTTCCTCCTGTACTTGCATACAGGAGATAAAACTCCACAATGGAATTATTGCCTGCCTAGCAATTCCGAATGGAATTTTGAATTTAAATTACTCGGTAAAATACTACTTTTTTTAAAACTTAAAGGCAGTTTTGAATTTAAAATCTGAATTTCGGTAATGGGATCGACATGGTTCTTCGAATTACGAATTATCCGTATTTCAAATCAAACAAATTAAATAACGTGCAAAACCATACCTCCTGTTTCTGGGAACGAGAGCTTCTTCGAATTAGGCGTGATTTTGAATTAACCAATTTTGAATTATCGAGGTTCTACTGTATTCTCATACTTTTGCACATACCACATCAAGAATCAAGTGCAATTGCAGAGGAAATGTATTTCTTAAATGAATTATGCATGGCACAGATTAACACAACTTCTTTGTAACAAGCAACAGTTGGCCCCTAGTGCAGTGTTGCCACATATCGAATACTCTGGCCTGTTATGAAGACGGCCTAGTGTAAATTTATGTGCCAACATGGCCCTTGACGAAATGGAATGGCAGTGGTGAAGCCATGAAGCACACCATGTCATTGGGTGAGAAACATTGATGATTTTTTTACTATTGGCTTTATGTCGCACCGACACAGATAGGTCTTTTGGCGACAATGAGATAGGAAAGGTCTAGGAGTGCGAAGGAAGTGGCCGTGGCCTTAATTAAGGTACAGCTTTAGCATTTGCCTGGTGTGAAAATGGGAAACCACGGAAAACAATCTTCAAGGCTGCTGACAGTGGGGTTCGAACTCACTATCTCCCGGATGCAAGCTCACAGCTGCGCAGCCCTAACCACATGGCCCAACACGCCCAGTAAACATTGATGAACAAGAATAATAATGAATATGGCAGAATTCAATACAAATATAAATAATAACATACTTACGAAAAACAAACCAATATATTTTTGAGCCTTTTTTAAATATGCAAGTTTTAGCATAAATACATACACTGATAAATACTACAACATGAATTACTTTTGTACTTAATAATAATGTTATATTTCTTAATTCATGAAAATGACTACCCTTTTATATCAGTCTTCAAATTGCTTACCTGGCTCTTCCTTCCATGGGCTGACGAACCAAAATCTGCACAGGTCCTCGAGCTCGACTGTGGATCTTGTCATCCACCATATGTTTCAGTCTTTGATAGTAAGTTGGACCCAAGAAGACCTGAGCATTAATCTTACGCCCAGTGTGACCATTGTACATCACTTCATTACCTCTCAGCTGGTACCCATATTCCTGCAGAAGTGTTGAGATCTTCTGCACATTCACAGCATCGTTAAATGGTGTGGCATCACCAATTTCACCCTTATTGGAGGAGACCTATAAAAGATTACTTTTAGTCTCCAACATGGTTTGGATTCACTTAGCATTTCAAGATTCATATATTCACCACAGACACTTACCTTGCCCTGAAGGCACTCGATCAAGTGACCAATTGTCATACGAGATGGAATGGCATGAGGATTGATGATAATATCGGGAGAAAGTCCTTCACATGTAAATGGCATGTCCTGAAAGAAAACATATCAGTCACAGTTAATCTCACATATGTATAGTTGCTCAAGAAAAGAATGAGCGCAAGGTATTTTATGTTCCCTGCATTCATATATTATGAGAATTTTAATCGTTATCAAAATATAATTCACCTCTCAAGGTGACCGGCTGGAAAAAAGAGAGCACAGGATACTAAGAAAAATCCTAGGTAATAGATGGGTTGATGGACAATGGCGAATGAGACGAAATGGGGATTTGTACAGCAAGACAGAACGTCTCACAGAGTCAATTAGGAAGAGACAGCTACTATTTTACGGTCATCTCTTGGGGATGACTGATGATCGACTAACAAAAAGAATACGGAAATTTATTCAATCTAAGGCAACAAGGCCGAGATGGCTCCAGGAATGCGAAAAAGATCCAAGGCAGATTGGTATTTCAGACCAAGAAATTCCTGACAGGAACTCATTCAGAAGGTTGGTGAACAACTATCAAGGTTTCAAAATGGCATCAACTTCCAGAAGACGGAGAGGACCTTTGTCTGAAGAGCAAAAACAGACACTGGTCGCTGGGCTCAGAAGATACTGGCAGGAAGTCCAAGCTGGAACAAGAACAAGACCTAGACACTAAAATGAAGTTGGTTGTTACCATGCAGTCCATAGAGGCCAAACTCGATGTATTAAAAAAAGAAAAAAAAAATCACCACTCACAGACATATAAACCCTGTGGATACCCACAATAAACAAATCTATAGGTTCAATTGTTTCTGAAAAAATGTACCTGCAAGTAACTAACACAATACCATGCACTCATTTTCTTTTTTAGCAACTGCACATGACAGCATATTTGTCCTAAGTTTTATAGATTACTAGCTGTTGTGTAACCCATTGACAGGTTAGTTTTTGTAACTGCAGCAATAATATGATCTAGCAGAATAGGGAGGCAATGAAAGAGACAGACCATACCTTAACTAACAATAGTCAGTTACAGTAGTTATCCGATTGTAAGCTGACCTATTCCTACTTTTTCCTTGGTTGGAAAATGCCCCTTGGCTAACAATCTATATTGTTAACACGGTTGGTAAAGTAGACTTTAGATGTTGATTCCCATAGGGAATCTGAAATATAAATGGTCCGTTATTGGACATTATACATTTTCCAGCTAACTCATTCTTGGTTGCCAGCGTTTCGCCCTCGTGTGCTAGGGTGGGCTCATCAGTTGGTACCAAGCACACCTACCAATACGCTGGCTAGTGCATACCGTGGAGGCCACTGCGTAGGCTAACTGGAGCCACCGGCAGTGCCAATGCACTTAGAGACTTTGTCTCATTACCAAAAATTGATGCCTGCTTGGCCATCAGATGATATAGATGATATAGATTAAACACTGGCAACCAAGAATGAGTTAGCTGGAAAATTTATATATAGATGATATAGATTAAACACTGGCAACCAAGAATGAGTTAGCTGGAAAATTTATAATGTCCAATAACGGACCATTTATATTGGTATAATTAAAGTAGACTTTATCGATACAACATGAAGAAATTCCAAAAATAATGCCAGTAGCTGCCATAAGTAAGTTTCTTGCCATCATGTATAGATTCACTCCCGGTTTCATCAACAGTTGTTAAATATATGGTTTCTACTAATAAACTGTTATTTAACACTTGTTAAGATTCTTGGGTTTATTCAAAATTTTTCTGAGAAATGTTATATAGCCATACCACATTGTTAACTCTCACAACAGTTATGAACAGTGCGAATCTAGAAGGTAGTGGCAGAACCAAACAGTTTCTAAGCAAGATCCGATGCAGTTTTGTTTGACTTCGAATACAGCTGTAAAACAGGGAACGTGAAATTACCATAAACAGATTTTCTCAACATTTGAATCGCATTCCCCAACTAAGAGAGGGAAACAGTCTTTTGCAGACTTCTATCATACATTCCACACTGTTGAGGATCCCTTTGTAACCTGACCCATTACAAACCATGCTTGGATATTGGAGTTATTAAAATTATTACACTGTCATTTACAGAAAGTGGCCAGAACTACTTCCTGATTTGGAGTTAGGATCAATCACTTGAACACAATTCACAACCTCTATAGCCTCCCACTGATGTGACTTTGACATTCACTTTCTTTCAGTTGGTGTTTGTGGAGGGAACGTTACCAGCATATTTTAGGTAGCTCTATTGCCTCCAGGTGATTGGATTCTTGTGAGTGTACTCTCTATTGCACCTAAAGCACCAGCAAAATGGCACACTTCAAAGGAATCTTGAATAATTTGTTGATGTTCTTCTCCTGAAGGAAATACTAAGCAATTTTCTCATGGATGCTACTGCTGCAGAATATCTGCTAACAATTTTACTAACTGAAGTTTTTGAAATTTTAGCACTGTCATGAAACATTACATGAAAAATCGGTAATGCATTTAAAGAAATGTTCAATCTCGGACGCCCTAGACAATCCAATACAATTTTGTTTTACTTTGAATACAGCTGTAAAACATAGCACGTGAAATCACCATAAACAGAATGTCTCAACAAGAAGTTAGTGATAATAACAAAGAAATAACTGACTATGAATCTGAAGCTCTCTGATAGCAATGACTAACTAAACAACTATGACAGAAAATTAATACCGTATGCTTTGTGTTCTTTATCAATATTGTTTGTTTAAATTTTTTTCTGATTTCCCAAGGGTCGGGTTACAATCTGTGTCAGCTTATAAAAGAATAACTATGGTATTGTTAGTGTTAAGTTTTAGAGGCTTATGAAACAGTAGGCCATAATATTTTATTTTCTTCCAGCTCTACGAAATTAGGGCAATAAGGAGAAAGGCTTTCAAAACACAAACACACAGCTATTACGTTCTGTTTCCCCATATTTATTGAATGACGGTCCCTTCATGTTTGTTTTGTTTTGTTCTCATGTTGATAAATATCGTCATCTTCCTGATCAACAAGAGTTAACCCCAGAATCGTACACCGGGGCACTGAGTGTCCCAGGGAATTATTAATTTGCCGTAATTTGGTGTTCACAACCTCTATTGCCTTCCACTGATGTGACTTTACTTTGGCATTCACTCTCTTTCAGTTGGTATTTGTGGAGGGAACGCTGACCAGTGCTCAGTACGTGCAGAATGTTGTACGACCCATTCTATTGCCATTCTTGCAACAGGAAGGTGATGGGTTGTTCCAAAAGGATAATGCCCGTCCACATACTGCATGTGAAACTCAACATGTTCTGCAAGACGTGCAGCAATTTCCCTGGTCAGTACAATCTCCGGACTTCTCTCCCATCAAGCACGTGTAAGATATACGATGGGACGACAACCGACACGTGCGACTCGTCAACCCACAACTTTTGCAGAACTAATTGAACAGGTCAAACAGGCATGGAATAATGTATCCCCCAAGACAGTATTCACCATATGTATGATCGAATGGATGACAGAATCAGCACCTGCATTGTCGCCTGGGGAGGATACACCATGTACTAATATGGGTATTTCAGCATGGATCAACACCTGGTACCTCAGTACTGCTCTGTAAATGTAATACTTATACTCCATATGCACTGTTTTGACAATAAATCTTGAGTGAATTGGAAAACTCTAAGAGGGTGTACTAATTTTTTTTTCTCGGCAGTATATATGTACACGATTCCGGGGTCAATAATTGCATGGTTTAGCAGCATACAAAAAGTCATGACAACAACCATCACCAGTCTGTAACCATGACAACTGAACTATTTCTACATCATAATAACAGCCATCACCAGTTCATAACCATGACAACTGAACTACCTCCACATCAGTGATCTTGCAGTTGATGGACTTTGGAATAAAAATTTTAATTCACGAATATCTCCTCCTGAGACCCCTGTCCATTTGAATGGACATCGTCATATTCCTTCTAATATTCATAATATTCATTAATTGGCACAGAGACCCAGTGTCCAGCCAAATGGACTGTATGCTGCTGCTATCTGTTGAAGAAAATTTGAAGTATGAAACGATACAAACTATGCTGACAGTAAACTCAAGAGCTTAGGAAAAGTATTCTTCCGCTTGTGAGCACGTCCCCTGTTCCTTCCCCCTTCCCGTCTCCACCACCGCCACAACCAGCTTATTATTAACGTCGTACGTCTATCTGACAAGTACTTCATTCTTAAATACTGAAGCATCAAAAGAAATCATTTCCTTTCACATAGTTGTACTTCGATTACGTACCTTACCTATTTATTCCTTTCTTGACCATGTAAAACCTACAAATTACTGATGAATACCGAGGCAAGAGAAGCAAGGTTTATTTTTATTTCATAATGCAATCTGTGTGAGGCACATGGGGACTTACAATATAAGTACCGTATACGATTCTGCTCTCGTGCAACGACTGTCAGTAGCAGTTACTCACAGTTCAACAAGCTGAAAACCCACCTATAACTAGTCATAACGGAAGAACTTTCATCTTTATTTCACTCTTCTCACTTATTCTGTTCAATAATTTTTTAGGACTATTTCCTTATATTTTCACAAGCTCCAGACATTTGGTATTAACACTCGCATTAGCACTACCTTTGTGATTATCTTTCATTCTATATGGGTGAATCAACCATGCAACTCATATGTTCGCTCACATAGTTCCACAAGGAACACCTCCAGGCAAAATAAAGTGTTTCCAGGAATGTTGTAAATATTGTGGTCTCTTCATTCGGAAGGTAAAAACAAACTCATGATCCCCACATGACAACATTTCTGCAGATAGAGGGCAGTTACAAAAATGAAGTACAAATTATTATTATTATTATTATTATTATTATTATTATTATTATTATTATTATTATTATTATTATTATTATTTCGAGTACGCTAAGGATCCTATACCTATACCGTGTTAAGGCCCTTCCTGTTTTACTTAAGGAGAGTGCATAGTTCGAACTGAGCTGACACACAGGCCTAGTGACGAGCAGTCAAACGAACAAACCTGTTCTGTCACATAAATCTGGCATTCAGCTTAGCTTAGTTACGTTTTGTTTCACCTTCCTTATTGCCTTGATTGCTTGTTTACATAATTCAGACACTTTCTTAAAACTACATTTTCAGCAACTTTAGGGGGACGTATCGTCAGAAACACTCACGACATATACAAACTACAACAGGCCAGCATATAAGATATGGTACCCCAAGAAAACATACGAATTCCTTTAAATTCCACATGAGCCGTGTAAACACTGTACGGAGAAATGCCGGCCAATTGCGCGGGTCTTTTTTCACCACTTCTTCCACAGCCCACAGCGGATTCTCATCTCGTAGGCTACTGTAAACGTTCATAACAATTTGTTTAGATAACGTACTTAATCCCTCCCCCCACTTTTATTAACTTTAAGGGAGGTAGCAGACTTTCAGAAGTTGCAAGGGTGGCAGTCTAGATGATTGACTGATATGGCCTTGTAATAACACTCAACATGGCTTAGCTGTGTTGATACTGCTACACGGCTGAAAGCAACGGGAAACTACAGCCGTAACTAACTCCCGAGGACTCGCAGCTCTCTCTGTATGAATGATGTATTGATGATGGCTTCCTCTCGGGTAAAATATTCCGGAGGTAAACTAGTCCCCCATTCGGATCTCCGGGTGGGGACTACACGAGAGGGGGCGATCATCAGGAAGATACCGACATTCTGCGCGCCAGAGCGTGGAATGTTCGAAGTTTGAATCGTTGTGGTAAGTTAAAGAATCTGAAAAGAGAGATGGATAGACTAAAGTTAGATGTACACTGGCAGGAAGAACAGGATTTTTGGTCAGGCGACTACCGAATTATCAACACAAAATCAAACAGGGGTAATGCAGGAGTTGGTTTAATAATGAACAAGATAATAGGGCAGCGGGTAACCTACTACGACCAGCATAGGAAAGAATTATTGTCGTCAAGATAGACACCAAACCAATGCCCACCACAATAGTGCAGGTCTATATGCCTACTAGCTCAGCGGATGATGAGGAAATCAAAAGAATATATGAAGAGATAGAATATTTAATACAATATGTAAAAGGTGACGAGAATCTAATTGTGATGAGAGACTGGAATGCAATGGTAGGCCAAAGAAGAGAAGGTAATACACTAGGAGAATTCAGATTGGGACAAAGGAACGAAAGAGGAAGTCTGCTGGTTGAATTCTGCACCGATCATAATTTAGACCTTGCCAATAATTGGTTCAAACACCACAAACAACAGCTGTATACGTGGACGAGACCTGGAGACACTGGAAGGTATCAAATAGACTTCATTATGATTAGGCAGAGATTCAGAAACCAGGTATTGGATTGCAAAACTTTCCCAGGAGCAGACATGGACTCTGACCACAACTTGTTGGTCATGAAATGCCATCTGAAGTTGAAGAAATTGAAGAAAGGAAATAAGGCAAAAAGATGGGATCTAGACAACTTGAAAGAAAAGAGTGTGAGGGATTGTTTCAAAGAACATGTTGCACAAGGACTAAATGAAAAGGCTAAAGGACACAATAGAGGAAGAGTGGATAGTCATGAAAAATGAAGTCAGTATGGCTGCTGAAGAAATGTTAGGAAGGAAGAAAAGATCAACTAAGAATCAGTGGATAACTCAGGAGATACTAGACCTGATTGATGAACAACGAAAATACAAGAATGCTAGAAATGAAGAGGGCAGAAAAGAATACAGGCGATTAAAGAATCAAGTGGATAGAAAGTGCAAGGTAGCTAAGGAAGATTGGCTGTAGGAGAAGTGCAAGGATTACATGTAACTAATCTCATTATTAGACCCGTATTGAACTATGCTATGATATACTAACAATTTGTTGGTTATTTTGATCCACCTTTTCAATACAAATTTGATCCACCTTTTCAATACAAATTTGTATTGAAAAGGTGGATCAAAATAACCAACAAATTGTTAGTATATCGAAGTGCAAGGATGTCGAAGGTTGTATGGTCCTAGGAAAAGTAGATGCTGCATACAGGAAAATCAAGGAAACCTTTGGAGAAAGGAAATCTAGGTGTATGAATATTAAGGGCTCAGATGGAAAGCCACTTCTAGGGAAAGAAGACAAAGCAGAAAGATGGCAGGAACATATCCAACAGTTGTATCAAGGTAGAGATGTAGATAATTTGGTTCTGGAACAAGAAGCTGTTGATGCTGATGAAATGGGAGACCCAATTTTGAGGTCAGAGTTTGACAGAGCTGTGAGTGACCTAAAAAGGAACAAGGCACCTGGAATTGATGACATTCCCTCTGAATTAATGACTGCCTTAGGAGAAACCAGCATGGCAAGGTTATTCCATTTAGTGTGTAAGATGTACAAGACAGGAGAAGTCCCATCCAATTTTCGGCAGAATGTTGTTATACCTTATCCCAAGAAAGCCGGTGCTGACAGGTGTGAAAACTACCGCACCATTAGTTTAGTATCTCGTGCCTGCAAAATTTTAACACTTATTATTTACAGAAGAATGGAAAAACAAGTTGAAGCTGAGTTGGGAGAAGATCAATTTGGCTTCAGAAGAAATGTAGGAACACATGAAGCAATCCTGACTTTACGTCTGATCTTAGAGGATTGAATTAAGAAGGACAAGCCCACGTACATGGCATTCGTAGATCTAGAAAAGGCATTCGATAATGTTGACTGGACCAAGCTATTTGTGATTCTGAAGGTGATTGGGATCAGATACCGAGAACGAAGAATTATCTACAATCTGTATAAAAGTCAGTCTGCAGTGATAAGAATCGAGGGCTTTGAAAAAGAAGCAGCAATCCAGAAAGGAGTGAGGCAAGGCTGCAGTTTTTCCCCCCTCCTTTTCAATGTTTACATCGAACAGGAAGTAAAGGAAATCAAAGAGAAATTTGGAAAGGGAATCACAATCCAAGGAGAGGAAATTAAAACCTTGAGATTTGCCGATGATATTGTTATTTTATCCGAGACTGCAGAGCATCTCGAGAAGCTGCTGAATGGTATGGACGAAGTCTTGGGTAAGGAGTACAAGATGAAAATAAATAAGTCCAAAACAAAAGTAATGGAGTGCAGTCGAACGAAGGCAGGTGATGCAGGCAATATTAGATTAGACAATGAAGTCTTAAAGGAAGTGGATGAATATTGTTACTTGGGTAGTAAAATAACTAACGATGGTAGAAGTAAGGAGGACATAAGATGCAGACTAGCACAAGGAAGGAAGAGCTTTCTTGAGAAAAGAAATTTGCTCACTTCAAACATTGACATAGGGATTAGAAAGATGTTTTTGAAGACTTTCGTGTGGAGCATGGCATTGTATGGATGTGAAACATGGACGCTAACAGGCTCAGAAAGAAAGAGAATAGAAGCTTTTGAAATGTAGTGTTACAGAAGAATGCTAAAGGTGAGATGGATAGATCGAATCACGAATGAAGAGATACTGAATCGAATTGGTGAGAGGAGATCGATTTGGCTAAATTTGACGAGAAGAAGAGATAGAATGATAGGACACATCTTACAACACCCAGGACTTGTTCAGTTGGTTTTTGAAGGAAGTGTAGGTGGTAAGAACAGTAGGGGTAGACCAAGATATGAATATGACAAGCAGATTAGAGCAGATGTAGGATGCAATAGTTACATAGAAATGAAAAGGTTAGCACTGGATAGGGTGGCATGGAGCGCTGCATCAAACCAGTCTATGGACTGATGACTCAACATAAAGTATTTCACTTATGGCTCAAGCGTCACAGCATCAACCACGTGTTGCTCACAGCTGGAAGCCATTATGAATATTGAGCATGCTATTGCAGTGAATAATGCCAACAGTTTTCTTGGATCCATCTTCAACGTCGTAAAAATTATGTGAACTAAATAGCAATGGAATGAACTCAAACAAAGCTTAAAAGTACACAATGCAATAACAAATCTAACTCGTGTTAAATAATTATTTATTTTGCTACATACACCACCGAGAACAATAACTATTCACAGCCATCTATATATGAAATGTAAGAGATGGTAACGAACCCGAATAACATGCAACTTGTGAAATATTTTCCATATTTTCACAGCGCAAACATTTTTAACTGGTCAAGTCACTTCACCAGAATATCTAACCAAACTGAGGGAAGCTCCTGACTGCAGAAACAAGCAACAAACATAGGAACTATTTACCACTGCGGAAGCCTCTTCACTGACCAGAAGTCTGGCTAACATCAAAGGGATCGTTTAGGTCTTGAGTTGACTCTCAGTATAGGAATCATGGGCCGATTGCAGAAACAGTGTTTAGACAATGTCTGCTGTTAAACAATGTCTAAGTATGGCTACCACATTACAGAGACGTTATTTATCACTTAGACACTGTCTAAAACCGATGTTTAACCGGCCAGAAAACTGTTTAACCTCAAATATGAGGAGTGAATCACAATCAGAGGTTATGTACCATGAAACATATTTAGTAGAAGTCCGCTATAGCGAGTACGGCATATAACGAGAACTCCGCCATAACGGCTCCTTTTTTCTGTCCCTTCAAAATTCCTATATGAAACTATGTATCGTCCTTTGGTTACAGCGAGAGCCTTATCACTGATGCATCCATTATTACGAGCGATTAAGCGCGCATGATTTTTTCCGTTACCGATAGTTATGCACCCCAGCGATGATATTGCAAGCGATCAATTACCTTCGGCATTGTTCCTTGCTATGTGCACTAGCAAGTTCTCTCGTCGACATTTGAAGGCGATGTCGGAGTCGATTAGTAATACCCGTCGATTGCTGTTCTGTAAAGAAAATTTGAAATGAAGGAGAACATATTTCCGTAATAAATGCGTAAATAACATGTCCGATAACGGTTGTTAATTCGTTAAAAATTAAGGCTGACTAAACGACCGCTTAATTTTGAGGCTAAATACTGCAATAAAGTAAGAATGGGATACACCTCGAGATATGGCATAGTGCTTAATTGATCAGTAGTTTATACTTTCTCGCGTCTGGTTAAATTACGGAAAGGTTATTATGAAAATTTATAGCGAGAAGGTTATCATTTCTCCACTGGCGCTTGAAGTGTGTTTTCATCATATGTATAGTACGGTTAAGTTTGGATAGGTGACGTTGTTTGAATAAGAAAAATGAAATGTTTGCAACAAAATGCGATCGATCATCTTTCGTACGGTATAGTTTTCTCACATTGTGCCTTTGCAAGCTCTCTCGTCGACATTTAAAGGCGATGTTGGAGTTGATTAGTAATACGCGTCGACTGCTGTTCTCTAAAGAAAATTATAAATGAAAGAGGATAACACGTTTTCGTAATAAATGCGTAAATAACGTGGCCGATAGCAGTTGTTAACTCGTTAAAAATAAAGACTGAAGTAAACGATATCTTGATTTTAATGTTATATACGGAAATTAAGTAAGAATGTGATACACCTCAAGATATGGCAGAGTACATCACTGATTTCAGAGGACATTTTCATATCTTCTCGCGTCTAGTTAAATTTCGGAAAGGCTATTTACATGTAAATTTTTCGCGAGTAGGTTATCATTTCTCTACATGCGTTTCAAATACGTTTTCATAATACATATACGGTTAGGTTAGGTGACACCGTTTGAAGAAGAAAACTGAAGTGTTTGCCACAGAAACCTCTGGAATGACACCGTATTTCTCCGAATCCAAGACATTTTTTTTCTCAGAATCTCATGCGAAAACTCGAGGGTTATCTTGCATTCGCGGCCTGACGGTAAGTTAATGGATACCACTGGCAACTACTGCGGTAATCACGCTGCTTCTTTTCACACACGCACAAAACTCGTTGACATTAAACGACCGCCTCTTTACTATAGCCTACATCGCTAGCCGCGACAATCGGTTGTACGGTGCTTGTGTGTAACGTCGCTGGATCTCAGGAAATAGTGAAGAGAGTATGGCATTCTATTAGCTTCTACAAAAACGTTTCTCAAATCTGCACAATGGCATCAAAACATGCGAGCCTTCGAATTCTTAGAAAGGCCATAGCTACTCAGTGGCAGAGTTATAACGCGTCTATTGTACTCGACGCTTAGTAAAATTAAGTTTTATAGACAGCAGGAATATTTTTGTGATGAATAGTCGTATTGTAAAGATACATGGAAATGGTTTTACCGGCAAATTTTCAACAGGTTCTAGTCGATGTGATGCCAAGTTAACGGTTATTAAACACTCGGAAATGTAGAATAATTGTGCAGCCGCAAGAAAATAGGCATAGGCCTAACTAAAGCCAATATTTGTCGTTAACGTAAAGACAAAGAACTAAAAAATGCATACCGTACTGTACAAAAAAATGCATTCAGTAGTCCGCAACAAGGACGCTTTAAAGAAGTTGAAGATGAAATTGTGAGGTATGTGCACGAAAAACGCAATGGCGGAATGGCCATACCGTGGCGCAGTAAACTCATTCGTTGACTTTCAATGTCCGCGATTAGGCCCATACATCGCTAGCCGCTGAATATGGCCGAACCCGGCAAGCAAGACGTGCGTGTAGCGGTAGCCGGTTATATCTGACGCTGAGTAAAAGTAACAGGTTTATAGACATCAAGAATAATTTTCTGATGGATCGTTGTATTGTAGAGACGCATGGAATAGGTATTGCCGGCAAATTTTCAACGGGTTCGCTTCGGTATTATGATGCCAATTTTAAGTTAATGGTCTTTAAACCCGCGGAAATAAATAATACTTGTGCAGCCGCAAAAATTACGGCACGACGAAAGTTAATGTTCAGCATTTAAAAATAGTCGAAAAATGTGTAGGCCTACTGTACAACAAAGGCATTCATATGATTTTACAAAGTACTTTTGGAGCCTGATTTAAATTTTTTGAAGGGAAAAGTGGGGTTCATCTTGGATTCGGAGAAATATGGTACTATATATTTTTTAGAATGAAATTAAACACACACTTTCACGTAGTATCGGGTTTTGAAAAATAACAAACAAGTAAGCCGTAGTCTGGATACCATCTGCGGAAACGCAAGTTTTGAACAAACTGATTGTCTTTTCATACCGATTTTAATGTGCATGGTGGGTTTTCTGACTTTTATACAAAAATCTGATATAACGACAATCCGTTATAGGGAGTAATTTTTTCGCTGTTATGAATTCTCGCTATAACTGACTTCTACTGTAATTTGAATTATCACGTCGAGGCGATTCTGGGAAGAAAGGTAAGTCCGACGGCCTGTGGCCTCTCTGTGGGTCGTTTGCTGCGAAATGGCAACAATTCACTTGAAATGTTCTGGGAGGTACTGGTACAGCTTAAAATACAATGTTGCTTTTCAAGAGACTTATTTCCTGAGACTAAGGCACAGTCTGGTAACTGCTAACTTGACTACAATTCTTGGCATCCGATATATTTTATTACACATGGGACAATTTCCATGGAATTATAGGTCACTTCGACTACATACATATCAGAATAACTTGTCCCCAAGTCAGAGGGCTGTCACATACATCAACCTGGAGGGATTCACATATATTTACTGCCAAGTAAGCACAAATAATAGTGACAACTAAAGAGTAGGTTGTGTGTGGTTTCTCCTTTTTTTGGATAATCGTTGTGCTAATTCAGATATGTTTTCAGCAACTATGAGATAGGAAAAGGCAAGGACTGGGGAAGAAGAGCCATAGCCATAATAACAGCCCTCACCGTAACAACACTACAGTATAATCAAAGCTACACTTTCTCGTACAGTGGGGTGTCACTTTACTGTCGATAATAATATGAGATATAATTTCCACCGAAAGCAATATTCTTATCTGTGGGAAAGTCATGCTCATGCTTAGCCATATTTGAGTAATGTGTAGGAAAACAACAGCTGACTAGTGTTCCGGCGCATGCACCAACGATTTTCATTGATTGTAACAAGCAAAGGATTGCATTATAGATACTTCTATCTCCATTTTTGAACAAATATTTAAACTTTAAGTGATGTCTAGTTAAACACCGGCTGAACATTGTTTAAGCAATGGAAGACCTTGTGCAACTTAGACCTTGTTTAGGTAGACACTGTCTAAGGTTTAAAACTAGTCATCGTTTCTGCAATCGGCCCAATGTATTTCCATGGAGCATCATCATGTCTGGTAACTGTTCTACATTCTTTATGGAATTAAAAATACATTAATGTTCTAAAATATGTGTATTGGCCTAAAATGAAAGTAATAACTATATATTTTAGTATTTTAGTAATCACTACGAGATTTTAATGCAGTAAGTTGATGAAAATACAGATTAAAATCTACTGTATATCCACTTTATTGGACATGAAGACATGGTGCCGTTATTTGTTGTTCTGCCATAGCCTCAACTTTTACACTGTACATCAATGCTTTAGTAGCCATTGTAAGATTTTAACCCAATAAACAGATGATAAACAAAAGTAATGTGCCGGCGGTGTGAAAAGTACTCCTGCGTCACTACAAAAAACAACTGTTTCTCAGAGTTCCATGAAAAGTGATGACTGATTGAAGGGAAAAATCAAGTCATAAAACCTCACATTATCATGTGCTTTATGTAATATTTGTTCTTTTTCTTTACCAGTATGTACATTCTAACTGATTATTTTTAAATATCCATTGCAATAGCAAGTATTTGTAGCAACTATGTAAGGTGATTCCAATACCTTCTTTCCAAATTATTATTTAATTTATGGCAAACGTCTTGTATCACATTTTGTTGTTTGATGCTTATGTGCCTGTATATTTTCTTGATTTCCCTTTATTTTATGTAAATTGGTTGATATTTATTGAAAATTGATGCTTGTTTGTTGTTTAGAGGGGCCTAACATCTAGGTCATTGGCCCTATTGAAAATTAATAAGTGGAATATTACAAACTGAGAAATAAATAAGTCCACTTAAAATGTTTACCGAAAGAAGACCCATTGTCCATTTAAATGGACAGTCCTCATTAAAGCCCTTGGGCATCAACATCATAAAATTACTCCAAAACACTTCTTATTAAGCTATTTCAGTAAGTATAAACAAGTTTCATCAAAATCTCTCAACCTGAACTATGTTGGGCCTCAGGAGGATCTACATTATAGCTTGTACAGTAAAAATGATTCAGATATATTGGAAACTGCATTTTCTATCTTAGATCCTAATCAAAATGAACATCAAAGACAATAAACATGACTCAATTTATATCACACCAATTTATAACATGCAGTTCACTACATTATCCAGGCTCTTGAATGCAAACCAAAAAGAACAACATATTTGTTCTAATCCCAAACATATGCTACACATTATCTCACCTATCTGAACATTCTGTGGATGAAATCTATAACCTGAGCATCAAATAGCAGTTTTTAAAAACCGTGAAAGTCTGAGGAATGTTAAAAAAAAAGGATATCATTCACGCAACTTTCAAATGAGAAGGAAAGTCAGCATACTCTCCTTCAGTTTATAGGTTCTCAGCTATGATTCCCAGCTGGATTGGAGATTTTAATGGTATGTGGTTAACTCTTCTGTCTTGGGGACTGTGCGTTTATATTTGTCTTCATACACTTCTCTTCATCTACATAAAACACACACTACTAACCACCACAGATAAACACAATAATGATATACATCCCTCCACATACGGTTGGTACCCAGTAAGAGCATCCGTCCGTAAAACTGGGCCAAATCTATGCGAAGTGTCGACACCAATAAAGCGGGGAAGAGGCCAGGAAGAAGAAGAAATAGAGAGAAAAATTTCAATCCCCTTGAGAACATGGGTAATGCTTTCCAAACATGCAAGAAGAAAGTGATCACAACAGGTAGAAACTACCCTCAACTTTTCTATCTAGAAAATATCCTCCCTGCAGCCCCCCTAACAAAACACTTACCAACCACAAACAATATCTAACAGATGCCCCAGCACCTATATCATTAAGTGTTACATCCCGCTAATTCTTCCCTATGCAAGTGCTGCAATTGAAACTGAAAAGATGGGGAATCTTCCAGCATAATCACAGGTTGATCTGAAAACATTAAAAGTGATTTCATGCTGTAAGGCTGGCATCATAGCTGGAAGTGTTGTATAATCCCCCAAAGTCTACTTTAGAAGCAATGGTGGCCAGTAATTTCTAGGATAAGATTTGTTTAATATCATACAACTACACCTAATTTCAAATTTATAGCCTGTCCGAGTACATAACAAATACGTTCAGGAAGAAAAAGTCATTCCCATTACAGCAGGATACTCACTTCTTGTCTGTACTGAATGCCACATGTTCCTTTTTGTCCATGTCGAGAGGCAAACTTATCTCCAATCTGAGGTATTCTCACAGATCGTACTCGAATCTTACAAAACTTGTACCCTTCAGAGTTAAGGGTCAACATCACCTGGTCCACAATACCCGTTTCACTGTTACGAAGGAATGTACTTGCATCTCTCTTGGTGAAACGCTTTGTTGTTCCCTCCAACTAGAACAGAACACCAATGTGTATATAATGGCCTTGTAGTTAACCTATTACTGTAATTTAACATAAAAAGGAGAATGTTGGTCTAAAAATTTCCATTATTTTAACTGCTGAAATGTAATATTTATTATAAACATAGATATGAAGATTTATAATTTTCAAAAGAATTATAATTTTCAAAATTATTTACAAAAGATGTTAAAAGAAACAACATTAAAAGCCAAAATATATCTGTTGCTATTAAAAATAACTGAAAATTCCATGAAATGCTTTCAGCAGTGAATATTTTGTGAGCAACAACCATCAAAAATTTTCATTGACTGTGCTAGAAGAATTACTATGGAAAGAAGACACTTCACAATTACAAACAAGATACATTACAATAAAAACATGAAATTTTCTGTCACATTTCAGCATAAATCAATTTAAAATGTTTGTTGGCATATGATATGCTTTAAAGCAAGGAACAATACACAGAGAGAGCTACATCCTAATATTCACACAAACAGGCTTACAGTATTTTGATTCTCTTCTTGTCTTCCATCCAGTTTGCATTGGGACAGGAATTTGTCTGAGAATTCGAAAGTAAAAGTGAAGTTATATGCCATCTTGTGGCTAGTTAGGTAACTACAGTATAAATGCACAAAACATATTTATATTCGGGACTGCCCAAATATTCTCAGGATTTAAACGTTTTACAAGATAAGAGGTTAAGCATGTAAATGTGACAGTTCATTCATGAACTAAGGAAAATATATTGCCTATGTAGAGTTCTATTTACAGATTTCAGCTGGTCAACACACTAAGCAGGAAGTCCAGTTGCCTTGAGTAATAACTTAGAAATGTAACCGTGCTTCACTACAGTATTTTACATTGTAGACGGATCATCATCATCATCATCATTTTACAGTTCCAGTTTCCCGGGTACTGTTTGCGAGCCTCTTCCATTCTGTCTTACTGAGATACGTTCTGTTGTTAATGACGTCCTCCAGTGTCCTCCCCGATCTGCAATGTCCATCTTTACGACGTCCATCCAGTGGGTTCTTGGTCTTCCCACCATCCGTTTCCCAGCCACATGTCACTCCGATTTAACATATGCTGTCCTTGTTGGCTCCATCCTCATTACATGCCCAAACCACCTCAGTCTGGACATGCTGATCCGATCTAACAATGAAGTAACAATCCCAGCTTCCTTCCTAACCACATCATTCCTCAACTTGTCCAGTTTGGTCTTTTGACTTGTGGACCTAAGGAACTCCATCTCGGATGCCTGCAACCTTGATGAGTCTTTCTTAGTGAGGGTGCAGGTTTCAATACCAAAGGTTAAGATTGGTATGAAGTACTGATTGAACATCACCAGCTTTGATTTTGTTGGTACTTTGGGATCCAAGAGGAGTGTTCGTACTTGCTGGTAAAAGGTTTTTTTTTTTTTTTTTTTTTTTTTTGCTTTACGTCCCACTGACACAGATAGGTCTTATGGCGATGATGGGAGAGGAAAGGCCTAGGAGTTGGAAGGAAGCGGCTGTGGCCTTAATTACGGTACAGCCCCGGCATTTGGCTGGTGTGAAAATGGGAAACCACGGAAAACCATCTTCAAGGCTGCCGACAGTGGGACTCGAACCCACTATCTCCCGATTACTGGATACTGGCCACACATAAGCGACTGCAGCTATCGAGCTCGATACTGGTAAAAGTGAGAGGTCTTCTGCACTCTATTTGCCACCTCCTTTGTGGCTAGTGTATCTCGAGATATTACACTGCCGAGGTATGTATATACGGATATCGAAGTAAATTAATGTACGTGCAGTGAACAACATTTTTTTACATTCCATGCGTCTTAGCTTTATCTGAAGAAAAAAAAAAACTGCATGGACAGGTACCCACCCATATGTTGTTTCCAATGTAAAGTGTGAGTTATGGAGTTGTGATGTGTGATGATAACGGCAGGCTCACTTGCCTACTGCGCGGTCACAATAGATTTGGGGAGTTTTCATTACAATGGCAGGCCCCCTTTCCTAATTCCAGACAGATTACAGTCGAGGAGCTTTTAATATAAGGGCAGGCAACTTCCCTACTGCCAGCCAAAATTGAGTTGTGCTGTTATTATAATGACAGGCCCCTTTTCCTACTGCCAGTCACACCAAGTTGGTGAATTTCCATTAAAATAGCAGGTAACTATGCATAATGCCAGTCACATTTTAGATGGGTACTTTTGTTTATACTGGCCCAGAGCCAAACACAATCAGGTAGGGGAGTTTTGAACAAAACTGCATGTCCCTAGTCTTCTGTAAATCAAATCAAGAAGGGAATTATTCAGCATAATGGTAGGCCCCTCCTTACTAATGACAGTTACACAGGAGTTGGAGAAGGACCCCATTCCTACTGCCAGTCAAAGTTAGTGTGGGAAGTATTGACTACAATAGTAGACACACCCTTTCCTGATTGCTACAAATCGATGTCAATGTATATATATAGACATAGGAAAAGAGTATGCATATTTAGAATATTGCAGATCTTCATTTACAGATTAACTGCCGCTAAATAGTATGTCATATTGACAAGTGGATTCTACCATAAGACACCATATTTAGAGTCTAAATGACTGGTCCTTTGATATTTTCTCGTAGCTCATCTCAGCTAAGTCCATTGGGACTTGTGCTGAAAGACTGTCCGTTAATGATATCTCCCTTACTAATCCTATGATGTACGTGAGAAAAAAGTTTTAGAAATTGATTTCTATTAAGGATGGTAGATTTCCATTAATTTTGGATGTGCATATGTTGTGGGAGTGCAAAATCAAAGTTCTGGTTTTGGATACACCCCCTGTAAATTTAGGTATTCAGAAATAATATTGGCCCTAAAACCTACATAAGGACAGGTGAAGTCTCGTATTATTAGTTCAAATTATGTGGCCCCGCGAGCATCCTAATTAAATCACATTGTAAAAATCCTGCATTATACATTCCTCGAAAAATTATTCCCGGATCAATCGTCCAGAAATTTCAGTCCCATCAACGCTAAATCCTCGATCCGCCGTAAGACCTATCTGTGTCGGTGTGACGTAAAATAACTAGCAAAAAAAAAGAAAAAATCCTCGATCATGCGTTTTTTAAGAAACTGTATCTCGCGAAAGTACAGCTACAGCATACTTTCAGATCTTGGTGTTAAAGTCCCGTCAATGCGGTAACTTGAAGTACTGTACCGTACTGGAAAAGCGATCGGCGGTGAACTTGCATAAGGGACCATCTTAGCATCGCATTCGGGTGGTATTATTTAGAGAATCCTTGGAAATCATAAAGCAGAGAGTGTCCACAACAACTGGAAGGAGACAGAGCGCATTTCGACATTTCTACTTGAAGAAGGTACGAGTTTCATGAAATGTTCGTACTTGCAAAACGTCTAAGGCACATTATGTCCAGGGTTACATTCCCCTCCCCTCCTGAGTGTATCACCGAACACGTATTCGGCACTTCCCGCAGGGCACTGTATAGGCACGAATCGAAACTGCTCCTTCTTAAGTAACACAAATTTAGTATTTAATATTATCGTATACGATTATGTTACAAGTAACTAATTTCATTTTGTTCCATATTGGAGATACAATAAGTAAACTCTTTCAAGATTAAAATTATTGTGTCGACCTTTTCAATACAAATATATATTTTTAGTGGTTAAATTCTACAAGAATTAAACACACCAGTTAGGGACATGTTTCGCCCTAGTTATGGGCATCTTCAGCCTATATTAATCTTAAGGTCAAGAATTAAAACTATAAACATTGGAACTTGTATTAAACTAACTTAATACTAAATACAATTGTCTTATGCTATTTACATAGTTTACAATTTGTACAGTATGTACAATATGTGCATTAACTTTGCCAGAATTTATGAACAAGGAATTAACTTATTTTATAATGACTAGACTTCCAATTGTGGACTGGATTGATCACAGCATGAATTGGGGTTTCTCAAATTGTATTGACTAGAATTTATCACTGCTGAGTTGGGGTTTCTTTAGCTGTTATGGTCGCCTGAGTCGTAAGAATTTTTACAAAACCGGAATCTTGGTTAAAGTCATTAATATTCAATTTATAGTCCTTATGTTGCATTCAACGGAGACAACATTAGGGCCAAAAATAAGTGAACCTTATATAATTACCTTATATAATTGTATAATTATATAAGGTTCATTTATTTTTTGCCCAAATGTTGTCTCCGATGAGTGCTACATGTGGACTATAAATTGAATATTAATGACTTTAACCAAGATTCCGGTTTTGTAAAAATTCTTCCAACTCAGGCGACCATAACAGCTAAAGAAATCCCAACTCAGCAGTGATAAATTCTAGTCAATACAATTTGAGAAACCCCAATTCATGCTGTGATCAAACCAGTCCACAATTGGAAGTCTAGTCATTATAAAATAAGTTAATTCCTTGTTCATAAATTCTGGCAAAGTTAATGCACATATTGTACATACTGTACAAATTGTAAACTATGTAAATAGCATAAGACAATTGTATTTATTATTAAGTTAGTTTAATACAAGTTTCAATGTTTATAGTTTTAATTCTTGACCTTAAGATTAATATAGGCTGAAGATGCCCTAGGGCGAAACATGTCCCTAACTGGTGTGTTTAATTCATGTAGAATTTAACCACTAAAAATATATATTTGTACTGAAAAGGTCGACAATAATTTTAATCTTGCAAGAGTTTACTTACGATTATGTTATCGAGACCAGCAGAACAGATGTTGTAGGGTACCTTACATACATAAAGCCATGGGAGGTTTTGCGATTGCCTATTACTGTTTTCATCCTAATATAAGACTGGGAATTTCACGTTTCTGTGTTAAAATGTTATAAAAACTGCCTACTATGTAACATTTCACAGTTGTACCGACTTGTACAACGAACACGCTTTCCAGCTGAGCTCAAGGTCGTGAATAACTGTAATTTCGGAAGTGTTAATGCTATTTTTTCTCTTTCCAATTTGATTGTGATTAGCGACAGGCAGAACTGAATATAATGCATTCGAAAACTTGAGGATCGATACTTATATTCAAAACCATATTCTAAAGTTCAACATAACCTTTAAAAGTCAATGTAGGCCTAATTTACGGGGTACAAGATTTCCATAAACTGACTACGAACAGTATACCGGTGACCAAATTACAATGGAAGATTAAAAAAAGGGATTTCGCCGTTATGTTGGGCGCTTTGGTATCTAATGCGCTTTATTTTATTAGATTAGAGAATTTAAAACTACTTGTGGTCAATTGTTGTTTGGCGTTACGGGTATCAGATTAAAAAAAAAAAAATTGTTTCTGGCTGATCAAAGTTGTGGAACTGAAAGAAATTTCTAGAGGAAACTGACAAAGTTTTCCCGGTAAAATTGAATGTGAAGTTTCGAGATTTTTAAGTCGCGTACCAGTAACTCATGTTTGAAGCCGGCGGTCTAACTTGCCTGTCTCTCACCCGGAGGGCCCGGGTTTGATTCCCGGACAGATCAGGCATTTTTACCTGGATATGAGGGCTGGTTCCAGGTTCACTCATTCTATGATTACAGATACCTTCAACTGAGGAGTTATTTAATGGTGAGATATCAACCCCGGTCTACAGAGCCAGGAATAACGGCCGAGAGGATTAGTCACACTGACCATGCGTCACCTCGTAATCTGCAGGCCTTCGGAACAAGCAGCAGTCGCTTGGTAGGCAGAAGGCCCATTGGGACTAGTTTGGTTTGGTTTGGTTTAGGGGTGTTTGTAAGATTATAAGTATATATATTTTATTTTTGTGATGTTTAGCCAAATTGTTGATGGTTCATTCGTTCCCGGATTTTCCGTTTTCCCTATTGTACAGTTTTTTTCCATGGTCCCTCCAAAACCGGAGAATTGAGGTTCCACTGTACCAAGTTTGGTAGAAATATATCCAGTAGTTTTCAAGTTATAAGAACTCAGACAAACAGACAGACACCAAAGCTAAAAAATATGCAGAATGTCATTATTTCACCAGAAACGAATAACTGTATGAAAATTTTGGCAAAATAGTCAATTACAAGATATTCGAATCTGTCCATATTGACAAATTTCTGTTTGGGCACCCCTGAGGGGGGCCTAATGTGATACCAGTACCGGTGCGCTATTGCGCTCCTCACCTGGTCTTTTCAGAACAATAAGTATAAGAATAATAAGTTTATAATTGATAATAATAATAATAATAATAATAATAATAATAATAATAATAATAATAATAATAATAATAATAATAATAATAATAATAATAATAATAATAATAATAATAATAATAATAATAATAATAATAATAATAATAATAATAATGAGATTTGAGTCTGTATTATGTATTGCTGTAACATTTGGCTTAATTGAAATCTTCGCTGTTGTTAGTCCATGGCTGAGTTGTTGTGTGAATAGCAATTGTGTGTATCGGTAAGTGGTAGTACTGGATGGTAATCCATCCAAGTGCTGACCACTTCCAATGTTGCTATCTGTAAACAGTGAGACTGTTACCAACCGTGTTGTGCAGTGACTACCACTTAAGTTAAACAGTGAGTTTACTTTAGTGTGGGTGTGCGGATGTTAATTTTGAATAATAGCATCGTTGAGATGCAGCGTGTATGGCGTGTGCACCGCCTCGTCTCCGAGAACCACTGCTTCATCTTTGTGCTAGGAAGGCCGTTTGGTGTTAGAAGACCTGGTGATGGTATGTTATGAGGAAGTGAGCACTTTTTTAAGCTCATGGAGGGTGGGTAGTGTATCTTGGCGGTGTGCGGTATATTGTTACTTGGGTTGGGGTTTTTCAGGGGACTCAGCTACTCAATCCACCGAGGTGGCCCTGAAGTGGGTTGGATTGGTTGTTGAGGAGGTTGACGAGTAATGCAGTAGGGTGTTGTTGACTTGGTTGCGGTTTGGGGGCAGGGAGGAGTGGTGGGGTTTTGCGTTTGGTGCTTGGTTTTGCACATGGTAGGAAGTGTTGTTGTGCCTTGGCTTTTGCGGTTACTGCTTTCTTGAAGTAACGGTATCCAGGGAACAAAGCCACGTTCATACAGGAGAAGCCAAATCTTGCTGAAAAATTCAGTCACCATTCAAAGACCTCTTCTGCAGCAGACCAACAGATCTCCTTTCCAGTATTTGGATGTACTGATCAGAAATAATCATCCTGCCAACTGGTACTAAGGGTCCCAGTCCTTTCATGTGTGAAATAATCCCCAAAACATCATCTTCATGGGGTGTTTAATAGCCTGTTGCAAATATGCCGAAGTTGGTGGCTCATTTTTGCTCAGCACATATACTGAACCCTCTGTCTCTGCACTTCAAAGCGACTCTCGAGAAAGAACTTTCTTCCAGCATTCCACTGTCCAATCCTGATGACCATGTGCCCGTAAGAGAAGTTTTCTAAGCATTTCTCCTGTTAAAAGGCATCTCTTTACAGATTTGCAAGCTTTACTTCCTGCTGCCAGAGGTCTATGACAAACATAAGAAATGTGCAGATTCACTCCCCTTTCCCTCAATTCGCGAGTCAATTCCATCATACCCACACTGAAAGTTATAGTCACTTACACAAAATCTATAGTTTGTTATAACTCATAAAATTATAGTAATAATCATTAATGAGACCTCAGTGGCTTGTACAATTAGGTGACAGCATTTCTCTGTTGTATTCCAAGTTCAAATCTTATCAACCACTGTATGTGAAATTTGCAACAAACAAAACAGATGCAAGACAAGTTTTCTCCAGGATCATTTTTTCTAGTCATTTTAATTCTATTAACACTCCTCAATTATTTATCATTGCCCTGGAGGAGTGTAATTGGCTTCATCAGCCTGAACACTAGGCTGGAATCAATATGGTTTCATCCATTCAGTACTAATTACTAGAGCCCAGATTGTATGTAATATAAAAATAACAAATATGTACATAAATATGTAGCTAAAACTGACAAAATATGTAGTTAAATATGTAATAAATAAAAAATATGTAATTAATATCTAAGCTTTATTTGTTGGATTTCATTTGATGTATTCTTATACACAGAAAAGGAAACGAAACTAAAGAAAAGTTAAAATTCAGATGTTAGTCAACCTCTAAATTTCATTTGGAGGTGCAGTTAATAACTAAATGTTTTTCCAAATTTTCTGCAGTCATCCAATGCCTTCTCTCTGTTAGGCTGCTCTTATATATATAAAAAGACCTTTCAACTTCACATAAAGTCACAGGCATGTATTTCAAATTACCCGGCAAAGAAATATTTAATTGTAGACTTGCTGAAGCAAGGAAGGTCCTTATTAAGAGAAAATAAATTTCATCTCATAAAAAACAGATATGCTTATTAGAAAAATCTTTCTGTAGACTTTTGTATGAAGTGTAGCTCTTTATGGAAGTGAAGCATGGAAAATAATCAAAGAAGAAAGAAAGAAAGAAAGAAAGAAAGAAAGAAAGAAAGAAAGAAAGAAAAAGAAAGAAAGGGAAAAGGCGCTTTTGACACGCAACATTAAACCGAGGACTGGCGAATGGATCACAAAAGAAGTCACTAAATCTGAGAGGACAACAATGTGACAAAGTTTGTGCAAGGGAAGATTGATAGACAGCTCGAGATACCCAATACTTGCACCGTCAACATACCTAAGGGTGCGATTCTTTCACAAAATATCTCACTTTAAATTATTTTTAGATGTTAGAGACTTAAAAACTATTTTCAAGTGTTTAATTAAAAAACTTAAATCAATGTAAAATTAGTGAAAAAATAATTGTTTTCTTTCAAATGCGCAATATCCTTCAAAATATTTAAAATATATAATATTTATCAAAATATTTATTATGTACCAAAATATGTAAAAAATGTGTAACTTTAAACTCCTCGAATAATAGTCCTTTTAGTGTGATTCGCCGACATTTTAGCTTTTCTGTAGATACATATACGGGAACAGAATATGTAATTATATATAATCTGGGCTCTACTAATTACACATCTGAAGGTGAAGTACTAAACAGACAATCTACAGTATGTACTAAAATGTTATCAATTAACAACTTATAGCGAGTGAATAATTACGGTACATCACTACTTAAATTTCTTTTTTTTTTTTTTTTTTAAAAGTTACAGTAACAGCAATTATAGTAAAAACAAGTGCTAATACTGTAGTTCAACAGTAGGGTTCTAAGAACTAAATTTTACCATTTGATCTGTACTGAATATGATTTTCAGGAATGTACATTCAAGTAATCCATTCACTAAAGATAAGGCAAAGGAATAAACAAACTTATACTTTTCTAAATCACTATGACTACTGCTGCTGCTATAAAAGGAACTTGAGGGGTTGATGTTGTTCAGTGCTATGAGATACTTGCAGAAAAGGTAGAGCAAGGGAGGTTAGTGTCTTCAAATACAGAATGGTTATTGCGACGGACGAAACATTCACGGAATAAAGTATCACATAAATACGGTTGAAAATGAGGTTTCGTAAATTACACAAGCACGTACAAATTTATCCTTTATCCTAGGGGAAGAGTATTGGCCATACTAGAGATTATGTTAGTCAAAAATTGGAAGAAGTAAAAATAAATTGGAAAATCGGAAGAGGAGTTAAAAACCGGAAAGTTTCCGGGTAAATCAGAAGGGTTGGCAGGTATGCAGTAAGCAATCAGTCAGGGCCATTTTCAGCCTTCTCAAATTGAGAATGTGACTGAAGTGGAAACAGGAAGAGATAACCACAACTAAATAATGTCCGGGCAGGCTAAGTGTTGACCGACGGACCATCAAGCAACGAAGAAAGGCGTACGGGATAATCGCATGACATCATATGATACTATCACCCATGATCTCCACAGAGCCATTAAATGTGCACTGGAAGATCACACGACTGGGGTTCAAGGTTCAGGCACCAGCCCACGTATCACACACATTTCACTAGAGAACTCTAAGCACTGCATTCAGTGGTGTAGAGTACTGCCACTGTTATGGGGATGACCAGGGATGCATGATTTGGACTGATGAATGACTATACAATGTGGCAGTCATATGGGAGAGTGAGTGTGGCGAACGATACATGCCAGCCTTTACAATTCCTACAGTGAAGTACAGCAGAGGTGAGATGACAATATGGGAGAGATTTTCATGGAAGGGACTTTGTCTCCTCGTAATACTACACAGCACAAGGATATAAGGACATTTTGGCCTACTACAGATGGCAGAAAACCAGTTCAGAGATGGTTACTGTTTGTTTCAGCATGATAATGCTCTGTTTGCATGTGTTTTGTGGACAGTAAGATTCTAGAAGTGGAGTGGCCAGCCCAGAGATTCGACTTCAATACTATCAAACACCTCTGGGACAAACCACTACAGCGGCTTCACTCCAGACGCCAATGACCCATATTACTAATTAAACTTGCTACAGCACTGCAGGAAGAATGGTTTGTCATTCCCCCGGAGATATTTTGCAATCTGCTAGAAAAGTCTCCTCCACAGTAATCTAGTCATCATAAAAATCAAGGATGGGTGTGGGGCCTAATGTCCACTGAAGGGAAGTATATCCGAGGAACACTTAAGAGGACAATTTCAAGGAGATTTCTAGATGCTTTTGACCATTCCATGTTGGAACTAGAATATGTTATTTATCAATAAAATTATTAATAAAATAGTACCAACTCACTGTTAATGAGTGACTTAATAATAATTACCTCATCTTCAGTATCAGGCAACATTATTGTCTTTCCAATGACCACATCATCTCCAGAAACTCGAATTCCAGGTGCAATGATGCCGTCATCATCCAGCTTATCATAAAGAGCATTCCGCATACCCTAAACAAAAATTTAACAGATGCAAATTTTTCATAAACCACAAGAAAGAAAGAAAGAAACAGTAATAGGAAAATAAATTGTGCTAACTGCACCAGAAATGAACTGGATGAGATACTTTAATAGATATCTCTTTTCACAAACATGCAATATTTTCCAAAGGCTTTAAAGAGTCATTGCAAAAGTCTTCAGTGAACGTTTCAAAAAAAATCATCACCTGGCATGTCTGTCTTGTAGGTTTCTCAAATTGTTCTTCTTGGTCACCAATACGCTTAGATTCAGCATCCTTGTAGGATCGGAAGAAAACAGACCTTTAAAGAAAGGACGATTAAGTTTAAAATTAAGCAATAAATTGATAAACAACTATATTTATGTACCAATAACTCCAATGAATGTTCTAAATATTAGGCAAAAATCTTGACCTTAAAAATTAAAAGAAGCAAATTTGCTCGCAACTGTAACATGCACTTTAAGGTCTGGTAATTTACATGCTTGTGAGTGCAATATGAAGCATGACCTAAGAAAATGACAAGCAATAACAATTCATCTCCTAACTACAAGGTCTTTTTTGTTAGCTTTTGACGAGTATCTGGGCAGCTATACGGAATGTGATAGCACAGCCAGGTGACTCATTTGCCAAGAGATATATCACCTTTCATGTCCGCCTAAGGGGATCTAATGCAGTAGCGATAAGTCCTGTTTAATGTCTTCTTCCTTGGCCTCTTTCGATCACTTCAGTCAATCATTTTCTGGTCATCTTCTTTGATATTCATTAATTCATTTATTTAGCTTCCATAGACTGTACAATTACATTTTCTTTGCAAATTGCCCAGTAACTTTCCATTCGTTCTCATCATTTCTTTTGTTTCTCATCTGTAAATACCCTTTTCATTGTATGTTGTTTGTCTATTTTTGGTTTAAATCTTATTTTTATTCTTTTCAGTTTCTTTAAATTTTCTGTTTTGTTTTGCAAATCATCCAGAGTTATTTGTAGTTCTTCCATATCTTCTCTAATTTACTTAATCCATCCTACATGTTGCTTCAGATTCTGGAGTTTCTCTACAATTTTTCTTGGTGATCTGGTTTCTGGTGCCCTCATAATGTAACCAAAAAGGAGGAGATCCTCTTCTTCTGTTTAGAATCTGTGATGTTGAACTCCAGTTCTCTGTACATCACTTCATTTGGGACTATCCACCACTGTCCATCTTTTTGATATTTTTCATTTACTGTATGCATACCCTTGCTATTCTTCTCTCTACTTTTAGGACTTTGTTGACTGTTTCTCTGAATTACTTCAAAAAGAGTTTCACTTCCATATGTCACCTCTGGTTAAACCACCATCTTGTAATGTTTTAATTTTGTTTTGATCAATAGACATTTTTTGTTGTATGTAGACCATGTTAATTTTTGAGCTTTTCTTGTTTTACTAGTTCCTTCTTGCCATGCAGGTTTCTTGTTCAAGTTGTATGTTATAATTTCTCCTAGGTATTTAAATTGTTCCACTATTTTTACTTCCCTGTTATGTACTGTTATGTGGATCTGCTACCATTATCTCAGTTTTTTCAAATGATATCTGGAGTCCTATTTTTTGTGCTATATTTTGTAGACTTATTTGATTTCACACTTCTTGAATGTTATTAGCCGGTAATATTAAATCGTCTGCAAATCCCAAGCAATTTAAGTTTATTTGATCTTTCTTGGTTCCAATTTTTATGTTCTTAGGATTTTCCTTGTACCATTCCCTCATCACATATTCTAGAACACAGTTGAAAAGTGATGGCGATAAACCATCTGTCTTAATCCTGTTTTAATCGTAAACACCTCTGTGGGGTCAAGTGAACTATAGATTGTGACAAACTACTACAACTTCAATTTTCAATGTTTTCAAGGAGTAAAAGTGTATTGTATTGAATCTATTATAACGAGTATGCACGTCAGGATTTAAATGGAAAAATTCAGTCCAAGTTATGCAGTAATCTATTTCATAGTGCAAGTGTAAATCTTACGGAGGAGGATGTGAAAAACTTGCGATCCAATGACGAGATGTGGTTATGTAGTAATTGTGAGAAAACTCCCCGTGGTAACATGAGTGATCAGGAGGGCAGTAAGGTTGTAGAAAATGTAACGATTGTAAGCGAGATATATAGACTTCTGTTTTCAATTAGTAAAGAAGTTAAGAAATCGTGTAAGAATCTTGAGGTAGAGCTTGGTAAATCACTGAACTCTGTTCACGAGAAACTGGAAGAAAACTTTATTCTACTCAAGAGCCATGGAGAAGAACTGAAATCATGCAAGGAAATTATTGAGAGCCTTAAATCACAGAACTGTGCATTAAAGAACAAGATGAGCAACTTAGAGCTACAAATAGATGATCTAGACCAATATGGAAGGCGAAATACACAGGAAATACATGGGATTCCTGAAACACCAAACGAAGATGTGATCTCCTTAGTGAAAAGTGTAGGTCGGGCATTAGATGTTACTATGACAAAATATGATCGACACGTCATAGGTTAAAAAAAGCCAGTACGTCAACCTAACGCAGAAGTTAGTGTGAAAATTGTCAGAAGATTTGACAGGGATATGTTTCTCCAGAGGCGTAAGATTAAACGTAACTCGAGCTGTGCTGACACTGGACTTAACCTCTGGGGGGGGTCTATCTATGTCAATCAAAATTTCACTTAAAACAGAAGGATTATTTTCAGTGAAGCCAGAAAGGTAAAAAAGGGAGAGAGATTTTGCATATTTGTGGGTGGATAATGCAGGAAATATTAAACTTAGGAAGAAAGTAAGTGACACCTATATACTCCTAGAACGACTGATGATGTTAAGAATTTGGTATGATTTAGATGGCTGTAAAGGATAGATGTTATTTTACTATCAGAATGTTATAGGGTGACATACACACAAGTGTCCTTGTTAGTAATTATGACATGATCATGGCAACAGTCATGGTTGAGGAAGAGCGTATATAAGGGGGAAATATTTGATACAAGATATAATGTATTTTGGTGGGATCGTGTTCATAAGAAGGATGTGGTGTTTTGATAGCTATTGCTAATACTTTTAAATCTGTTCTTGTAGAAATTGATGTAGAGAACATCGAATGTGTCTGTGTTAAATTTATTTTAGGTGAAATGGTATGTCTCCTGGCAACTGTTTACTTTCCACCAAACTCTGATCTACTGTAGAAATGTATAATTTTTTTTTGCAGTATTTGAACATACTGAATTCATACAACATTATAATATTATTATAACGGGTGATTTTAACTTACCTTTGATCCCTGATAGTAACTATAATTTACTTGACTGTGGACCAAAATACCCTGCTCTGGCTAATTTTATGCTTTACTCAATCAGTTCGTTTAATAATGTAAAAAATGCCAATGGTAAAACACTTCATTTAGTCCTGTCCAACTATCTAGGAAATATTAATGTATTCAGAAGAGATTACCCCACTTGTGAATGAAGATTCTAACCATCCTGATTTATATTTTGAACCGGTTAATATTCACTGCTCACAGTTTACAGATGGTTCCTATACGCGAAGGTGAGTACAAAGACGCAAAACAAAACTTAAGGCAACTAAATCAGCGGGATTTGATCACATACGTCCTTACATTATTAAAGGATGTGCAGAGGTGCTAATGGTTCCACAATGTGCCATATATAATTTAGACACAAATATTTCCTGAAATTTAGAAAACAAGTAAAATTAACTCCGATCCTTAAATCTGGTAATAGTTCGATAATTGAGAACTACAGAGCTATCTCAATAATATGTGCTCCAGCAAAGCTCTTTGAACAAATACGCTTAGAATATTTAATCATATCAAACCAAACATATCAGAATTTCATCATGGGTTTTATCCCAAGCACTCTACTACGACTAATCTTATGAACTTTATTCAGGATGTTTCTGATTCAATGAATGAAGGGCTTCCTATAGATGCAGTTTATACTGACTTTGCAAAAGCTTTTGATAAAATTGATCATGGTATAGGGTAAGGTAAGGTAAGGTAAGATAACTCTGTGATATCAAGAATTTCCTATATCACGACGTAGCTTGAAATCTGAATGTCTCCAAACTCCATCACCAGATGGCAGAATAATGCAGGACTCCTACAAGGTAGCTAACACCATCTGTAGGTGCCTGTGTGAGATTTTACAGAGTCCTTTGTGAGTACTTGAAGTGTCAACACACCATTTATTTGCAGTGAAAGCAGTGTTGTGCAATTTAATACATTACTAAGTTTTAATGTGAATGTTCAATATGAACTAGAGTTACAGATCAGATACTAATAATTTAGATATAAAAATCACAAACAAATCATGCTACAGGGTAGAGGTCAATGAGCTTAATAAGATTATAGTTTTTCTTAGGTTTTGCATGTGGTGATGGCGCCCAAGTAGAGTAAAGCGGCTCACTCCTACATGTCTGTAAGCATGAAAGAAGCGCTGCATCTGGTTAAGGAGGAAGGCTGGACAGTTTACAAAGCTAGGGAACAATTTGGAATCCCATGTAGCACGCTCAAGGATTATTGTGTTAAATTCTTAGCTGATCCCCTGTGTGCCACCACTGCTAAAATTGGAAAGCCCCTTGTCAGTCCATCTGAGCTAGAAATTAAATATCGTCGCCATAACACCTATCTGTGTCAGTGCGACGTAAAGCAACTAGCAAAGAAAAAAAAAGAAATTAAATAGTAAATTATGTTACAACAATGCAATCTTTCGGCTTCGAACTTACAACCAACCAGGCTAACCAAGCCAGAACAGGCCATCAATGTCAGGAATGAAATCCACAACTGGGCCCAAGCTGAAATCCATGCCGCTACACATTTTCAAAGCCTTATTTTGACCACATTTTTTGTCCTATTGTAAAGAGCTTCAGTAACTTTTCCTGATTACCGGTCAGAATCTGCGTCATTGGATAGGACGTAGGTAACGAGTATACCTAGAACCGCCGGAGCGGTCATTTTGACCGCTGTATTGATTATCATAATAAAATGTGTTAGAACATGTGCTTATTCCTCTGGTTGAGATAAAATTTGTTTATAATTATTCTCCCTGCAATAATGTAAGCACAACAATGAAACTCTGATAGTCTATGCACGGCCATTGTTCAATTTCCTCTTTATTCATTTATTGAAAGGCGGCTACGAGGGCTAATGGGTCACTCTCCTCTGAGAGTAGCGAACATTCTTCCGCTCTCACAATCCCCTTCAAGGCCTCCCTCACCCCTCCTCTCTCCGTGAGCCAATCACAACCTTGGGACAAATGTCCACTAATCTCTCTCAGCAGTCTGGAGCCACAGCTTCGTCAGTTTGTCACAGACCATGGCTCGTAGACCACCGTTCCTTACCGATGAAGAATTACTCACCCAACTGCATAACATTCCAGATGATATGTCTGAAGTTGAATGTGACCCAGATGTAGAGGACCTACGAGAAGAAGCTGCGGACGAAGATTACTACCAACCAAGTGTCCATTCTGAAAGCAGTGATTCAGATGATGCTGAATACCAAATTGTTGAACCAGGTAAGTTACAATAATGATATACGTTATCTTGATGTCAACATTTCAACTTTGGTATTGAAATTCAACATTTAGACTGCAATTACGCCTGGTATAGGCCGAGAACTGAAAGTTATCAATTGTTCTATTACAGCAGCAGAAAATGTAGTACGAAAAGCTGGAAATAAGAGGGGACGAATCAACACAAGCCTCCCAGGAACAAGTAATACGTTACTAGGTACAGACGGCATCACGGAGTGGACTGTAGGAGAGTTTGGGAAGACTACACCTGGCAGGATGGCTTGTCACAACATCTTGAAAGAAAATCCAGGACCTACTCCATATTCAAAGCGGCGTGTTTCTGACGACAGTGTAGCGAGTGCATGGCGTCTTTTTATTGATGAATCTATATTGAAACACATCAAACACTGTACGGAAACGGAAGCAAAACGTATTCTAGGTAATGAATTGTGGAGGGTAAGTTTAGAAAAACTGGAGGCATTCATTGCCTTAGTGTATGCTCGTGGTGTTCTTGGAGCCAGTAACACTGAACTTGATGAACTCTGGTCTAAAAAGTGGGGGCCACCATTCTTCAGTGAAACAATGGGGAGGAATTGTTTTCAAGAAATTCAAAGATTTTTGCGTTTTGACGTCAGAACTACAAGATCAGAATGTTTGAAGACTGATAAATTTGCGTTAGTATCAAAAGTATGGAACAAATTCATTGAAAATTGTCAATTGACCTATATTCCAGGTGAAAATCTGATGGCTGATGAGCAGCTTTTCCCAAGCAAAACAAGGTGCCCATTCTTACAGTACATGCCGAACAAACCAGATAAATTTGGAATTAAGTTTTGGCTTCTTGTGGACGTTGACTCAAAGTTTCTGTGCAATGGGTTTCCTTACCTAGGAAAAGACGATCTCAGAGGACGTGACGAGACTCTTCCCAAAAGTGTAGTAATGAAGTTGATGGAACCATTTCAAAAGAAGGGGCGAAACGTGACTACAGACAACTTTTTTACAACAGTGAAACTTGGTAAGAAGCTGAAAAGTAATGGTACGAGTATTGTTGGAACCATTAGACGATCCGATCAAGGAGAGAAATACCTAAAGCTGTGAAGGCTATGAAAGCTAGTCTTTACGACTTAACTCTCCTGAAACATTCCAATGACACACTTACTGTTTATCAAGGTAAATGAAACAAGAACGTCCTTCTATACAGTACTTTGCACTCAGAAGTTGAACTTCCAGCTAATCCCGAAAGAATTCCCGAAACAGTAGACTTCTACAACAATACAAAACATGGTGTGGACGTAGTGGATCAAATGGGAAGAAAATATACTGTTCGATCCGCTACCCGAAGATGGCCTGTTCATGTATTTCATAATATTCTTGACTTGGCAGCTATCAATTCCTGGATCATTTTAAAAAAGTGACCAGGAAGAAGATCAGTCGCCGAAATTACATCCTGAAGCTAGCAGAGGAGCTTCGTATGGAGTACATGGAATCAAAACCTAAGTATGTGGAAAGAGAACCCGAATTTAGGGAGCCTGTGGAAGGAAATGTACAGAGGAGGCAATGCCAAATGAAGAAATGCAGGAATAAGACAAACTTTACTTGCAGAAAGTGTAAACAGCGAGTGTGTGGTTCTTGCTCAAAGGACATAACTAAGGTCGTGGTATGTAGTTCCTGCTTCTAAAGATGCAGAATTGCATCAGCGTGTGCAAATACACTAAAGGAAAAGAAAGACAGTATTTCAAAAATATGGTGTGGTACGTGGATTTGGCAAACATGTTTCAGGTCATAAATTACACTAAATAAAATATTACAATAATTTTCTTTTCTGTTAATGTGTAATAACTATGTTACAGTTTATACTAAAAGAATTTGAAGTAAAAGCAATGTTTGTTTATTAGATAAGTGTGTTTTAGAGAAAAATATCTGTGTTTGTAATAAATTAGGAAAATATTACATTTGCAATACAATGAAATAATTTGTTTCTTTTCTGCTTTAGATCCCATAATTAATGTTTTATAAACTTAGTAACACATGTTTGAAAGTATGACAATGAGTTACTATACGTATTTAGAATAAAAATAATAATTCCAATACAGCGGTCAAAATGACCGCATCGGCGGTTCTAGGTATACAATATGTTCCGGCGGTTCTAGTGTTAAAAATATGTTAAACGACAACTGTGGGGCATGTTGAGGTTTTTATGCAGATGACGTCAGGAAGGAAAATGGGGCCAAGTGGATTGAATGCCAGTTTTGTCATGTTTGGTACCATGAAAAGTGTCAAAAAGTGATAATGAAAAGTGGCGAAGTGATAGACAAAGTGTATTTTATGTGCGGTGGGTGTGAGATTTCTGCAACAGTAACTAGAACTGGGATTTGTTTTGTCATTTTTGTTTTAAAATATTTAAGCCCTACACCGTAGCAAATCTTAACTGCAACATAGGAAACTGAAGGATACTTAAAATGGATATATAAACCTATTTTATATCACAAACATGTTTCTATTATGAAAAAGCACAGTCCTTTGTGAACAATTTATTGTCACGTAGTTACTTGAACCCTATCACGGTATTACCAAATTTCAACTGTAAATTTTGTAAATAAATTCTTGGTATTAAAGATTGGGTGTTTTTCAAAATTTAACCACAATGTGCTCCAAAACTATCCCTCTTTCAACTGAAGAGTGATCATCCCTGTGAAAAAATTTCAGTACACAATATAAAAAAACTTAGTATCACAGAGTTACCTTACTTACCCTACTTTTGAGTAAATTACCATGGTTTATCTTCTGAGTTTTTAAAATTAATTTCCTCATATCTGTCAGACAGAAAACAATTTGTATCTTATGCACAAAATACTTCATTCCAGTTCAAAGTTAATTCTGGAGTTCCTCAGGGCTCAAACATTGGTCCATTGTTCTTTTTAATATTATTTTATAAATGACTTACCGAAAGTAATAAAATATTCAAAGTGCTTACTCTTTGCTGATGACCTAAACATTTATAAGCAAATTACTGGGTATGATGATGCTATGGAATTGCAAACCGATCTGAACAACTGTTACAAATGGTGCGTTGCAAACAGGCTTTTTTTTTTTTTTCAATATTAAAAAGTAAAAAAAAAGTGTTCAATTTCAAACGTTCTCACCAAGCTAGCATCCCCTCATCCAATGCAATCTTTTTGCCTGGAGTGTATATGGTTGAAAATTTATTGCTCAATATTTCCAAAATAGGTCTAATTTCATACAGCCTATCTGTACTATCGGTATAATGATTACTGTCACTGAAGTGAAGAAATGAAAAAAATATGAAGGAAGCATATTCAGGACATTGTTTTAGAAAACATTGGAGTCTGAAAAACAGGGTCCAGTACATTTTTATATCAGGCTTTTGGACTATACCTGTGATGAACATCAACCCTAAAAACTTTTTCAACTCAGAGACATCAATTGGTTTCCAGGAGTGCGTAATCAAATTCTTTGTGAAAGGCCAGGGAGCCGCACTTATCACTTGACTTGTGTATAGATTCATCTGCTCACACACATACTGATAAAATTCATCATTCATGAAATATTCACGTAACCCATAATATCCTGCTCATTTTCTATTTGAATATTTAGACCTGAATTTCCTGTAAATGGTGGAACAGATTGACAATAACTAGGACGATTTGTATCAGGCACTTCACTTTCTTCTACACGCCTATCGCATTCGGGAATCGGAATTTCCTCGTCACTCTCACTTTCACTATCTGAGTCTATTTCAGGAATAAGTTCATCACCAGAATTATCATTGTGAACAATATCTAACAGTTCTTCTTCCATAAGAAACTTTGTTTTATAAGCCATTATACTACACTCGGTAAGAACGACACGCACTGCATTGGAATCTCAAGTACCGACTTGACGCGCAAGAAAGTGCTGAGATTTTCCTTCTAAAACAGCTGAGATAAACATGAGCCCACTCAACGTGAGGGTTATCTCAACAAGGTCAACCAACTTCCTGTTACAACCAATAACGCTGACTAAGGTGTAAGAATGCATAGATGACGAACGTGAACAGCATTGCTTCGCACGGAACATTAAACGCCTTACGCCATCCACAGCCTGCAGCATAGGAGCAAGCTTAAACGTCTTACACCATCCACTGTCCGCGATGAGTTAATATTATCTATCTACATCACCTAATAGCTCTAAATCTTACTTGTTATCATTCACATTAACATTCAGACAAGCTGTTCACGTATTTAAGAGGAAATCTCAACAAGATTGTTTAAATGAGGCTATTAAAGTGATATTACGTATACTGACAGGAGGAGTGTTCCATAGCCTTGCTCCAGACACCTGGAATGAGTGGCTGTATACAGATGAATGATTAACAGGTATCATAAGGGTAGAAGTCGATCTGGTATTATGTCCATGGATAAATGAGAGGCAGTTAAACTGCAAGGATAGGTATTCAGGTGTAGATTTGATCAGAAGTTGAAAAATTAGCATCACAGTATGTAGGTTTCTTAGTTTATCGATTTTCAGTCAGGATAGCTTCTCATAAGGGGAAATATATATCCTCAAGTTCAAAGAAAACATAAATCGTATGCAAGAGTTCATTGCCCTTTGAAGTTTCATTGTTTGTTCTACAGTTGAATCGGTTAGTACAATATCACAATAATGAATGATTGGAAAAATGAGAGTTTGAATAAGTTTTATTTTCATACTATGTGGAAATATGGCCAGCTAAATCTACTTTGGTAATGGAGTAAACCATACAGCCAGTGTCTCCACGCCAAGTGTTGGGTGGCAGTTAATAGCCTGACCCACTATAAGGACCAACGGCTATGGGCGGAGGAGTCCTTGTAGAAGGGAAATGGGGCCTCAGTGGAGGAAATGAAACTGAAACCCCATACCAACTGTAGCGTCTGTACTCCAGAGGAGCGGCTACAAGAGGCATCTGTTCTCCATGTTAGGAGTGGCCTACAAGTTTCGGCGGGCAGTAGCTCTAAAATGCCTTTGGGAGTAGCGAACCCATCATAATAAAAGCCTATAATATGATGACAAGTGTACTGAAGCCCTGGAAAATGCTAGGGCGTTTCCCACAAGCGACGTGCAAAATGCTAGGGCATTCCCCACAAGCGACATGCAGTTCTTGTGATGCTGAGTGAAATGTGAGAAATGGACAACCAGCAATCAAATACATCAAGATAGCGACCATCAATGTATTGACACGAACAGGGAAAGTGGAAGAAATTGTACATTTTTGGGGGGAATCAGTGGGACCAAATGGAAAGGAAAAGGTGAGAGGAAACTAAAGAAAGGATACACCTTATACGATAGAGGAGGAAGAGAAGGCAAAAATGGTGTAGGTCTCATAATTAGAAAAGACCTAAAGGAATACCTAGAATTGGTGGGAAAAATAAACGACATGTTGATTAAGTCAGACTGAGACGTGAAACTGGTGTTACAGACATAATTCAAGAGTATGCTCCACAAACAGGAAATACAGATATGGATCTAGAGGAATACCATTAATATCTGGAAAGCCATGTACAGGACAAAAAAGTTGTGATCATAGGAGATATGAATGCCCAAGTAGGTCAGGAAAGAAAAGGAGATGAAGAGATTGTAGGACCATTTGGATATGGGAAGAGAAACAAGGCTGGAAATATTTTGGTAGATTTTTGTAGAAGAAATGAGATGATCACTGGTAACATATGGTTTCAAAAGAAAAACAGTCAAAAGATAACAAGATATAGGAGATGAAGAGATTATAGGACCATTTGGATATGGGAAGAGAAACAAGGCTGGAAATATTTTGGTAGACTTTTGTAGAAGAAATGAGATGATCATTGGTTAATAAATGATTTCAAAAGAAAAAGTCAAATGATAACAAGATATGGCTGGGATAACAAAATCAAAACTCTGATAGATTACATTTTGGTCAAGAAAGGTAACAGGAAAATGTTGGTAGATGTAACAGCCCTCCCAAGTGAATCTTTTGAAGGAGATCACAGACTTGTGATAGCTAAGTTAAAGATGGGAAAGATACAAAAGATGACAGATTAGGCAGAGAAAGCTAAGGGTGTGGAAATTGCAGGAGAAGGAAATAAATGAGGAGTTCCAGACACACATTAAAACAAGCATACCCACGGAAGACATTGGAAGGGTCAAAAAAGAATGGGTGTACTTTAAAACAGTCATTGTGGAGTCTGTAGCAAAGACCTGTGGAAGGAAGAAAGATCAAGAAATGCCCTGGTGGAATGACAGAGTAAAAGATATAGGTAAATGGAAGAAACAAGCTTGGAAAAAATGGCTGAGAATCAGAACAACAGAATGCAAAACAGAATACAGGCACTGCAAGAAGCAGTGCTTCAAGGTGGTTCAAGAAGAGAAAACAAAATGCTGGCAAAAATTTACTGAATCTCTGAAAGAAGATACAACTGGAAGCAAAAAGATCTTATTCCAGTGGGTAAAAAAGAAGAAAAACCCAAGTGAAGGTGCTAACTTCTTTAGAAATGAACAGGACGAAGTGGTGACACAGAAGCAGGATATATTGCAAAGGTGGGGAAAATACTTTGAACAGCTTTACAACGTGCAAAATACCTCGGTAGAAGGAGAAATCGAAGAACCAGATTTAGTGCAGATGGAAGATAAGGAAAACGAGGTATCCGTGACAGAGATTGAGTGGGCCACTAAAAGGATGAAATGAGGCAAGGCAGCTGGAATTGACAAAGTCACCATAGAAATTATAATAGCAGCAGGAGCAACTGGCCTTCAGTAGCTGTATAGACTCTTCAGAGTGGTATGGAGAGAAAAGACTGTTCCAAAACAGTGGACAAAAGGGGTCATTATACCAATTTTCAAGAAAGGAGACAGGAAGCAATGTGAAAATTACAGAGGAGTGACACTGATACCTCATACAGCTAGAATCCTTGAAAGAATCTTGGATAAACGAATAAGAGACAGAGCAGAGGAAAAATTGGCAGAACTGCAGTATGGATTCAGAAGAGGCAGGTCCACATTTGACCCAATATTTACATTGCATCAAATGATGGATAGGTATTGGGAATATGGGAAGGACATGGTAGTAACATCTCTAGGTGCTGAAAAGGCATATGACAGTGTCCCAAGGAATTTGGTATGGAAAATATTGACAGAGGCACAGATTGGGAATGAACCAATGCAGATGGTAATAGCATTGTATCAAAATTGCAAAAGCTGTGTTAGAACCAAAGTGGGTCAACTTGAATGGTTCAGAGTTAAGACAAGTTTAAGACAGGGAAGTGTACTGTCTCCTTTACTCTTCATAATAATCATGAATAGTATTCTACATAATGTCAAGGAGAAGGTGATGGGTGAGCAAGTAAAGTCTATGCTCTTTGCTGATGACACTGCAGTTTGGGGAGATAATGAAGAGGAAGTACAGACACAAGTATATTTATGGAATGAGGAGATAAGAAATTTTGGAATGAAGATAAGTCCTGCAAAAAGCAATACTTTCATCATGATGAGAGATAACAGAAAATCCAGGGGAGTGATAAGAATAGGAAATGAACCTCTTGAAGTAGTGACAATTTTTAAATATTTTGGCAGCATGTCGTCACAAGATGGAAATTTGGATGGAGAAATTGATTTAAGAATACAGTAGTCTGCAAGTTTCTACCAGTGTCTCAGAGACATTGTATGGAACAAAGATGTGCCAATGAAGTGCAAGATTTTATACTCATCCTATTATAAACCTATACTGACCGATGCTCCAGCAGCCTGGATATTGACTAAGCGGAACCGAGTAAGACACAAACAGCTGAAATGAGGTTCTTGAGGAGTATACAGGGAAAGACCAGATAGAATACAAAATGGGGAAATAAGGAGAAGCGTGGGAGTGTGTAAACAAGAAGAGATTGATATAGCAAAGCTGAAATGGTTTGGACACATAATGAGAATACCAGGAGACAGAATACCAAGGAGAACATTCATGGATACAGAGACTGCAAAGAGGCCTAAGGCTTGTTTCACACCTACCCGGCTGCCGGGTAACCAGTAGCCGGCTCCGGCAAGAATGGGAATCCTTTTCACATATACCCGGCAAGAACACGGGTACACATCGCGGGTTAGAATGGATCGCAATAAATTACTAGCGTTTGTGGTCTTGTATAGGCGTTTGAAGAGAAGGAAAAAAACAGACTGCTATGGGTGCACCCAGTCAAAATATGAGAAGAGACGAGTTGGGGCATTCTTTATACTTTTTGAAGACTTAGCAAATGACAGCGACAAATTTTTCAACTATTTTAGGACGAGTGTGCAAACTTTCTGTGTCAATTTCCGCCATAAGAACAAATACGTAAGCCTAATACACTAGAGCGTAAAAACAAGGAAACACAACACTCGAGAAAACTGTAGACAGCTGCCATGCTGGCTAGATATGTAAACTTCTACTGACTCACAGCCCCCACTACCCTCCCAATCTGGTTTTGTTCGCCCGGCAGCCGGCCGGTACAGTGGGGGCTGCCGGCTTCCTACTACAATAGCACGGCAGCCGGGTGCCGATTATACGGCAACGACTTTTACCGGCCAAGTTTGAAATGTCTCGTACACTTCTCGCCCTGACAACCGTATACCCGGCACCGGTTACCCGGCAGCCGTGTAGGTGTGAAACAAGCCTAAGGGACAGCCTAGAATGAGACGGAGGAGCTCTGTTGTGGACTGGACTGCAAATAGATGAGTCTATAGCAATAAAGTACTAGAAGAGTAGTGGTGGTAAGATTGAGTAAGGTGGAGGGCTTTAGTACACTACCCTACACAGAGAGAATCTGGAAAAGGGAAAGGATAAAGAAGAGAAATACTATGTGGAAGAATGGATTGTTTCATTTTTAGGAGGTGAAGAGGTGCAGATACCTTTCTGCAGACACATGTTATGTGGTCATTCCAGTTTAAGGTGTCCTTCATGACGCATAAGTTTTTTACAGACTTCTGAAAAGGTATAGCTTCACCACAGAGCGTCAGAGCAGGCAGTTGTGTGATGTTTAGTGCAATTAAAAGCCTAGACTGTCCTATAATGATTGCTTGCGTTTTCTTCAGGTTAATTAATACGCAGTTCTCTTTTGCAAACAAGCTAATTGAATTTAGTAAAGTTAATTTGGAGGATTTCATTGCCAATGTTGGAAACTTTAAAGTGTGAGTATATCTGAAGATCGTCAGCATAAAGATGATAGTTGCAGCCATTCAACTGAGAAGAAATGTCATTACTTTATATTAAGAATAAAAGAGGTCCAAGAATACAGTAGACCCTTGGAGAATGCCAAATAGCTAAGTCCTCCATTCAGTAGTCGCCGTGTCTGATATGACACACTGTCGTCTATTTTTTAGATATGAGCCCAAGAGGTCAATAGCAGAATGAGTCGTGAAGTTTTTGTAACTTAGCTAACAATATGTCTATACTGTATTTACAGTATCAAACGCACTGCTGAAGTCTAGAAGGATAAGTATAGTCACTTTTCGTTCGCCCATTCCCCATCTAATGTCATCCGTAATTTCTATTAGTGTTGTTGCAGTATTGTGTCCTTTCTTAAAACCAGAGTGTAAGGGATTAAGTGCAGAAATTTTTTTTTAAGTATTTAATTATTTGTTTAAGCATTATCTTCTCCAGAACCTTAGAAAGAGCTGTGAGAATGCAGACAGGTCGGTAGTCAGATGTATTGCTGGCAGGTGAGATTTCTGGAACTGGCACAATGAGTGCATCTTTCCATTTCATTGGGATATTGCCTGAAGCCAGGCAGGTATTAAATAAATGTGCAATAATGGGCAATATTATGTCAATTACGTAGGTCATGAAGGAAATAGGAATTTCATCAGCTCGAGTTGCGTGAGATTTGACATAATTTCCTTTCCCTTCTTACTTCATGTTCTGTAACAATATCAAATTCAAATGAAGGACGGACTGGAGATTGTTGCTTTAATATAATTGTTGTCAATGGTGTTTTGTACAGCTGGTGTGTCAGGAGCGAGACGTACTGGGGAGAAATATGTATTTAATTCATCCACGGACACCTTGGGATCGGTATGCTTCGCAAGTGGTTTGCAAATACCCAGTGACCGAAGATGTCGCCATGTGAAACAAGCTAAGGTTAAGTTGTGAGGAGATTCCCACATTCCAATACTTGTCAATTTCTTATAACAGTTTTATTGTTTACATGACATCATCTAGCTTAATCTCTAGGTATATACTAAATAGATAGAACATGTTTTGTTCCCATTATGGAACATTGTCAGCTAAAAGAATAAACAAAAATGGCAAGACAATTAAAACACATGCAATGATTATGGTGATGTAGTAAAAAGTTCATTCACGTTGGGTTAAAATTTCCAACAAGTCGGTGTCCAAGTAACAAAGTAAAATTGGCGTAAGGGGTATTCTTTATGCTGGAGACATGTATACTTGTTAATCTTGAAGATAAAATTAGTAATATAAAAGATTTTCTTAGAATATGGTTGTCAGGGGAACTCTTGTATATAACTGTAGTTGAAGTTGAGTTTTGGAGTTAGACTGTTAAAATGTGTCTGAAACAAGAAGAAATTAAGTAAGGAGGGAGATATTTTAAGAATGTCTGTTAGTGACATATAAAAGTACATATGAAATTGTTTTCCCTCACAGTCGGTCGTATTGTATTTAGTGTCCTCCTTTACGCTGTGCCGTCAACTGACTGAGTTCTATGTGTGTGTGAGGAGCGTGCAGTAGGCGAGGGAAAGTGGAAGGAGAGGTAGGGGAAGTGGGGGAAGCAGGGGAAGCAGGGGGAATGTTGTGTAGGGTGGAGCTAACTGAAAGGAGGTGTGTTGGATGTTTTTCCAGATCCTTTTGGATGGCTTTTCCAGACGAGTCTAATTTGGTAGACTCTTCTAGCAATATATTGATATTCTCCGTTATTTCATTAATGTTCTGGCAGGGGTTTTGTTTCTGATCAATCTCAATATAGATATTCTCCAAAATATGCATTCATTTATATTTGTTTAACATTTACAGAATGATCAAGTACCTTTCTATTGCCGTAAAATTATGTTTATAATCAGTCATTTTCCCTGCTGCCATTTCTTGATGGATACAGTAATTTTGTATCCATCTCTTTGCACAGGCCAGAGTAAAGTGTAGCTTTCACCGAAGTCCCAGTCTCATCAATGGTTGTGGTAAAATGGAAGCTGCTGGGGTATGGGTGATGCTGAGTAATGACATTCAGAGCATGACGAGTGCATCTGAGTGTTATGAAAGGTGTTGCTCATAGGGTCAGTCGTGCTGCAATAGCACTTTCTGACCCAGTGAGGAAAGCAATGGGAAACCACCTCACTCCCCGTCTTGCCTAGTACGCTTCATTTTGGTGCTGCCATTCATTTTTGAGTTTTCCTTATAACCGCACAACCTTTGGTGGTGCTATTTGAGGATCCAACCAGCCTCTGCGCTGATGACCTAACAGAAAGACATTCAGTCATATGGAGGCGTATGGCCGAGTATTTCCTATGTTTCTCAGCATTAATATGTTCCTGGTATCTTACTAAGAAATTACGTCCTGTTTGCCCAATGTATGAATTGGCACAATTTGAACATTTAAGTTTATATATCCCCGAATTTAAATATCTGTTATTACTTGTAATGCTTTGGTAATTGAAAATTAAACGGTGATTGTTATTATTGATGTGAAAAGCAATTTTGAAATTTCCTTAAAATTATTGGTAATCTGGTAAATGTTCCCATTATTATAAATGAAAGTGGCAAAGTTTTTCTTTTTATGTACTTTTATCAGCTGCGTTTGAGGTTTATACATACATACATACATACATACATACATACATACATACATTATCATTAAAGACTGTTATGCCTTTCAGCGTTCAGTCTGCAAGCCTCTGTGAATTTACTAAACGTCGCCACAATCCTCGAATTGCAACTGGTGTTATGGCCTCATTTAGTTCTATACCTCTTATCTTTAAATCATTAGAAACCGAGTCTAACCATCATCGTCTTGGTCTACCTCTACTTCTCTTACCCTCCATAGCAGAGTCCATTATTCTCCTAGGTAAAGTATCCTCCTCCATTCGCCTCACATGACCCCACCACCGAAGCCGGTTTATGCGTACAGCTTCATCCATCGAGTTCATTCCTAAATTAGCCTTTATCTCCTCATTCCGAGTACCCTCCTGCCATTGTTCCCACCTGTTTGTACCAGCAATCATTCTCGCTACTTTCATGTCTGTTACTTCTAAATTATGAATAAGATATCCTGAGTCCACCCAGCTTTCACTCCTGTAAAGCAAAGTTGGTCAGAAAACAGACCGATGTAAAGATAGTTTCGTCTGGGAGCTGACTTCTTTCTTACAGAATACTGTTGATCGCAACTGCGAGCTCCCTGCATTAGCTTTACGACACCTTGATTCAATCTCACTTACTATATTACCATCCTGGGAGAACACACAACCTAAATACTTGAAATTATCGACCTGTTCTAGTTTTGTATCACCAATCTGACATTCAATTCTGTTGAATTTCTTACCTACTGACATCAATTTAGTCTTCGAGAGGCTAATTTTCATACCATACTCATAGCACCTATTTTCAAGTTCCAAGATATTACACTGCAGGTTTTCGGCACAATCTGCCATTAAGACCAAGTTGTCAGCATAGGCCAGACTGCTTACTACATTTCCACCTAACTGAATCCCTCCCTGCCATTTTATACCTTTTAGCAGATGATCCATGTAAATTACGAAGAACAAAGGTGAAAGATTACAGCCTTGTCTAACCCCTGTAAGTACCCTGAACCATGAACTCATTCTACCATCAATTCTCAACGAAGCCCAGTTGTCAACATAAATGCCTTTGATTGATTTTAATAATCTACTTTTAATTCCATAGTCCCCCAGTATGGCGAACATCTTTTCCCTCGGTACCTGTCATATGCTTTCTCCGGTTCTACAAAACAAACAACTGCCTATTCCTCTTGTAGCATTTTTCAATTACCTGGCGCATTGTGAAAATCTGATACTGACAGCCTCTCTGTGGTCTGAAACCACTCTGATTTTCATCCAGCTTCCTCTCAACGGCTGATCGCACCCTCCTTTCCAAGATGCCAGTGAATACTTTGCCGGGTATACTAAGCAATGAGATACCTCGATAGTTGTTGCAATCCTTCCTGTTCCCTTGCTTATAGATAGATGCAATTACTGCTTTTGTCCAATCTGAAGGTACATTACCAACACTCCACGCTAATTTTACTACTCTATGAAGCCATTTCATCCCTGCCTTCCCACTATAGTTCACCATTTCAGGTCTAATTTCATCTATTCCTGCTGCCTTATGACAGTGGAGTTCATTTACCATCCTTTCCACTTCCTCAAGCATAATTTCACCGACATCATTTTCCTCCTCCCCATGAGCTTGGCTGTTCGCAACACCACCAGGATGATTTCCTTTTACATTGAGAAGATGTTCAAAATATTCCCTCCATCTCTCCAGTGATTCCCTGGGATCTATTATGAGTTTACCTGAATTACTTAAAACACTGTTCATTTCCTTTTTCCCTCCCTTCCTAAGATTCTTTATTACTGTCCAGAAAGGTTTCCCTGCTGCTTGACCTGGCCTTTCCAGGTTATTACCAAAATCTTCCTATGACTACTTCTTGGATTCAACAACTATTTGTTTCGCTCTGTTTTTTTCATATACGTACATATCCCTGTCTGCCTCGGCCCTTGTTTGGAGAAATTTCTGATAAGCTTTCTTTTTACGTTTACAAGCTGCTCTCACTTCATCATTCCACCAAGATGTTTGCCTTTTCCCATCTTTACACACAGTTGTTCCTAGGCATTCCCTTGCTGTTTATACTACAGCATCCCTGTATGCCACCCATTCTCTTTCTATATCCTGAACCTGCTTACTGTCTACTGTTCGAAACTTCTCGCTAATCATATCCATGTACTTCTAATTTCCTCGTCCTGGAGATTTTCTACCCTTATTCGTTTGCAGACAGATTTCACTTTCTCTACCCTAGACCTAGAGATACTTAGTTCACTACAATGTATCATCGAAAAATCTGCAGAAAACCCGTACATTCCGAACAGATTTCCTGAATTCAAAGTCTGTTAAGATATAGTCTATTATGGATCTGGTACCCCTAGCCTCCCATGTGTAGCGGTGAATAGCCTTATGCTTGAAGAATGTATTCGTAACAGCTAAACCCATACTAGCACAGAAGTCCAGCAAACGCTTTCCATTCCCATTAGCTTCCATATCTTCCCCACATTTACCAATCACCCTTTCGTATCCTTCAGTTCTATTCCCAACTCTCGCATTGAAATCACCCATTAGCACTATTCTATCCTTGCTGTTGACCCTGACCACGATGTCACTCAATGCTTCATAAAACTTGTCAACTTCATCCTCATCTGCACCCTCACATGATGAATACACGGACACAATTCTAGTCCTAATTCCTCCAACTGACAAATCTTCCCACATCATTCACTCATTTACGTGCCTAACAAAAACTATGTTGCATGCAATGGTATTCCTGATAAAGAGCCCTACCCCAGACTCTGCCCTTCCCTTTCTAACACCCGTCAAGTACATTTTATAATCTCCTATCTCTTCCTCGTTATCTCCCCTTACCCGAATATCACTTACTCCTAGCACATCCAGATGCATCCTCTTTGCTGACTCAGCCAGTTCTATTTTCTTTCTTCCATAAGCCCCATTAATATTGATAGCTCCCATCGAATTCCATTTTGTTCACCAAGTTGTTTCCAAGGAGTCCCTCGCCTGCTACCCTACTTCCACATAGTTCAAGTGAGGATCTCTCCTCTAACGGGTTATGGACCACCGGTGAATTGTATAGTCCTAGCCGCCTAAGCACAAGGAGGGCCAGGACTCAGAATAGTCCGAGATGCCCACTCCCATTCCATGGCAACGGGTATCCCGACTCCCAGGACCACTTACTAGGCCACTCAGCCGTTGCCCATGGTTCACGAACTATGACGTGACTACAGTAACCCTCAAACAAGAACAACTTGAGGTTTATTCTTAATTTTATTTATTAATCTTGTTACAAGTGAAATATGGAATGCGAGTGGAATGTATTTTTTTGAAGTCTTTGTTTGTAAAATACAATATGATGTTTTATTTTTATTGACCTAACCTGTACTGTATAATGTTGTAACATAGGCATTTGTAAATAGTAGAATTCTGTCTATAGTTCCTGGAAAGATTCAGAAAGTTACATAACTTTTGTACAGGGTGTGTTAATTTGTTGGTATGTGTTCTAGAAAGTGTGTTCTGTCTATTCTGGAAAAATACGACTTTCGCGATCATGCGTATTCTAGAATGTTAGTCAAAGTTCGCGATCGAAAGTAAGGTTGTGATTGGTGAGTCTAGGTGGTGATAGGGAACACGTGCACGCTGATTGGCTGCCTCCAAGGCCAGTAATTCCTATATATAGTGAGCGAGGCAGTGTTCGAATTAATTCTGTATCCTGAATTCTGTCGGTCTCGGTTTATCTGTCTGCGAGCAGCCTATCTGGTTGACATCCCCCGGCTTCCAGGATGGCACACTCCTCGGGTAAGCACTCTTGAATTCCGTTCCTGCTAAAATTTCCGTAATGTTCCGATTTGCTTTTCATACAGGAGTCTGCCCTAACCTCGCCTAGATTCACCAAATTAGTTACTTATGATGCCTTAGTTTTTCAGCTGGACTTACCTGTTCGTTTCCGAGGCATTCTCATTTCTTGTTTCACTAAAATATGTATATGTAGTTTAACATTATTTTCCTTGGGGGTTGCCTCTGGTAGTTCTGTATCATTTGAGGTACGCCAAGTTTTGGATAACCTTTTTCACATCACTATATATTGCATTGTACAACTATATTGGTAACTAGATGTATAGGTGATTTGAAATTTGAATTTACACTGCTACGAAATAACCAATGTATATCACTGAACTTATAGCTCATAACTTGGAATGTATTTGTAAAATTATCTTGTAAATAATATTTTTAAAATCTAAGGATCACGGTGATTTATTTCCGAATCTGCAATCTAAGCCATGTCCATGCCTTTGGTAGGTTCCCAGCCTTTTCATCTTCCCGGTTTGTTGTTCACTAGTTGGCCCTACTGATAGTTACGTACTTGTTTGTTGGAGATCCGGGTAATGCTAGCTACTGTTTTTCCGAGTGTGTAGTGTTTTCTTATATTGTGTATTGTACTCTTACCTCCCCCTTTTAACTGTGTTTGTGTCTTGTTTAGTGTTACCCCTGTAGTCTGAGGTAACAAATCTATCTATGTAATGTTTTGTGTATCCGTTGCATATCACTATTTTATAAATGAGATTAATTTCTTTTTGGAGATAGTTTTTGGACAAGGGAATGTTAAAGGCTCTACTTAACATGCTTAAAAAGGAACTCCTTTTGTGTGCCCGAGGATGGTACGAATCTTTTCGTATGGTATTTATAGTTTGGGTCGGTTTTCTAAAGATTGAAAAGGATATATTTTCTTCTCTTCTTTTGACTGATAAATCCAGGAAATTTAATTTTTTATTGTTCTCCATTTCTAATGTGAATTTTATGAAAAGAAAGAAAAACTTCTAGAATTATTTAAAGATCAGAATTATAACATGCCCCATTTACCTTCTAAAGACATTAAAGGCTTAAAACAAAAAATAAAAGATAATGACCTTATAATCACAAAGGCGGATAAAGGCAATGTGTCAGTTATCATGCACAAGAAAGAGTACATACAAAAAAACCAAAGCATTTTTCTCAGATAATACTTTCACTAAAATTAGAAAAGACTCCACTAACCCTGTCCAAAGAAAATTAAAACAAATACTTAAAAACATTAATTTCATCCTTAATAAGAAGAAATATCAAGGTTAATTAACATGAATCCAAGACTACCGACAGCAAGAGCTTTGCCTAAGATACACAAACCTGACACACCCATAAGACCAATTATTAACTTTAAAAACAGCCCCACCTACAAAACCTCTAAATTTATCAATAGTTTTCTAAAAAAGTACTATACTTTCCAAAGTGGAACCACAATCAGTAATTCAATAGAATTTTGTAAAATTATTAAGAAAACTAAATTAAAACCATCTTTCACCTTGAACTCATTCGACGTTACTAATATGTATTCTACCATCCCCACAAAAGAAACTCTAGATATAATTAAGAACTTAAGGACTCATAAGAAACTCAGTAACCATGAAATAAAAGAATTTATGCTACTCCTAGAATTTACCCTTAACACTAATTATTTTCCTTCAATAACACAGTATATCAACAGAGAGGTCTCCCAATGAGATTCCCAGTGTCAGGCATCCTTGCTGAAATGCACATGGATTGTTTAGAAAAAAACAAAATTTTAAATGAAGAAAAAGGTATTGTTATTTGGCTAAGGTTTGTTGATGACATTTTTGTAATTATAGATGAACAAATCAAGAGTAGCGCTAATTTAATAGACCAAATCAACAGTTTAGACCCTTTCATAAAATTCACATTAGAAACGGAGAACAATAAAAAACTAAATTTCTTGGATTTAACAGTCGAAAGAAAAGAAGAAAATTTATCCTTCTCAATCTTTGGAAAACAGACCCAAACTATAAATACCATACGAAAAGATTCGTACCATCCTCAGGCACATAAAAGGAGTTCCTTTTTAAGCATGTTAAGTAGAACCTTTAACATTCCCTTGTTCAAAAAATCTCCAAAACGAAATTAATCTCATTTATAAAATAGCGATATGCAACGGATACACAAAACATTACAAACTCAAACGCAGCTGATAAAAGAACATAAAAAGAAAAACTTTACCACTTTCACTTATAATAATGGGAACATTTACCAGATTACTAATATTTTTAAGAAACTTAATTTCAAAATTGCTTTTCGCACCAATAATAACAATCAACGTTTAATTTTCAATTACCAAAGCACTGCAAGAAATAACATATTTAAATTCGGGGATATATAAACTTAAATGTTCAAATTGTGCCAATTCATACATTGGGCAAACAGGACGTAATTTCTTAGTAAGATACCAGGAACTTATTAATGCTGAGAAACATAGGAAATAATCGGCCATAAGCCTCAATATGACTGAATATAAACATAATTTTATGAAAATAGAAAGGGACTCGACCATTCTGCGAACATTAAACAAAGGTAAATTAATGAATATTTTGGAGAATATCTATATTGAGATTGATCAGAAACAAAACCCCAGCCAGAACATTAACGAAATAACGGAGAATATCAATATATTGCTAGAAGAGGCTACCAAATTAGACTCGTCTAGAAAAGCCATCCAAAAGGATCTGGAAAAACATCCAACACACCTCCTTTCAGTTAGCTCCACCATACACAACATTCCCCCTACTTCTCCTTCCATTTCCCCCTCACCTATCACAACACCACTTCTCAGTTAGCTCCACCCTACACAACATTCCCCCTGCTTCCCCCACTTCCCCTACCTCTCCTCCCGCTTTTCCTCGCCTACCGCAAGCTCCTCACACACACATAGAACTCAGTCAGTTGACGGCACAGCGTAAAGGAGGACACTAAATACAATACGACCAACTGTGAGGGAAAACAATTTCATACATGCTTTTATACGTCACTAACAGACATTCTTAAAAGGTTTTCTCACTTAAAATATCTCCCTCCTTACTTAATTTCTTCTTGTTTCAGACACATTTTAACAATCTAACTCCAAAACTCAACTTCAACTACAGTTATATACAAGAGTTCCCCTAACAACCATATTCTAAGAAAATCTTTTATATTACTAATTTTATCTTCAAGATTAACAAGTATACATGTCTCCAGCATAAAGAATACTCCTTACGCCAATTTTACTTTGTTACGTGGACACCGACTTGTTGGAAATTTTAACCCAACATGAATGAACGTTTTACTACATCACCATAATCATTGTGTTTTAATTGTCTTGCCATTTTTGTTTATTCTTTTAGCTGACAATGCTCCATTATGGGAACAAAACATGTTCTATCTATTTAGTATATACCTAGAGATTAAGCTAGATTATGTCATGTAAACAATAAAACTGTTATAAGAAATTGACAAGTATTGGAAGGTGGGAATCTCCTTACAACTTAACCTTAGTTGATTGAGCCAATATGGGACAAAATATGAGATTTATAAGATGTAAAACTAGTGTTAATATTTTTGTTTAAATGCTAGAAAGAAATTTATTATTACGAATTACTAGTTTAATTCGGTTTCGAAGAACATGATACTGCTCATGCCGCCAGCTAGTTGAGTCTACCTAAAGAGTCTGTGTAGTGCGTCTCGTTCATCATAGTCTTAACATCGGTAGTCGGCCAAGGACAGGGCGGCCGTTTTACCCACATATTACGCTTGGGTGCATGTTTGCTGTACAATTCATGTAAATGGGAATTAAATATTTTCACTTTCTCATCAATGTCGCTCTTTATCATTATGCCATACAAGGGGCAGTCTTGTGCATCTTGTCTCAGTTGTGTTAAATTCATGCTTTTAAAGTCTCTAAACATTACATATTTCGATCAGTACTTAGGCACGCGAAGAGAGTATGCTAAGTATATGAGGTCATGTTTAGATAGACAGATACTTGACAGTGGTGAAGGATTTTTTGGGGGGTTGTTATTACTAGGTCTATGAATGTATCAGCGGAAATGGTGGAAGTATGGACGTGGTGGGCGAGTTAAAGGGGCAATATAGTCATGTCACAGGGTTTTAAAATATTTTGTAATCTTATGGAGTTGTCTGGGTTAATAAATTTGTGTTAAAGTCTCCAAAAGGATCACGTGCTCATAGTATGGTAGCAGTCTCAGTAAGCTATCTTATAAATCACAGAAGTCTCGCACTGCATCAGGAGGCCTATATACTACACCTGCCAGTATTTTCACAGTGTTGACAAACACCTCTATGAACATATATTCAGGAGCAGATTTTACAGCAGTAGAGGGTGTACAACTACTCTTGAGCATAGTTTTACCATATAGGACAACCCCGCCACATCTGATCATGCCTGTGAACATCATAGCCCATGATATCAACCATGCTTAAGGATATCGAACTAAGGAGCCAACTCTCACTTACAGAAACAAAATGAACTGGACTGTCTTCAAATATCGCCTTCAGTTTATCAAGGTGAGCAACGATGGATTGGCTGTTAACATGCACACACAATAGGGCGTGAGTAAATGACTTGAGTTCCTTATCTAAAATGGTCTGGGTAAAATAGGAAGGAGAAAGCACCGAGAAATGGGCGAAGGCAAGCTGTGTCCTCCATACGTATGTTCCGGTGAAAGGGTTGTGAAGGGAGAGTGATGAGGATCTGTCTTACGGATGAGTGCTGAGGAGTGAGGGAGGGAGCAAGGAGAGGGACTTTCAATAGCACTTCTTAACTCAGGCATGCTAAAGGAATGTAAAACATGTGGCTTACCTTAATTTCCTCGTACATATAGTGATCAGCTGATTCTCACAAATATATACTAAATTAAAAACCAATAAACTACAAAGATTGCACATAGTTCACACTATGCCTTCACCATATTGCCTGATTAATGATTGTCATTCCAAGAGTGTGTTCACATGGAACTTCTTGCTGGATAATTATCCTTCCATCTTGGCTGTACGTGTTGTGCAATCCAAAAGTGTCTCGTGCCTAGTTCAAAATGTCCATTCTCAGCCTAGTGAGGGATTCAGTTATGAGTAGTTTGGTGCCTTTCAGCTGTTGCTTAGAGCACCAAATTTGATCCTGCTGGTGGTAGCGGAGAAATTTTACTATGATAGGCCGACTTCCCGAGTTCACTACATCAGCAGTCGATCTACATTGCTGTCCCAGTCAATGACAGCAATCGATGGAGTCCATGGCCAGGTAGACTTTCAGTTTTTCACGGATGGTTTCCATGACCTTTCCGTAAATGTCCTCATTAGGCGTCTCGCTCACTCCATGCAGACGAAGGCAATTATGCCTACCGTATTGCTCCGCTTTGTTGTACCGAGCCTCCTGAATCTCTAAACCTTTCTAGAAACCAGCGATGTTGTCTTTCAAAACCAAGAGCTCCGCACAGATAGAGTTTCGGAAGTCCCCTTGAAGCATAGTCAGAACATCACTGCGGTTGGTAGCACTGTCGGTGATAGCAGGCATTGCTTCTTCCAGGCGGGCTTGGAATTGAGCCATTTGCTTTTCAAAGCATGTAATTCTTTCCTTCACTTCTTTCAGGGTCACTGTCAGATACAAGATATGTTTGTATCCTAAAGTTTCAAATCACACTCACTCGCTGGTTTTCTTGCGATTTAGGCCGGTGAATTACAGAGCACACTTACACGGGTCTAGCTCTCAGCACCATTATTGTAATGTCACAAGAAAGAGACCTCATTTGTGGAGAAACAACTCCTAGAGCCTCCACCATGACAATGTGCCAGCTCACACAATAGGTACTGTCTATTCTTGAGTTTTTTATAAACACAAAGACAAGTGTACTTTTTCATACACCCTGCTCACCTCACCTACCCTTGGCAGACTTTTCCCTATTCCTCAAACTGAAATTTATTGTGAACAGAAGACTATTTCAACCACTGAAGGGACCACACTGCAATTGCAGGCTGAACTGCGTACAATTCCCCAAACTGTCCACCAGAATTCCATAAGTGAAAACGGCTTGACAATGTTGGGTTAAAAGAAGAGGTAGTACTTCAAAGGAGACAAAGCTAACTAGACTGCAAGTAAGTCTCTTACGGAGTTATTTTCAAAATTTAGGTCTCGAAAAAGATTTGCATTTAAGAAAACAAGCAAAGGAAATGCTATATATATGTGAATAATCCCTGCACCATAATTTTAGAAAGAATTTTGAAAAGTTTCTGTTGTATTTACATTTTGTTAAATATTTAAAATTGTAAATACCACAGTACAATAAATTATAAAATTATGAAACAATTTGCCACATTGTAATCTTCAAAATATACCGACTTGGTCTGTGTTCAAATTGCAAGACTAAATAAGAATTTCTCCGATGCAAACTGACAGCAAATCTGGAAATTCACAATCTTTTCTTCATAATTGGCTGGAGACATTGGGCAATGCTAGCTTTCCTGCGGAAACTGAAGTTATTTCATTCAAGAATACACATGAGCCACCCACGGCAAGCCTCAATAGCGATAACTTTTAAATTCCTTGCTATTACCATAAGGTTTCAACTGACACATTTCACTCATATTACCACACATCCAAACACAATCTTTTCAGTCACATACTTGCACATCCTGTTTACAATTTGTAGAAACTTTGCTTTTCGTCCACAAAATGCCCAGCAATTACCATTTCTCTTTCCAAAGTGAGCTTTATTTTTCCTCCAATCACATACCACAACTCTTGTGCACATGGAACTCTCTTCATGCATTGCATTTACCTATCTTCAACAATGTAGAACTCTTCTTAGGCTGTAAACGACTTATAAGAATCATCGTATGATATAAACCTCATAATATTGAATAGGTGGATCCATTTTACCTCATTTCACATACCGTACACCAGCCACCCTAAACACATACAGTAAAACCTCGTTAATTCGAAGTCGTTGGGACTCAAAAATCGGACTTCAAATTACGTGATTTCGAATTAACCGCCAATTTGCAATTCAGAAGTACCAACCCTCGCTGCGTTACAAAATATTCTAAGGCCCGTTACTGCATGCAGTTAACCTTGATTCACAGTTTATACCTTTCAAATGCCATGAAAAAAGAACTATTTCCAAAATGTATCCAAGAAGGTGCATTTACAGTATTCAAATAATGCACTTGGATATCTCACTGGCAAACATAACCTCACGCAACGAAAGAAAGAAAGAAAAAAATAAAGCACGATTCAAAGACGAAAAATCTATGCTGGCTCCAATGTGCAAGTACTTTATTCATTAAATTACTATACTGTAAGTATTTTAGATGCCTTGTATTTACACAGAAAGTGCCCGATGTCCTTAAAATCGCACTTTCCTATGACTATCCTTGTACGATTTCCTGCCATGGCACTTCTCTTGTACTTCAGACATGTAAACACTTGCCGGGTCACAAAGTATTCTAAGACTCATTAATACATGCAATCACCTCGATTCACGGTTTAAACCTTTCAAATGCCATGGGAAAAAACTATTTCCAACATGTATCCAACAACGAATTTATTATATGAGCCACGTTGTTCTTTTTTCTCGTCAACTGTCGGCATCGCCAGTGTTCGCGGATTCTGTTTTCCCGCACACTGCCCGTTGCGTGATATTACAGCGTTCCTTAAAAGTTTGAGTACAAAAGAATTCCGATTTCATTCAACTTAGTAATCATGAAGCGCACTGTAGATCCACCGAAGTGAGTGTAAATGCGGAAAGCTATGGTACCACTCCACGTTCCGGAACACGCGTTCTATTATGACGCGGATAAATTTCGAGTTGAAATTACTCTGTAACATACTATCATTTTATAATGTAAAGGCAGTTTCGAATTAAAAGTCTAAATTTCGGTAAAGGGGTCGACATTGTAATTCGAATTACGAATTATCCATATTTCGAAATAAACAATTTAAATAACATGCAAAACTGTATCTCATGTTTCCGGGAACGAGACTTTCTTCGAATTAGGCGGGATTTTGAATTAACCAATTTTGAATTATCGAGGTTCTACTGTACTACTAAAACTAACATTATGTAAATGACACGGTATGTATGCGGCATGCTTATTACTTGTGGTGGGAACAGAGTGGGTGGAAAAATACCAACTTTCAGATTTCTTTATGTCAGGAGCACTGTACCAACCGTGACCCAAATAACCACAACTTTTCAACGCCAAATTTAGAAGAAAATATTATTAGCGCAGATACAGTACTGTACTCGTTCAAAATTGCATATGATTTTCAAAACAAAGTGCAACAAAACAGTGATATTTGTAAAATACATTAACGTAAATTATGTACTCTGGTACATAACTACTACAGAAGAGCATACTCACCTGAAGAACCCTCTCTCAACAGCAGAAGCATTCAAGATGACACTGTCCTCTTGGTTGTATCCAGTGTAACACAGAATGGCTACAATAGAATTAATACCAGCTGGCAACTCTCTGAAGCGCAGGTACTCCATAGATCGGGTAGTCACCAAAGGTTTATGAGGGTAATACAGTACATGAGCAAGTGTGTCCATACGAACATGGAAGTTGGTGATATATACACCCATGGCTTGTTTACCCATAGCACTCTGAAAACAAAGCCTTCATTCAAACAAGGGAATCTCTTAAATTTCAGCTCCAATAGAAACAACACATTTTACTTTCTTCCACAAAATCATAAAACATGAAGACCACAAGTTGGAGGATTAACAGGGGGGAAGGGGATCAGAGGACTTTTCACATCCCTTACCAAACAAGACGAGTCAAACAAAGCAGAAACAGGCCCTCAAAATTTTGCATCTGTGATAACACAAATTTTACATGAATTTTTTACTACAGTAGATAAGTTTAAACAGAGTAAATTTTGAAATTTCATGTCATATAAGGTATTCTTACTACTATTTCTCAATTTGGCAGCTTGTCCTTTACTAATATGGCATCAGAATGAACAGCAGTGAATGTCTATAGATTAAATAAAAGACTTTAATTGTGCTGAGCCCCAGTGTTCTTTTAATTGTTGATTATGTTCAATAATGAAAATGTTGAAATTGGGAGTAAATGAACAAGCAAGAGAAAGAGAATTCATTAACTGAGGCTTGTATGTAAGTGACAGCAGAACATAAATGAGCAAACTATTTACATGCACATTTAAACCATCCCGCACACAATGTTGGTGTTTACAGTGAGGAACGTGGTGAACACTTTCGCAAGGACTTAAATGACACTAAAAAAGACATCACTGGGCTGGACAATTGGTATGATAGTTAACTACTGTTGGTCACTAAAAAGACAGGCTACCCATGGAGTTATGATAAAATGGCCAAACAAAATAAAAGAATTTAGAATCTTTCTTTAACAGCAACAACTTGTGTCACATTATTTGAATTTCCGCAGTTTCTTTTTAAATTTAAAGTTTGCAACAAACCTGTAACCAAGAGTATGAATTATGTCACTGGATGCACAGTATAATAAAAAGTAGGTTAAAGTCAAAAACTGATTTCCTCATTTGCAGGAAAATGTGATATACAAGTAATGGAGCAAAACTGTTATCAGCCGGGCTGAATGGCTCAGACACGGGCCTTCTGACTCCAACCTGGCAGGTTCGATTCTGGCTCAGTCTGGTGGCATTTGAAGGTGCTTAATTATGTCAGCCTCATGTCGGAAGATTTACTGGCACGCAAAAGAACTCCTGCGGAACTAAATTCCAGCACCTCTGTGCCTCCATAACCCATAAAAGTAGTTAGTGGACGTAAAGCCAATAACGTTATTATTATTATTATTATTATTATTATTATTATTATTATTATTATTATTATTATTAAACTGATATCAATGCTGTATAATTTACTTTTGCCCTACAACCTGTATGATCATCATAAAGCAGAGTTCACTGTCAAAACAATAATCACATAATGTGCAGCTTGTTATTAATGCAATATTGTTTTTCCCTACGGATCAACACCCTTGAACTTTGTAAGTACCTACTAGTAATGTAAAACAGCTACCCTCCACATTTTTCACCTCCCTGTAAACAAACCAACCTTGCTCAGCACATAAGAAATAATAATGTTATTGGTTTTACGTCTCACTAACTACTTTTATGGCTTTCAGAAACACAGCTGAGAAATGATGGATAAGTTGACTTGAGGCACTTACCTAATCCAAACCTAGATAGTTGTATGGGCATACGCTATCACTGATTCCACTTCTACTTTAGTAACATCTTGGTCAACTTCCTTATCTATCTTGTGAAGTCTGCCAGATAATATGTTTTGCTACAGTGTCTGCATTGTTATGCAAGTTAATAGTTTAATGCAGGGCCACCAAAACTACAGCCTGGGGGACACATACCAACTAAACTGAAGTTATTTTACTATCGTATGCTTTTTAGTTTAGTTTCTAGTGGTTATAATACACAGTTTCAATTATAACTGAAATTATATAACTGCGCTGTATGGGATACAGCCATTTCATGCAGGGAAAATGGATACAATAGCATAATTCATCTAAGAAAATTGACACAAGACCATTCATACAAGACTACTCACACAATGAAAATTAAACCAGTAATGATATTCTTATACTGTTTCCATCCAAACAATAACCCATGTAACTATGACAAGTTTGGAGTAATGACAAATGAAGGAGAAATTACTTTAAGTGAAAGAAACGGCTTTACTTTGGTTTATAACATTAAAGAAACAAAAGCCATCAAGGGTGAACTGGATATGCACGAAAAACCATGCAATGAACAGACAATAACAGCCCTAAACGGTTGTACTGTTCAGATACACAAGTCGAATGATCATAACCATCCTCAACCTCCAGAAGAAGTGGAAGCTGTTCGCAAATGTATACAACTAAAGACAGCTGTAGATAACAACTGACTGCCACACTATCACAAATAATTCAACAACAGTTTGACGCAAGACTAAGATAACTTGAAAACAATATTCTTTAACCCATGGGTAAATAATGCAAGTATCGAGCTTGAATTATTATTATTATTATTATTATTATTATTATTATTATTATTATTATTTACGGACGATCGTATTATTTGCGATGTTATGTTATGAAAAATGTGCTGTGTATTTGTGTGTGTGTATATATATTAAGATGAGTTTAGTTCATGTAAGAACATGTAATTAATAGTATATAATTCATTATTACCTGTATATGTGATGTATAATCCACTACAATATTGTGCAACACACTGTAATATCCAGAATGGCATATCTTTGACACTAGATGGTTGGAGAAAGTTCTTTACATTATTGTTACCGTATTTTGGTGGTAGGTAGAGGTGTAAGAAGGTGCGGGCGTGAATGGGTCTCAAACTACGGAATCAAAGTTAATGTAAAAGTTAACAAGGTTATATTTCCTTTTCAATATTAAGTAATAACAAAGAACAGGTACTTAGTAGCCGAAACACAATTTGAAATGTACAATTACAGGGATTACAGAGTTTGGGCTTCGAGCCCTGAGTTCACAATTTTTGAGCAACTAGCCCAACTTTCCGATATACAAATTTTAACAAAGGGGCAGAAGACCCCAATCAAACCCTGGAGCACTTGCTCCAAATTACACAGTAAAGCCTCCTCGAGGCATACAATACTCCGTTTCCAAAAGAGCCACACGCTCTTTAATTTAAGCCTCTCCTAGGCCACACCAAACTCCACCTTCAAGTTGTCCTCAACGGACATAAACACAGGGGTAAAATACCCAATCTACTGAGGTCTATTAAATGAAAAGCAGGTTAATTGAATGACCTCTAAAACAATTTGAGAGGAGGCGAACTTGCACTCCTAATACACTTTGATTTTAAAACCTACTTTGGCACTAGGCCGTTATTACAAGGGCTAATCCCATACTACAGAGGTGACTTAATAGCAATTTACATTACATTATGGAAGAATAGGTTGAGAGAATAAGTTCACCTCAAGACGATGTGAGTGGGAGCTCGAGAGGGTTAAGCACTCTCTATCCCGATATGTCGTTTTAAAATAGAATAGATACCAGTTGTTTTTACATTTTAGGAAAAGGTTACATGGTTGAACGCTTAGAACCCGCCCCGAAAGTTAAACTGCTGAGCAAGAAAAGAAAGAATTTATTAATCGGCCATTACCTTATTGTTGACCGCCGCCGAGGAAAGAGGCGCTTCCCGCCTCCTGCTATGTACTTAATACACTGAAAGATGGAACAGAAGTGGCCCGGAGACCCTAAAATCAGCAGTTTATATACTCTCGCGGAAGTTTCTAGGCGTTAGGGGAATGAAAACACCCGCCCACAATGTTTTTATTGGATAGGACCCCGCAACAGATACAAGTTGGGGGAAGATACACCAGATTGGTCAGAAATTACTAAAAGAAATTCGGGATTGGATAAATCTTAAACAAGGGGAAAAAGAGGGGTATACAGCCAACTTAAACAATAACAGAAAGAAATTTAACAAGAAACAAACTTTTGAAATAAAAATTTCTCCAACAAAATAGTTCTTTGACTCCGCACTAGGGTGCGCTATTGTTGATCTTCAGTAGTGTCCTCTAGAAGAGAAAGTTCACACTTCTTACTTCAAGCGAAACAAAAACACATCAAAAGTGACACAGTTCAAAAACTCAAAATTTTCCACGTGGTGACATCTTCTGAGAAAGTAGAGAATTAATAGAGTAGATAAAGTTCAACCTTCCTCCAGAAGAGGAGTTTCAACTGGCGCAACTTTTAAATAAACGGTGTAGAGGTGTACCGCCCGGTACAGACCTCCCCCCCCAAAAGTTCCTCCAGGGGTGACACATGAAATCAGTTTGAAACAAAGTCCAAGTAATGATGTTGATACGAAGATAGATAGCAGAAGCATTTACAAGATTTCTTAATTCAGTTTCAAAATGTTGTTGTTGCAGGTGAATGAAAGTCTTTAAGTTTGTAGAATTTGGATTTCTGAAGATAAACTTTTAATACTTAGAAGTGAAGAAAAATTTTTTGCACGGTCCACTGAATATTGCTGTTGAATTCCCAAATGTAGTTATCTCTTATAGTAACTGTCCATGTAGTTGATGTTGATGAAGTTGGATGGCCGGACCGGCCGTTGCAGCTTGCGTCCAAAAGGAGGCCGCTCGGACCCCTCAAGTACCCTGAGATACCGCTCGCCCGCACTATGAGGGGAGCAGAGGTGTTGAAGCACGCCGCGCCCGCGGTGAACAGATACAGGCTGCGGGCATGTAGCAGGTCGTGCGCCGCACATCAGCCTTGGCCGGGAGGAGAGCTCCGGCTCGCCGTGCACATGTCGTCCTCGCTGGAGAGGAGGGGGCCCATCCCCCTCCCCAGTCGCTGCACGGCGCTGCGCGGCTGCGGGGGCGCTGAAACATTAAAGCTAGGCGGCAGAATTGTGTTGGACTATCATCTTCTTTGAGGGTACAGGCTTGTGGAGAGGTTGAGGGGCCAGCGGCGTGTAGATATCCATGGCATTTACTATTATGAAGCCACAGTGTAAGGTGGAGCAGGAGACGGGAGCGTGGTAATGGCCGTGGCAAGAACAGGATGGCAGTTTAACGGGTCGGGGCAGATTTTACACAAGGCTTACATCTAAAACCAAAATATTACAGAAGGGGCAGAATGCCTTAAGAGTTGAACTCAAAAAAAAATATAACCTTCATATCCTTTCAAATTATATGAAGCAAGTTGAAACTAAATTTACACCGGTTTCACCTGTGACAGGTGAACCCTAAATATCCTCTCGGTGGCTGGATTGCTTAGTAACAATGTAACCGGTGTGAGAAAATCGAGAATGATGCATGGCCCATGGAATCTGGGGGCAAGCTTGCCCGCGGGAACAAAATTCTTGACCATAACCTGGTCACCTACCTTCAAAGGGGTGGGTCTCCGTCCACGATCATACCTTTCCCTAACCTTTTCATGAGACACTTTAAGATTGGCTTTAGCCTTCTTCCAAAGATCTTTAATATTGTCCGGATCTATTGTCTCGGGTAGAATGTCACTCAGAGACCAGAGGTTAGAGAGCGGCGTGTTGGGAACAAACTTGAACATCAATGAAGCTGGAGTGAACTTATGAGATTCATGAATCGCCGAATTCAATGCAAAAGCTAGCCAATGCAGGGACGTGTCCCACCTGGAAGGATCTTCATGATGATAGGCGATAAGTGCGGACCTGAGATTTCGATTAACCCGTTCAGCCAGAGATGGTTGAGGGTAATAAGCAGAAGTGGTTACATGAGAGATGGACAAGTCAAAACAGAATTTACGAAAAAGATTTGATGTGAACGCCTTAGCATTATTAGATACAATATATTGGCACGGACCAAAAGAAGCAAAAATAGAATTTAGACAGGTAATGGTGGACTGAGCGGTAGCCAGCTTAGTCGAAAATAACCAAGAAAATCTGGTAAAACCATCTACACATACAAAGATGAATTTGTTGGCATTTCCCTTCGACTGGGGGAAGGGTCCTACATAATCAATATACAGGCGTTCCATGGGGCGCGACGCTTGATGAGAAGACAAAAGGCCTACTTTAGTGGACATGGTGGGTTTACTGATCAAACAAGATTTACAAGCTTTTACAAGTTCCCGAATTTCACCGTCCATACCTTTCCATATGAACATTTCACGAATCTTTTCACGAGTTTTAAAGATTCCAAGATGCCCCCCCAATGGGGTCTCATGATAGTATTTGAAGATCATAGGTACAAGAACCGCTGGAACAACAACTTTCATCAACTTATCATGCCTCGAAGGGCAACATAGAACACCATTCCTCAGAACATAAGGGACAGCATGTTCCCCAGAAGAAAGGGTTTCCATTATCGGAGCCAGCGTCGGATCTTCACGTTGGTATTTCTCAATATCCCTAAAAAGCATGGGAGCATCTGTTAAGATGGCATTAACACCAGATAGTATGGACTCGGAAGGTGATGAACTGTCGACCGGTTCGTGGGTCTCTACGTCGTTATGAAACATACGGCTGAGTCCATCAGCAACAACATTTTCGGTACCTCTGATATGTCTAACATCAAACTGGAAGGCGGAAATACGAATAGCCCAGCGGGCTATACGACCAGTACGACGCGGCCTACCTAAGACCCAGCTTAGGGCTTGATTATCGGTCTCCAGGTCGAATTTGACATGTTCCAGATAGAGACGGAACTTCTCTAAGGCGAATAAGACTGCCAAACCTTCGAGCTCATAGATGGAATACTTGGCTTCTTGAGCCGACAATGTCCTAGACGCATAGGCGATGGGGCGCCTCCCTAGTTCAGTCTCTTGAAGAAGGACTGCAGCTACCGCTGACGACGACGCGTCGGTTTGGACGATGAATTTCTTCGAGAAATCAGGCATAGCAAGTACAGGGGCATTACAAAGTGCTAATTTAAGGTCTTCAAAAGCGGCTTGTTCAGAGGGTCCCCACTCGAATTTGATGCCTTTCCTACGAAGAAGATTTAAGGGCGCCGCTCTATTAGCGAAGTTAGGAATAAACTTCCTGAAGAAATTCACCATACCAATGAACCTGGCGATGCCTTTAATGTCCTTGGGAGGTTTGAAATCACGGATGGCCTGTGTTCTAGAATGATCGACTGCTACACCATCGGGTGACACAATATGCCCTAGGAAAGACATAGAGGGCTTAGCAAAGGCAACCTTGGACAACTTAACCGTTAACCCAGCCTTACGAAGGCGATCGAGAACTTCACGCAAATGATCAAGATGTTCTACAAAGGTCTCTGAAAATACGACGACATCATCCAAGTAGTGATATAAGTACTCAAATTTGATGTCGGAGAAGACCCTATCTAGTAGCCTAGTGAGTACAGCTGCCCCCGTGGGGAGCCCGAAAGGTACGCGGTTGTATTCATATAAATTCCAGTCCGTGGCAAACGCTGTAAGGTGTTTAGACTCTTCGGCAAGGGGAATTTGATTATAGGCCTGATTTAAGTCCAAGATGGTGAAGAACTTGGCCTTACGAAACCATGAAAAACAAGAATGAAGGTCGGGAAGGGGCACAGATTGTAACACCACCTTCCGATTGAGAGCCCTGTAATCAATGACAGGCCTGAAACCTCCTTGGGGTTTCGGTACTAGAAAAATAGGCGAAGAATACGCTGACTTAGAGGGCCTAATAATACCGTCCTTCAACATCTGATCGATGATTTCCTTCAGAGCCTTCATTTTAGGTGGAGATAGCCTATACGGTGGAAAACGGACAGGAATCGAATCCGTAACCTCAATTTTGTATTCAATAAGGTCAGTGACACCAAGAGTATCAGAGAACACCTCGGGAAACGACTGACACAGTTTGCGAATACTATCAGCCTGCTCCTCAGGTAGATGTCTAAGGTCTAAGAACATCTCATCCTGGATAGGCGAAATAGAAGAACATGACACAGAATTACACTTTAATAGTGGGATTTTACAACTAGAAGCAAATTTGAATGTGCACGACCTAGACTGCAGATCGAGCACAAGACCAGTGTGAGAAATAAAGTCAGCTCCCAATATAATGGGGCAAGACAATTGCTTGGCCACAAACAATTTAACTTTCCATGTAAACTTAAAAACACGAATTTTGACCAGTAAGGAACCTAGAATTTCTAATGGAGATGAATTAGCCGACACGTATTGAACAGGAGAAGAGACATAGTCAGGAAGTTTACAAACCGTTTTCAATTTAGAGTACCATTCAGCCGCAATAATCGAACAAACACTACCTGAATCTAAGAGAGCTGTTATAGGCTCGTTATTTACCTCAATCTTAAGAAAAGGAACAGGTGCGGGGGTATCCGCCGCAATCCTAAGACATTCTTTAGGGCATTCAAAAGATGAACTTGAAGGCTGATCGTTCTCGGCATTTACAATCTGTTTACTAGGGGCTGAGTCTCGGGAAGATTGATTAGTCGACTCAGCCGAAGCCACTAGTCACTTTTTATTATTGGCATAGGTGGAATTTGCACCAGAAGTTGAGCAGGAGGGGGTGCTATTTGAGTTTGGGCAATTCTTGGCGATATGTGAGAAGGCCCCACATTTAAAACAGCCTTGTGCTGAACCAGCTCCATTATTTGCCCTACTACTTTTGACTAATGGACATTTATTGCGAAGATGGTCAGGCGACCCGCAAGCATAACATTTACGGGGCGTGACTGGTCGGCGAGGTGGAGGCCGAGTGTTACTAAAGGAAGGCGGGGGTTCTTTCGCTACACGCAAAGAATCGGCGTATCTAACTCCTTCCGCTGAGACGGCCAACGCTTCAAGTTCAGAGAAAGTTTGCGGGCACGCCGCAAAACACAAGTATGACCTATAAGATGGTGAAATGCCTTCCACAATAGCTTGTACAATTTGATCCTCAGGGAAGTGAAGAGCAAACACCCTGGTATAAAACTTAATGTCTTGTATGAAATCAGCCAAGTTTTCATCCAACCTCTGTACTCGATAATAGTACTTTTGAATCAGAGATGACCTCGCGCGGGCGGGAATAAAGTTTGCAAGCAAGTGTGCATGAAAATCTTCAATAGATGACTGTTCAGCTATGGCTCTTACTATTTTGTCGGAGAGAATACCAATAGCATACGGATAGATAATTTGCAAGATTTGACATGGAGACAGAGAAAAAACAAGGGCATGATCCTGAAATTCCACTAGAAATCTTAAAAATGAAATTACGTCACTGGTGGTATTAACAGAAAACTTGGATATACCTCTGAGCAACATTGCCAATGGATGAGGCAAGCTACTAAATCCGGGTGACATAGTAGGTAAAGGTTTCAATGGCAAGGAAGTCAATTCAGAACGGATGTTACTCAATGATGCACGACGTTCAGATCCGTTGTCCAATGGGGCAGGGATAGTTTGAGCAGCAACGGTTATCCTATTAACTTCTCCCTTGGGAGGCGCTTCCTCACTACCTGGATTCACTATGGTGGGTTGATCAGATTTGGGAGGAACTTCCCCAGTTAACAATTGAGTGACCTTACTAGATAACTCGGAAATATTTTCCAGGAGCGTACTAGCTTCCTTCCTCTGAACGTCATTCAGTTTTAGAGACAACAGATCGTTAACCCTATTCGAAAAATGATATAGCCTGCCTTGCACACGCTTAATTTGATTTGGAGACGGATCATTTTCATCAAAAAAACTAACTACAGAAGCTAGCCCAGTAATATTCTCCGCGATCGTGGAAAGAGAGTCGTCAATTTCTTTCTCTCCCAAATTGGGGATGGAAATGGGCAAATCAAGGGACTCTCTAAGCTTGTTAGTGTCTACTGCAACCGTGCCTGCAGATTGTACATTTCTAATAGTCAATTCATAGATCAACTCCTCCTTGCGCAAATAGTTAAGAAGGAGAACATCGCGAGGGCCGGGCATGATGACAGAACAACTTGGAAAAAATCAAAAAAATCCAGCAACTGAGAAAATGGTTAGAGTTCGGAACAAACAATGTTTAGCCGTCAAAAGGGGCTAAATTGAGACCCATTCAACCACGCTCTGCTACCACTTGTTACCGAATTTTGGTGGTAGGTAGAGGTGTAAGAAGGTGCGGGCGTGAATGGGTCTCAAACTACGGAATCAAAGTTAATGTAAAAGTTAACAAGGTTATATTTCCTTTTCAATATTAAGTAATAACAAAGAACAGGTACTTAGTAGCCGAAACACAATTTGAAATGTACAATTACAGGGATTACAGAGTTTGGGCTTCGAGCCCTGAGTTCACAATTTTTGAGCAACTAGCCCAACTTTCCGATATACAAATTTTAACAAAGGGGCAGAAGACCCCAATCAAACCCTGGAGCACTTGCTCCAAATTACACAGTAAAGCCTCCTCGAGGCATACAATACTCCGTTTCCAAAAGAGCCACACGCTCTTTAATTTAAGCCTCTCCTAGGCCACACCAAACTCCACCTTCAAGTTGTCCTCAACGGACATAAACACAGGGGTAAAATACCCAATCTACTGAGGTCTATTAAATGAAAAGCAGGTTAATTGAATGACCTCTAAAACAATTTGAGAGGAGGCGAACTTGCACTCCTAATACACTTTGATTTTAAAACCTACTTTGGCACTAGGCCGTTATTACAAGGGCTAATCCCATACTACAGAGGTGACTTAATAGCAATTTACATTACATTACGGAAGAATAGGTTGAGAGAATAAGTTCACCTCAAGACGATGTGAGTGGGAGCTCGAGAGGGTTAAGCACTCTCTATCCCGATATGTCGTTTTAAAATAGAATAGATACCAGTTGTTTTTACATTTTAGGAAAAGGTTACATGGTTGAACGCTTAGAACCCGCCCCGAAAGTTAAACTGCTGAGCAAGAAAAGAAAGAATTTATTAATCGGCCATTACCTTATTGTTGACCGCCGCCGAGGAAAGAGGCGCTTCCCGCCTCCTGCTATGTACTTAATACACTGAAAGATGGAACAGAAGTGGCCCGGAGACCCTAAAATCAGCAGTTTATATACTCTCGCGGAAGTTTCTAGGCATTAGGGGAATGAAAACACCCGCCCACAATGTTTTTATTGGATAGGACCCCGCAACAGATACAAGTTGGGGGAAGATACACCAGATTGGTCAGAAATTACTAAAAGAAATTCGGGATTGGATAAATCTTAAACAAGGGGAAAAAGAGGGGTATACAGCCAACTTAAACAATAACAGAAAGAAATTTAACAAGAAACAAACTTTTGAAATAAAAATTTCTCCAACAAAATAGTTCTTTGACTCCGCACTAGGGTGCGCTATTGTTGATCTTCAGTAGTGTCCTCTAGAAGAGAAAGTTCACACTTCTTACTTCAAGCGAAACAAAAACACATCAAAAGTGACACAGTTCAAAAACTCAAAATTTTCCACGTGGTGACATCTTCTGAGAAAGTAGAGAATTAATAGAGTAGATAAAGTTCAACCTTCCTCCAGAAGAGGAGTTTCAACTGGCGCAACTTTTAAATAAACGGTGTAGAGGTGTACCGCCCGGTACAATTATAACTAGGCCATTAGGCACTCTAGAATTTACGAGAAGATATGTTGTGTAATATCCTTCCAAAAACCTGGCCAGGCAACATATATAAAGAGACAGGCTCGATGGTGGAGCTGAGTTAATGTGTAACAGGAGTTGTTTTGATGGGACTTGTGTAGAAGTTGTGCTAGCGAGTGTTTGAAGTATGTGAATTGGTTTTGCTGAGTTGGTAGTTGACATGCCTCTGGTGCAATCTTCTTCTTATGCTTCACGATAGGCATTCTTCAAAATGGTGGTTTATTGATGTGCAACATGTAAATAACTGTAAATAAAAACAGCGTATGCAAGTGACAGCATTTTGTGTGCGTCTTTGTGATTACATCAAGTTGGACAGAGTGCATTGGGAGTACTAGCATTTCTTCCTGAACAAGAATCCTTGAGGAGGAATATTAACAAAAGGCAACAATGCCATTTTCCTTGGAAACCCCAAATCATTAAGTGATCCTTTAGATATTACCTGTGAATATACAGTAACGAGTAGAGAACTCTTGGTTTCATGACACTTTTGATGAGTGGGACAGTAATGAAGATGAATTTGACCATAAACTGGTGTTTGGGTCAAACTATCCCAATCAACAACATGGTACATCGATTGAACTTTCCGTATTCCACCCAAACGCTTTGCACAAATGTAATGGATTATGGGTAGCATACAGGTAACCCATTTCCTTTTGTCTATGTCTTAATGCCCAATAAAATCACAGCATCACAGGGAGATGTACTTGAAGCAACTATAGAGAAGTGCTAGGATTGCAAGCTGGGATATTCCACAACCACCTGTTGTCATATCCAATTTTGAAATGAGTATTATCCGAGCATTTAAAAATATCTTCCCATGTGATACACTTGAGGCTCTGTTCTTTTCACCTGGAGCAGAGTGCCTGGCAGAAAATATACCAATTAGGACTCCAGGGTGTGTATAGTAATCCCAATGATGATACCATAAAGCAAGCATTTGGTAAGATACTAAGTCTTACGTTCATTCCCATTGTTCGCCAGGCAGTTTTGAGGGAAATGATAGAATTTCTGATCTATTTCAAGAAGACGTACGTCATGATCTGTATTGAAGGATTGCACCAGTTACATAAATGGAAAATGTTTTTTTTTTAATTAAAAAATCATTGATAAACTACTATTTTCTCACATAATACTCATCATCAGATCTTTCATTGCTGATGCAAACTGTTTGTCAGCACCACAAGCAAAGGTTTCCTTCTTAGTCAATACCGTACTGTAATCAGCTGCTTCAGACATCTTGTGTTTTTATAGAGCGCAGATTATCTCCAAAGTGCAAGTAAAAGTGATTAATAATAATAATAATAATAATAATAATAATAATAATAATAATAATAATAATAGTCGAAAATGCACGATGTTTCAGAAAGTAATGTCAGTAAAGTTTATATTAGAATGACACTATATAATACACATGTAAATTACAGATAGATACAGTGAAAACAGTAGACATAGAGGTTACAATCGTGACTTGTCAGAATGGAAAAAGAATCTGTAGTGTGTAGGTGGTGCTACTCGATGGTGGCTCAGCCAGAGTCATATGAATATTCTCAACAAACAACAACAACAACAACAACAACAACAATAATAAACGGAGCTCGATACCTGCAGTTGCTTAAGTGCGTCCAGTATCCAGAAATCGGAAGATAGTGGATTCAAGTCCCACTGTCGGCAACACTGAAGATGGTTTTCCGTGGTTTCCCCATTTTCACACCAGGCAAATGCTGGGGCTGTACCTTGATTAAGGCCACGGCCACTTCCTTCCCATTCCTAGGCCTTTCCTATCCCATAGTCGCCATAGGACCTATCTATGTTGGTGCGACATAAAGCAAATAGCAATAATAATAATAATAATAATAATAATAATAATAATAATAATAATAATAATAACAACAACAACAACAACAACAACAACAACAATAATAATAATAATAATAATAATAATAATAGTTTTTATGTCCCACTAACACTTCTACATTTTTGGAGACAGCAATGTGCCGGAATTTTGTCCCACAGGAGTACTGTACTTTCAGGCGCCAATTTATCTACCAACACAAGGCTCATGTATTTGAACACCTTCAAATACCACCGGACCAAGCCAGGATCAAACCTGTCAAGTCGGGCTCAGAAGGCCAGCACTCTATCGTCCAAACTTCTCTATGAGTAAAGATAATGTACACTTGTTCTATATGGCACATAACAGAAATTAAAGTGGAGTGAAACGAGCATGAACTGATTCGTTGTTCTGTTTGAAGTTTAAAAGGAAATAAATTTTGAATGAAAATACTGTATATGATGTAAGTTTAGTGTTGGGTTATTTTTATTTAAATTTTTATTGCAGGTGTAACTGTGTGTCATTTAAAACTTCTTTTTTGCTAGGGGCTTTACGTCGCACCGACACAGATAGGTCTTATGGCGACGATGGGACAGGGAAGGGCTAGGAGTTGGAAGGAAGCGGCCGTGGCCTTAATTAAGGTACAGCCCCAGCATTTGCCTGGTGTGAAAATGGGAAACCACGGAAAACCATCTTCAGGTCTGCCGATAGTGGGATTCGAACCTACTATCTCCCGGATGCAAGCTCACAGCCGCGCGCCTCTACGCGCACGGCCAACTCGCCCGGTATTTAAAACTTCAGGAGAGTATTGAAGCTCAAGTGAAAAGGGACAGATTATTGATCAAAAATGAGAATTCAAGGTGCCAAGCATTTGCACTTGGAGGATTATCTGGTGGAGTGGTTTAGGCATGTCCAAAATAACATTCCACTTCATTGCGTAGTTTCAAAAGTTAAAGCGAATGAATTAGCATTGGGGCTGAGGATGGAATTCCAGTGTTTGAATGGACAGCTCCAAACATTTAAAAAGCGAAATAACATAGCATCGCAAGCTGTGTGTACATACATACATACATACATTATCATTCACCCTTTGAGAGTCAGGTTTCTTAGTCCACTGCACACCCAAAAATTTAGGTTATTGCACATGTTTGCAAAACAACCCTCAAGAGGCATTATATTTTAAAGAAACGAATGAATTTAACAAGTATGTTAATAAGACATCAAAGAACTAGTTTGAGCACAAAAATTGTGAAACATCATTTTAGTGATGTTTTTTGGCAAGATAATCCTCAAAACAAGGTAATTGGAACAATTTTTTACTTGCTTACTTAAGCAGTTTACCCTCCAGGGTTGGTTTTCCCTCAGATTCAACGAGGGACCCCACCTCTACCATCTCAAGGGCAGTGTCCTGGAATGTGAGACATTGGGTCGGGGGATACAACTGGGGAGAATGACCAGTAACTCGCCCAGGAGGCCTCACCTGCTATGCTGAACAGGGGCCTTGGTGGGGGATGGGAAGATTGGAAAGGATAGGCAAGGAAGAGGGAAGGAAGCGACCACGGCCTTAAGTTAGGTACCATCCCGGCATTTGCCTGGAGGAGAAGTGGGAAACCACGGAAAACCACTTCCAGGATGGCTGAGGTGGGAATCGAACCCACACCTACTCAATTGACCCCCGAGGATGAGTGGAACACGTTCCAGCCCTCGTACCACTCTTCAAATTTCGTGGCAGAGCCGGGAATCGAACCCGGGCCTCTAGGGTTGGCAGCTAATCACACTAACCACTACACCACAGAGGCGGACAACAATTTTTTGAAAATGTCAATTTCTGAAGAATTTTTCGTCTGTGAAACATTCTGAATTCCTGACTTACTGCCATCGAAGCTAAAGTGGTTGGCGTGAATTGGTTAGTTATAGTCTCGTCTTCCCAAACTCTTGTGATTACTAGGCGCTTTATTTACGTTCCCGTGTGCTTCGGACGTGGCGGCTGTAAGAACTCATCCTCACTTTCATTTAAGTCTTCGCCACTTGAATTATTTCCAGATATACCTCCTACATCATCTTCTTCACTGTCTTCAAACACTGAACAATCATTTTCAGTATTCATAAGAATTTCACGAACTGTATCGTCGTTTGTAAGCAAGTCAGTTCGACTTTGCGCAGCCATGTTCAACTGTTTGCAATTGACTCGCTAAAGCTGAAGACATCCGCTGAAAAACATTTCATTTCCAGCACTCCCCGTGGTGATAGCAATAACCTAACGACTTCAAAATATAGCCAACAGATGTAGGGAGCTATCTGTTTTTCAATCGTTGTCCAAAGACATACAGTTACGGAGATACATCACTTCAAATTCCGACACGCAATATATTGCGCTGTAACCTTCAAGGGGTTAAAGACTGGTATGCACTTCAGCATTCAGTCTGCAGGCCTCTGTGAATTTACTAAACGTCGCCACAATCCTCTATTTGTAACAAGTGCCGTGGCCTCATTTAGTTCAATAGGCTACCTCTTATCTTTAAATCGTTAGAAACTGAGTCTAACAATCATCATCTCTGTCTCCCTCTACTCCTCTTACCCTCCATAACAGAGTCCATTATTCTCCTAGGTAACCTATCCTCCTCCATTCGCCTCACATGACCCCACCACCGAAGTCCGTTTATGCGTACAGCTTCATCCATCAAGTTCATTCCTAAATTAGCTTTTATCTCCTCATTCCAAGTGCCCTCGTGCCATTGTTCCTACCTGTTTGTACCAACAATCATTCTCGCTACATTCATGTCGGTTACTTCTAACTTATGAATAAGATATCCTGAGTCCACCCAGCTTTCGCTCCCGTAAAGCAAAGTTGGTCTGAAAACAGACCGATGTAAAGATAGTTTCGCCTGAGAGCTGACTTCCTTCTTCTGCTTTTTTTTTTTTTTTTTGCTAGTTGCTTTACGTTGCACTGACACAGATAGGTCTTATGGCGACGATGGGACAGGGAAGGGCTAGGAGTGGGAAGGAAGCGGCCATGGGCTTAATTAAGGTACAACCCCAACATTTGCCTGGTGTGAAAATGGGAAACCACGGAAAACCACCTTCAGGGCTGACGACAGTGGGGTTCAAATCTACTATCTCCCGAATACTGGATACTGGCCGCACATAAGTAACTGCAGCTATCGAGCTCAGTGACTTCCTTCTTACACAATACTGTTGCTTGCAACTGCGGGCTCACTGCATTAGCTTTACTATACCTTGATTCAATCTTACTATATTACCATCCTGGGAGAACACACAACCTAAATACTTGAAATTATCGACCTGTTCTAGCTTTGTACCACCAATCTGACATTCAATTCTGTTGAATTTCTTACCTACTGACATCAATTTAGTCTTCGAAAGGCTTATTTTCATACCATACTCATTGCACCTATTTTCAAGTTGCAAGATATTAGACTGCAGGCTTTCAGCACAATCTGCCATTAAGACCAAGTCGTCAGCATAGGCTAGACTGCTTACTACATTTCCACCTAACTATTTTTTACCTTTCAGCAGATGATCCATGTAAACCACAAACAGCAGAGATGAAAGATTACAGCCTTGTCCAACTCCTGTAAATACCTTGAACCAAGAACTCATTTTACCATCAATTCTCACTGAAGCCCAATTGTCAACATAAATGCCTTTGATTGAATTTAATAATCTAATTTTAATTCCATAGTCCCCCAGTGTGGCGAACATCTTTTCCCTCGGTATCCTGTCATATGCTTTCTCTAGATCTACAAAACATAAACACAACTGCCTATTCCTCTTGTAGCATTTTTCAATTACCTGGTGCATACTGAAAATCTGATCCTGACAGCACCTCTGTGGTCTGAAACCACACTGGTTTTCATCCAACTTCCTCTCAACGACTGATCGCACCCTCCGTTACAAGATGCCAGTGAATACTTTGCCTCATATACTAATCAATGAGATACCTTGATAGTGGTTGCAATTCTTCCTGTTCCCTTGCTTATAGATAGGTGCAATTACTGCTTTTGTCCAATCTGAAGGTACCTTACCAACACTCCATGCTAATCTTACTACTCTATCAAGCCATTTCATTCCTGCCTTCCCACTATACTTCACCATCTCAGGTCTAATTTAATCTATTCCTACTGCTTTATGACAATAGGAGTTTAATTACCATCCTCTCCACTTCCTCAAGCGTAATCACCATCATCATTTTCCTCCTCCCCATGAGCTTGGCTGTTCGCAACACCACCAGGAAGATCTCCTTTTACGTTGAGAAGATGTTCAAAATATTCCCTCCACCTCTCCACAGATTCCCTGGGATCTATTATAAATTCACATGAATTTCTCAAAACACTGTTCATTTCCTTTTCCCCCTCTGTTCCTAAGATTCTTTATTATTGTCCAGAAAGGTTTCCCTGCTGCTTGACCTAGCCTTTCCAGGTTATTACCAAAATTTTCCCAAGACTTCTTTTTCGATTCAACAACTATTTGTTTCGCTCTGTTTCATTCATCTATGTACAAATCCCTGTCTGCCTCGGCCCTTGTTTGGAGCCATTTCTTATAAGCTTTCTTTTTACGTTTACAAGCTGCTCTCACTTCATCATTCCACCAAGATGTTTGCCTTTTCCCATCTTTACACACAGTTGTTCCTAGGCATTCCCTTGCTGTTTATACTACAGCATCCGTGTATGCCACCCATTCTCTTTCTATATCCTGAACCTGCTTACTGTCTACTGTTCGAAACTTCTCACTGATCATATCCATGTACTTCTGTCTAATTTCCTTTCCTGGAGATTTTCTACCCTTATTCGTTTGCAGACAGATTTCACTTTGTCTACCCTAGGCCTAGAGATCCTTAGTTCACTACAGATCAGGTAGTGGTCTGTATCATCGAAAAATCCCCGGAAAACTCGCACATTCTGAACAGATTTCCTGAATTCGAAGTCGGTTAAGATATAGTCTATTATGGATCTGGTGCCCCTAGCCTCCCATGTGTAGCGGTGAATAGCCTTATGCTTAAAGAATGTATTCGTAACTGCTAAACCCATACTAGCACACAAGTCCAGCAAACGCTTCTCATTCCCATTAGCTTCCATATCTTCCCCACATTTACCAATCACCCTTTCGTATTCTTCAGTTCTATTTCCAACTCTTGCATTGAAATCGCCCATTAGCACTATTCTATCCTTGCTGTTCACCCTGACCACGATGTCACTCATAAAACTTTTCACTTCATAAAACTTGTCAACTTTGTCCTCATATGCACATGGTGAATACATTGAGACAATTTTTGTCCTAATTCCTCCAACTGCCAAATCTACCCACATCATTCGCTCATTTACGTGCCTAACAGAAACTATGTTGCATGCAATGTTATTTCTGATAAACAGCCCTACCCCAGACTCTGCCCTTCCCTTTCTAACACCCGTCAAGTACACTTTATAATCTCCTATCTCTTCCTCGTTATCTCCCCTTACCCGAATATCACTTACTCCTTAGTACATCCATATGCATCCTCTTTGCTGACTCAGCCAGTTCTACTTTCTTTCTTCCATAAGCCCCGTTAATATTGATAGCTCCCCATCGAATTCCATTTCGTTCGCCAAGTTGTTTCCAAGGAGTCCCTCGCCTGTCAAATGGGAGTGGGACTCTGTTACTCCCATAAGTCCGAGGCTTGCTTAGAATGTTCTGAGCTTGGTAAATTCATGAAGCAGGATGCTACCCTACTTATACATAGTCCAAGTGAGGATCTCTTCACTAATGGGTTATGGACCACCGGTGGATTGTATAATCCTAGCTGCCTGAGCACAAGGAGGCCCATTATTCAGAATATGTCCGAGATGCCCAGTCCATTCCTTAGCAACTGGTATTCCGACTCTCAGGACCACTTACTAGGCCACTCAGCCATTGCCTATGGTACAGAAACTAGGATGCGACTACAGTAACCCACACCATGAACCATAGCTCTGTGTATGGACAAACTAAATCTGTTAATATAGCAGATCCCGAGCGAAGACAAGAAAATGTAATGCATATCATAAACTCACATGCAACGAAGGATATTTTCAACATGGGCCTATCTCGTCTCAATGTTAAACAGCTACCTGCTATGGATAGTGCTGGATTTCACGAGTAAACGAGAGCCGAGATCCAAGACCGAAATTTGAACTGTGCTAAGTATGATTGATGCTAACATTGCTGGCAAACATGTTTCCATGAACAGTGGATTATTCACGTTTTCTCCCAGCCTAAATCTGTAATAATTTATTAAAATAATTTACGGAAGATATCTCTGCACTAACTTCAACCACCTGACACACTTATTGTAAATGCACTCAAGATGGTAATCTCGTAGAAATTTCACCTTGGTTGTTGCCACTTTCGACCCTTTCATGTCTAAGTAATAATGACTCTTGTACGCATGTAAGTGACGTATGGTAACAAAAACTTAACCCAATCTTAACTGCATTTGTTACAGATCACATAAAAATTGTTTTTATACTGTGTTATACAGCTGTTTTTTTGTTTTTTATAGGGTTAAAATAATTTTTTTACATTATTATGCAATCGGCAAGAGAGCATTGGAGATTTGGGAATGACAGTCCAATTTTTGAGCCCAAGCACTTTGAATTAATGAGGTTTTATTGTATTTTTAGAGTAACAGGCCTTATGGACAAAAATGGCATTGTCAGCTGTTAGCACTGAGAAGTGTTCAAGCAAACACGTGTTGAAAAATTTATTCTATTTTCTATACATATCACAATGCGTGCCACAGAGGCAAGCATAGCATTCATGAGTAGCAGGTGCTTGTTAGATCACAATGATGTCCAAGATATGCTTAGTAAACAATCGAGAGACAGTTTTGAATTAATATTATCGGATAAACATCAAATGTGACACCGAGATCTTTTACATGACAGCATCATACGACATGGATCATCAAATGGGCTTTTCTCCGAAAAATTCAGCTACATCTGCCAGGTTTGAATCTCTGGGATTTGGAGGCCAGCACTATTGCCGATACACAAAGGGAATAATAATAATAATAATAATAATAATAATAACAATAATAATAACAACAAATAATGGACATCTTCAGTGCTTTTGCCACACCCCAGTTTGTTTATATCTGGCACCCCTACCAAAACTTTTTTAAAGAGTTAAATGTATCATATGTTTCTTATATAACATGTTTGCAAATTCCAGTATTTTTATTCTACTTTTGTTTTTGTGGTCTCAATATTAGTCAAATTAAACAAATTTTGTTTTCATAATGTAAAATTCTGCAGTAATTATTTCTTTGAATCAATAATACATTTTACATTGCTGTAATAATTAACAGAAAGTTAGATTTCAGGCAAAATTTCAATCTAACAACTCTGGAAACAGAGGAATTACATCTTTCCTGAAAGCCTGCATTCTTCACAGAAACTACCTGGCACTTTTAACACACACCTTTGCATTACTGACTGGCACTAGGAGGGTTTAGTCACACACACACACACACACACACACACACACACACACACACACACACACACACACACACACACACACACACACACACACACACACACACACACACACACACACACACACACACACACACACACACACACACACACACACACACACACACACACACACACACACACACACACACACACACACACACACACACACACACACACATATATATATATATTTCTACACAATGAAATCTACCAACCTGGTAAGTATTCCTGGGACTTTGGTTATGATCCGGGAATGGAATAATAGATGCACACACTCCCAGAATCATAGCTGGATGAATCTCACAGTGAGTATATGTTCTACAGTAAGCATACTCTCTATCCTGTCGCAAGTCATCTGGTGACATAGCAATCATTACAGTCTCCTCCTCTAAAGTGTCAATGTACTCCACAACCCCATGTGCCACCAACATCTGCCAACTGGAACAACAACAACAACCCATTGGAAACTGAGGTTTCTAGAGCAATCATGTCCACTCAGACTGAATAGAGTGAAACCTCTATTCTCAGTTTTCAGGGACCTTGGATTTTAAAAAAAGTACAAAATAGGAAAACTGGGAATCCAGGAATGAATTAAAACCATCAACAATTTGGCTGGATATTACAATAATGAAATATCTATAATTGAATCATGACTAATTTTAACCTAATTTTAAGACACACAAAAAAACTTTATTTATCAATCAGTTAATTTTGTTCTTGTAAATTGCACTATTCTCATGATTCAACCTGTAATGTATAACATGTAGGATATAAGATCTTTAATTTTAAAGCAATTTTACATACAGATTAAGGTGTTTAAAGTACATGGACTTAAGTCCTTTAAACAATTCATTCTTAAATATTGTTAGTGTATGACATAGTTCGAAACCATACACATGTAAATCGTTACATTATGTCTGTTTTTTAATATTAATACAATTGAAGTGAAATAGACACTCTTTTTACAGACGTTACAAATGGTAAAAGTACTTATTAGGTTCGTATAAAATGTTGTCATTTCAATGATATTAAGACATCGAAGGCTAACTACTGGAGAAGTCATGAGCGTGACAATATTATTTCATTAGTCATCGTCACTAACATCACCCCCTCTGTCATCATAGTTCCACCACAGAATCTCCTGGTAAAAATGTCTCTTCTTCTGTACCACAAGGAATGTTCGGTATCACATGTTGCATACCAGCTAGGTTTTTTGTGTTGATGGAAACACTACCTTGTGGGTATGCTGAAGTCTTCGGAAGAACTATTGCCTGTACTCCTGGCTGTGCAAGTCTGACAGTATGACAAACAGGACTGCTGCTGATGTATGGAAAAGTAACTACACAACCTTTCATATCTGCAGAATATTTGAACTTCATGTACTCTGTAGGTTTGAAGCTTATCTTCTCAGAATGCGGGATAGAATGCTTCATGATTTCCAGTGAAATTGTTGTTTTCATAAATTCTAATAACACTTCATCTCAGAAAAGCATCTTCAATATTATGCTGCAGGATTCGAGGACTAAAGTTGTTTTAACATAACACTGTATTGAGGTCTGTAGACCTGTATTAATACTTAACTCAAAGTCGCTAAAAACTGGACTTAAGCCCTTTTAACAAGTCATGATTCAATTATAAAATCTTATAATCCTACATAAATTACATGATTTAAAAAACTTAAGACACCTTAAATGCAGTTTTATTGGGAAACAGTCACATTCCCGTGAAAATTTTTTCAGATAAGCAATTTTGATCAAGTCAACTCTTCCAAAAATATGCTACTAAATACCTTATCTGAATCATCATCACCACCACCACCACCACCACCACCACCACCATCATTTCCCCTTTCTCAGCTGACATTGGGTGGGGGCAAATGTGGTTCCTCTCCACTTCGTCCTGTCTCCACCATTCCTCATCCAACACTGTGTTCCAGTCCAGGTTCCGTTGTCCTATGCTGTTCATCACAGAGTCCATCCATCCATCCATCCATCGTAATCTTGATCTTCCTTGTCCTCTCTTCCCTGTCATCTGTCTTTCCAGTGCTTGTCTCGGCAGTCTTTCTTCTTTCATTTGCTTGACCTGTCTAAACCATCTCAATCTGTACTGTTCCAGTTTGTCAGTTAGTTTTTGCACATTTAGTTATTTTTGTACGTCTTCATTTCTCACCCTATCCCTCCTTGTCTTCTGTAACATACTCCTCAGGAATTTCGTTTCAGCTGCTTGTACTCTACTCTCACCTCTGTGAGTCATTGCCCAGGTTTCTGCTGCATATGTCATTGTAGGTAAATAATACCCACTGTACAGCCTCCGTGGCTCAGGTGGAAGCGCGCCGGCCTCTCACCACTGGGTTCTGTGGTTCAAATCCCGGTCACTTCATGTGAGATTTGTGCTGGACAAAGCAGAGGCAGGACAGGTTTTTCTCCAGGTAATCCCGTTTTCCCTGTCATATTTTGTTCCAGCAACACTCTCCAAAATCATTTCATTTCATCTATCATTCATTAATAATTGCCCCAGAGGAGCGCGACAGGCTTCGGCAGCCGTCACAATTCCTACCCTCGCCGCTAGATAGGGGCTTCATTAATTCCATTCCTGACCCAGTCGGATGGCTGGAAACAGGCTGTGGATTTTCAATACCCGTTGTACATTACTACTTTAGTCTTCATATTAATTCTGTATAAATTCCGTACCTGGTGGTAGAAGACACTGCCCAGTTGTATCCTCCTGCTAATTTCCATATCAAGTCTTCCCTTTTCTGTCAGTTCACTTCCCAAGTAGTTGAAGTGTTCTACTATTTGCAGTTCCTTGTCTCAAATTTTAATAGCTCCTTTCCTTTCTCTAATCATCACCATTGTCTTGCTCTTCACAACATTAATCCTCAGTCCCCACTGTTCAATCCTTCTATTCAGTACATTTAGCTGTTGTACCTCCTCTTAATCTTCTCCCAAGATCACATTATCATCCACAAACACCATTACATTCATTCTTTCCCCTCTATAATCTTCCCTTGTTGCCTTTACAATGTCATCCATCACCATTATGAACAGTAAAGGTCACAGCACACTTGTTTTAACCCATTGTCAATTCTAAACTATTCTGATCTACCCACAGTTCTCACACAGCTGCAACAGTTACCATATATTGATTTTATCCTTGTTATTAGTTTCTTGCCAGTGTCCCTGTGTGTCAGGCTTTCCCAAACTTCTGTTCTGGGGATGGTGTTGTATGCCTTTTCTAAGTCTTCCCATATTCCCAGCTTTTTTTTTTTTTTTTTTTTTTTCATTATGAATCAGAATGAAAATAGGTTCAACTGTTGACCTTCCATTTCTGAAACCAATTACATCTAAATCATATTAATATATAATCTCCTCTTTATTTCAAGCATAATTCATTATTTTAGTATCCATGTAACGATAACATTCTTTTATCAATCACAAAATTGAACATTTACTGCATCACCAAACTTCACTTGACTGCATTCCATACTCTTTTAGATTTATTTATCATTACTCCTTCCCCAAAAATGTATTCATACCATGCAGAAATTTCTCCAGGTATTCTGCAGACATAGATAAAGTAAAATCCACAAACATTGAATATCTGATTTCCTCTCCTTGAACATTGATTCCCTTTTCCAAATGTCCCTTTAATTTCCTTTACTGCCTGTTCTATTTAAACATTAAAATTGATGGGGATAAACTGCAACCCTGCCTAGTTCCTTTCTGGTTGATATATTCTCTTTCATATCCCTTGATTCCTATCAATAAACTGATAAACAGGTGAGAAATGTGGCTTGCACTACTGCAATTCAACTGAACCTACCTGTAGTTAAAAACATTGCTGAAAGCAAGCAAATAAGCACAGGTCTTAACAGATCTACTCACAAGCAAATAATTACCACACACAAAAACAAAAGCAACACGACTAAAACACAAAAAAGAGCTCTTACTGAAATAGCCACATGCTCACAAAAAACATCACTTAAACTGCTGTACTATATAGCACTGTTTCTTCAGCCACAGAATAGTCACTTTCTAGTGAAAAAGTAATTAATGATCAGTTGTTTTTGTTTTGTTTCAACAAAGTACAATGTTCATTCAAACATTTAAAACATTCTGTAATTTGCTGCCATCTGTGTCATATGTGAAGATGTACAGTACATGAAAATTTTATCAAAGGCAGCTAATCTTTTGGCAAACATAGGCAGGGGTTTTGATTTCTTCTTAAGTCTTCTGCAACGTTCGTGATCTGTTACACGGCGCATGTGCTAATCGTAGCAGTAGCCTTGTCACACAGCTCTTTCACGTGCACTACCCCACAAGTGGTAAGCTCACTGTCGACTGCTGCATAAGTGTCTAAATTAACATCTGTTCGTGTAAGCTTCTCCCAGTCCTCTGTGATAACTTCTTTGGTAATGGTGTTGGTGTTATTCGTGTCTCTGCTTTTTTTCAGAGCTACATTTTATGGAAATGGTTTTGGACTGTGGCAGGTGAAATGTGGAATCATGCTTACACAACAAAGTGGACCACCTGTAGAATATCGCAGTTCATTGATACTTCTTTTCAGGCATCCAACACACATGCAGCCCTTTACACCAGCTGCTTGCGGTAGTACACTTTGAAACACTTAATCACCTCGGCATCTACTGCTGGACTTTTTTACTGTGGATACTCAACTTTAGGCTTTAATTACAAACAAACCAATATATCTATTGCAAAAGTATTAATATTTTTCTTGTTTGATACTGCATTAGACTATTTAAGACAAATCTTTTTTAAAGTTCAATAATTAATTTATTTTTGGTTGTAGTAAATATTGTCCAAGTTTTTGGCTGCTTCTCTAGGAACTGCTCACTTAAAATTATATACCTGGAAAACTATTTATCTGATGGTAATGGCATTTTTATACATTAACAGCACTACCCGTCACGGCTTCACCCATGATTATTTTAACTGAACAACTCGTTGTAGTTGCTTGACTAACTCCTCATTAACACTGGGATATTTAGAACACCTTTGACACGCTTCTTTTTCACCTTCACTGACCAAATATATTCATAAAAAGTTAGCTTTCTCTTCCAAAATCTAGCAGCAAGCTTCCGTGTAAATATTAAATATGACTTTACACTTTGAAAGTTAGCATACGACCTTCTCCTACAATGTGATCACCATCAAAAGATGTCATCTGAAATAGACGTATTGTCGAACGCAATTGATGTAGTGCCCACTTTTCATTAGCATGTTGCTCCTAGCACCCTCTTATAATTATCCTGGCTAAGCTGCCATTAAAGAGATAGTCCTCCTCAAAGTATAGGTAACAATTTCTTAGCAAGAATGGCGATGGCACCTCATTTCATTATGAAATATTTGCTGCATATCTGATTTTGCGACAAATTTTTCTTCAACCCTTTGCACCCCTTGTAAGTCAAATTTCAAAAAAAAATGAACAAATTGTATTTTATGTATTTATAGGAAGAATATTTTAGAGCAAAAATAAAGATTATATTTTGCAGCTGAGGAAATTTTAAAGAAAACCTATACCAGTATTTTGAATATATCCCATTTTAACCCTACAAAATCAAAGTTTGCAAAAAGCCCATTCTTAGCACACCTTCATGCATTTATACGAACATATCTTTAAATTTTCATATCTCTAATAGTCTTGGCTGGTTGTTGAATCAGTATTTTAACACTTTGTACACCTTGCAAGTCAAATTTCATAAGATGAGAAAATTTCGTTTTAGCATTTAGACGAAGAAAGTTTTAGTGCAAAAATTGTTCTATTTTATTTTGTGGCTGAGAAAGTTTTAAAAAAAGGTATATTTTGAACAGGCACTTGTCCAACCCTCCATAAACACTGTTAAGTTGAATTTTAAAATTGCAGAAATTGTATTTTAGACATTTATATGCAGAATGTTTTAATGCAAAAATGAAGTTTTATTTTATTACGGGGCTGAAAAAAGAAAAAAGAACAATTTTGCATGTACCCCACGTTAACCACTTAAAATCTTTTCTTTAATTTTTTTTTTAAACTTCTTAATACACCTTTACACATGTACATGAATATATCCTACAAACATCATGTCTCTAGATTTACAGTAATGGTCTAGGCTGGGTGTTGAGTCAGTCAGTCAGTCAGTCAGGTGGCAGATTCCCGAACAATTGTTTACCTAGCATTTTCTTAAATATTTTCAAAGAACTAGGAAATTTATTCAAACATTTCCCTTGATAAATTATACCAATCCCTTACTCATCCTATAAATTAATCTTCTTCTTATTCTTCTTCCTGAAACATTTCTGCTTATGCAGGTCATTCACAGAGCCTCTTCCAATCTTCTCTATTTTCCCCACAGTCTATCATTCATCACTGTCTCCCATCGTAGTCCTCTCCAATTTACATCATCCTCCACCTGATCCCTCCATCTTGTTCGTGGTCTTCCAATTGGTCTTCTTCCAGATTCTGTCCATTCCAGAGCTCTTCTTGGTAATCTTTCTTGTCCCATTCTTTTGTCGTGGACGAACAATTTCAGCCTATTTCTCTCCATGGTTTATTTTAGGGGGTTGATCTGTAGTGTGTTTTCATATAGTTTCATTTCTTATCTTGCCTCCATTTGTCCTCTTGAATTCCAACTTTATCTTCATATTATGATCATTCCTACTTTTAAAAGCTCGATCCGAGATTATTAGTCTAATAATGTCATTCCATACCATTTCTCCAGTGATAGCTCAGAACATACCACTCAGTCAAGCATCTCGTCTCCTTACTCTCAAGTCTTCCCAGCCCAAAGTTTGTAACATTTTAGTAACAATACTCCTTTGTCAGAAATCACCCAGAACAAATCGTGGTGCTTTCCTTTGGGTCTTTTCCTGTTCTCGTATCAAGTAGTCCTGGTGTGGATCTCATACACTGGAATCATACTCCTAGGGTCTTCCCAGAGACTTGTACACACCTTCTCATTTACATCCTTACTACAACCCCTAAATACCTTCATAACCATGTGAAGAGGTCTGCAACCTTTCTTTACAACCGTGATAATGTGATTATCCCAATGAATATCATTCCTTATATTAACACCTACATACTAACAGTATTCCAAGTATTGTATCCATTACTGATATATGATACTTCCAAGCAATGAACAGGCCATCTTATCATAGAAATTAAAAGCATGACATTTTATTTAAATAACACTGGCACTTACCCATAATTATTATAATCCCGATCCTTCAACATATCAATATGTCTCTTTTTCAAAAGCAGAGCCCCATTCTCAACAATGAGCAGTGGACGACAAATGCGACCGGCATCAGTATAGATTCTTATCTCTCGATCACGAATGTCTCGAATCATAGATACTTCACTAACTATGATGTCCATCTGACGACGCAATTTACGGAGAGTAGCCATCAGTTGTTCAGGATCACGATGAATTCCAACCTACAAATATTTCAAAGCCATACTCAAAGGCAGTAACAAAAAACATTACAGAACACTGGACTTAAAACAACGGATAAAACAGTAAGTAACATGTATGTACATTTCAAGATGCATTGAGCTGTGCAAATCTCCAAACTAAAACTAAAATTTCTTTGCCTCCTATTTTCATGGACTATCTGTAAAAATTGTCCCAAATTAAATCTGATTCAGTTTGGAGTATGTACCGTTTTAAACATATTAGTGAGTAAGAAAAAATGTCATGACCCTACTTTGTTCTTCACATTTGCACAGTGCTACCATACAATGATCATATGTGCTCGAAAGCATGACACTCGTAGTAAAAAATGCCATATGGTTTACGTGCTGGGAATGTCCGAGGACATGTTTAGCTCGCCAGGTGCAGGTCTTTTGATTTGACGCCCTAGGCGACCTGCACATCGTGATGAGGATGATACATACACCCAGCCCCCGTGCCAGCAAAATTAACCAATGATGGTTAAAATTCCTGGCCCTGCCGAGAATCAAACCCAGAACCCCTGTGACCAAACGCCAGCATGCTAATCATTTAGCCATGGAGCCAGACACATTCATAGTACATGGACACAATACAAGATGGCAGTGCACTGAACAGATACAACACACATGGTAACGGGACAGCAGTAGCGAGTCAGGTTCCATGCAGAATGGATGTGACTAGACAGGCACAGCGAGCGTACATCAAACTGTCCGCATGCCAGGGTCGCAATGCCAAAGAATGTCATAGACAGCTTGTGGAAGGCTGTGGGGAATAATAAATGCCCTTCCATACCGAACCATTGCAAGATCGGTAGCAGCATTTCAGCATGGATGTGAAACAAGCAGAGACATCCAGAAGACCTGTTAGTATCCAGACTGATGTGTCATGTACAGTAATCACCCAGTGCATGGACATGGACAAGATAGACACTACTTGATTTACAAGCCAAAACGGGCATTGAAAATTAAACCATCCACATAATTGTATGCTTCTCCTACAAGCATCCATTTGACTTTGCTTGATCTTCAAGTTATTTTCTGCACCATTTCCACTCATTACCTATTCAACTTTGTCTGTATAGTCATTTGGGAGCATTTGTACAGAGAGAGTGTTCTTTTGAGGCTTGATCAGCAATGTGTCATTAAATGAGTAGCCCATTCTCAGTTGGCTTGTAATTCCCGACTGAAAATTCCTTTCATGCTTGGGGCCGATGACCTTCGATGTTAGGCCCCTTAAAACAACAAGCATCATCATCATCAGCAACCTTTCATGCTTTTGTAATGACCCGAGCCTTCATCTGCGTCATTTGATGGTCTACAGCCATTCCATTGCTTCTTACTCGATAATGTGGTCCACCACTTTTCTCAGCGCCTTCAAACTTTCCTATTTTGGGTCCTTGAAGCAAATATTTAGTTGCGGTGCTTTCAATAATTTATTTTCATTACACGAATGACAGACCAAGTTCAGATCTGCTCTATATTCTCATCCACCTGCATCCAACCACTTTTGGATGTTATCACTTTAAGTTTGAAACTAATTGTGTACTACAAGGGTTGGGGCATAAGTCATGGCAACTATTTTTTTCCACATGATTGCATAATCTACCAGACAAATTGAACTATACAGACGCAAGTCAGGAGTGTAAGGTGTTGTGCATGAATAATGCTGAGTAGATTTACCAGGTGTAGAATATAAAGCGAGGAAACTGTCAGATACTACAGTAACCAGTGTTCTCTCTAGGACCTTTCTAATGGGTGCACCACCCAGCCATTTTCACTGACCGCCCGGCTATCATAACCTAGATATGTGCTAGTTACATAATATTTCAAGTTGCTTTACGTCGCACCGACACATATAGGTCTTATAGCAAAGACGGAATAGGAAGGGGTCATTGCCTTAATTAAGATACAGCCCCAGCATTTACCTGGTGTGAAAATGGAAAACCACGGAAAACCATCTTCAGGGCTGTGGACAGTGGGGTTCGATCCCACTATCTCCCGAGCACGGCCAACTCACTTGGTTTACGTAATATTAATGCATATTTGAGTCACTGTGTGTTCCAAATGAAAATTTAAATACCGTAAATTATTTAAATGAAAAATCTTCATTATTGTCAGCATAATTGCACGAGTTACATCGGAGTTTAAATGTTTAGCTTATCACGTAGTGTTGTGCCCGAGCGGTGTCTGGATTAGCGTGGAATCGCATGCCAGCACTCGATTCCGTGGGATGTAACAAACCTGTATGGCACTCCACAGCAACCAAGTGGTTATTTTTTTTTTTTTTTTTGCTAGTTGTTTTACGTCGCACCGACACAGATAGGTCTTACGGCGACGATGGGACAGGAAAGGGCTAGGAGTGGGAAGGAAGCGGCCGCGGCCTTAATTAAGGTACAGCCCCAGCATTTGCCTGGTGTGAAAATGGGAAACCACGGAAAACCATTTTCAGGGCTGCCGACAGTGGGGATCGAACCTACTATCTCCCGAATACTGGATACTGGCCGCACTTAAGCGACTGCAGCTATCGAGCTCGGTCAAGTGGTTATGAACAAGCAGTAGAATGCTGTAAGTTCAGAATACTCCGTTATGTTTTCTTCGTGATAACACTAAAGTAGTTCAATTTTGCAGTCAATGTTTACCTGTCCAATATTATTGTTAATGCCCTGAGGGGAATTGAAATTTTATCATATTCATTTTTACGTAGTATTTCCGAAATGCCATAGAAGCAATGGATACTGTTTGAAAATTGCAGGAAATTTGTGTCTACCTTTGTCATTGGGAGTGATGTGCGACTCGTTGGCTGAACGGTCAGCGTACTGGCCTTCGGTTCAGAGGGTCCCGGGTTCGATTCCCGGCCGGGTCGGGGATTTTAACCTTAATTGGTTAATTCTAATGGCACGGGGGCTGGGTGTATGTGTTGTCTTCATCATCATTTCATCCTCATCACGACGCACAGTTCGCCTACGGGCGTCAAATATAAAGACCTGCAACCTGGCGAGCCGAACCCGTTCTGGGATATCCCGGCACTAAAAGCCATACGACATTTCATTTCATTTCATTGGGAGTGATGACATGGCTATAACAATGAAGGATTCAGTCTTATGCAAACTTGGGGGAGGGGAGGTGGGGGGAGAGAAAAATCAATCTATTTTGGATGTGTATTTCTGTCTGCAGTGTAGTTAGATCTGTGAAAAAGCAACCTTTATCACAGATCTACATCTTCCTGCTTATGAGTTGAAATATTTTCATCCCTTCTAAAACGTACTAACAAGATTCCACTTTACTTGCAACCTCACAGTGTCTAGGTAGATCAGATAAGCTACCTGCACACAGTTCTTGCAAAATTTTGCTATCCTGCAAGCTTTATTTTGGCTAAAGGAGGAGGAGTCCACCTTTTCAATAGTAGGTATTAAAAAGTATATTATAAAAATCTTTAACATTTCAGTACATGTGTCATGTAAATAGAGACACGTCAGCACACCGCTGTAGTTGCCTCCATACAGCCTCTGCTACACGCTGCCTGGTATTGTCTGGACATTACTGAGATCTAGGCATTTGTCCCTAATGGCATGACGTAATTGTTTCTGCATGAAAGTTCTGTGGTATGCTGCTGTCACCACTGCGCCAATTGGAAAGAAGTGACACAAAATAACGCCTCTGATGCCGTAAGCTACAATGACCATTGGCTTTGTGAGGGAAAATTTTTGCCAGAACTTGTGTCTTCATGGTGATTTTGCATGTTGCCATCATACAGACTGACATTTGAGCTCTGGTTCATACGCCCTGGCCCAGAATCATCCACAGTCATTATTCCCTCCAGCATTTGCTCGCCTTCCAGCTGATAGCATGCCAAGTGATCAGGGAAAATATAACAGTATTTCAGAAAACTGTACTTACTTAATAATCTGTCAGACATTTTTCTTCATTCACAAAATATGGTATAATATATAAACAATTTTAAAATCTTAAGTGATAGCTGACATGAAACAAACATCATTTTAAAAACTAGATGCTCAAACAAGCACAAAGAAAAAAGAATTATGCAAATATCTCCTACAGGTACAGAAATATAATCTTTTACAAATCCTTAGAAATGCCCAGTCCAGAACGTTTGTTAGGGATATTCAGGCCCAGACTGGATTGGGTTAATAAAGGTTATTGATGAGTGGCAGTTCTCCCTGGAGAAATCTAAAATTGTTCAGGTAGACTGCATGGCTTTAGACTGGGCTAAAGCTTTCGACCAAACCCCACATGAACGAATTTGTTAAAATTAAGACTGATGAATATCATCGGGGAAAGTGTACTGGCATGGTTGAGGTCATTTTGTCGAGGGTTGAACTCATGTTGTGTATGATGGAGTTCAATCTTCGACTGTTGAAGTAATCTCAGGAGTACGTCAAGACACAGTCTTGGGACCTTTATTATTTAATGCATTTGTCTCTGATGTACCTAAATGTGTGACCTCAACCATCGCCCAGTATGCTGATGATACAGTAATGTACAGGGATATACAATGTGCAGACGACTGTCTGATGTTACAGTCGGACATGGACACTATTGCGGTGTGGCGTTACCTCAACAGTCTCAACATTAATGCTAGCAAATGTAAATACATCATTAATAATGTACATAATGAGCAAGTTAAAGCCATGCATTCGCTAGGAATAACTATTTCTGACAAACTAAAATGGAACACACAAACAGAGGAACCGACATGCAAAGCTTCCAGGGTGCTCGGTTTTATGCACAGAAACCTCCATGAGCGGCTTACCTGACACTAGTGAGACCTATATTAACCTATGGTCTACCGGCCCAGCACCCTACTACTGCAGCTAACCTTCACAAATTAGAAGGAATCCAATGTCGCGCTGAACGACTAATTAACAAGAAAAGCTGCCTGCCTTCCCTCCCGTCAATCGACTCCTTATGTAAACAAAGCGACGTCACATTCTTACACAAGTCCCTCATGGGCCAATCACTGTTCATCATTCCCTCGACTCTCCTTATCCTACAGCTCTGTCCGCAGGGGCAAAGGGGTGCATCTTATACCTCCCTTTGTGCAAACCGAGTTCTACATACTAGGTTTCTTTGCTCGTTCAACGTGACTTTGGAATGACCTCCCCGCCACCATTAAATGTAAAAATGTAAATATAGTTAAATGAGGTAAGAAAATGTATGAATATGTGGAAGAATGAACCAGGAAGTGAAAGATCGTGTAAATGAGAAATATGTATGCATTATACTTTGTACCTTTACCTGTAAATAGTGTATATGACTGTTTCAAAATGCTGTATATGGTTATAAAACATTCGAGGGAAGGCTCTTTCCTTCTGGCTGTAATAGTGATAAGCATTGTGCATTGCACCCCAAGGTAAATGATTATGATGATGATGATAATGAAATATAAAAGTCAATATTACTGTATATGGTTATAAAACCTTCTGCAGCAAAATTATCAGAAAAGACAAAGAACTGATTCCACTTAAAAAAGAAAGCAAAACACCCCTGGTGGGATTCCAACTGTGATCAAGTTATTAATGATCGCCGAATCACATTCCAAAAATACAATAGCCACAAATCTCCAGAAACCCTACAACACTTTTTCGATGTCCACAAAAAGGCAACCAGAACTATCAGGACAACTAAACGTAATTATATAACTAATTTCAATCAATCGAGGTTTACTTCAGAAAACACAACAGTAGAGTTTTTTAATAAAACTTTCGCAAACAGAATTAAGGGTTATGCACGCAAAATTTGACCTTCAAGAAACAAGACGGAAGTCTAGCACTCACTAACCAAGAAAAATGTGAAAAACTAGCATGTAATTTTTCTAACCTCCTCAATCGCCCTGAACCACCTGAGCGATTCACACGCACAGTCCCAGAGCACATACAACCCAAAGTCAAACCACCAATGCAAGAAGAAATCCATTACTACTTCAAAAAACTCAAGAATGGAAAGACATCAGAAGAAGGAATCATCGCAGAACTATTGAAAAATTTAGGACCACGATCACTACAGGAAATCACACAGATCATTCAAGACTTTTGGTGAAGTGAAAAACTACCGGACGAATGGAAATGTGCACTCATCTACCCACTCTCAACCTTGCTCAAAGAATTTGCTGGGAAAGTTGGTTTACAAATCTCCTTCACAAAAATTGCAACTCTGTGTGAGACACTGGGGTGGGTGCCCAACATGGCGCGTCCTAAATGGCTGACAGGGGAAGTTCCTGTAGATATGCAGGACAGGTGTGTATAAGGCATAGCCAAATCAGCACTCTCAAATCAACAGAGGTAATGGGAAAAATGGTCAACGGCCTCAAAGACAGAAGAGGAAATATCCCAAGGGCAGAGAGGATGGAAGAGCCAACTCAAATCCAATTCGCGTGTGACTTGCAGCAAGCAGCAAAGTGGTCAGCATTTGATCACCAGAGGTGCGGCCAAAGATTCATGTTCTGGAACTCACCACTCCAGTCCTAAAAACTGGACCTAGGTCCAAACTTGTGATAATCAAGTACCATGAGGCATGTTAAAAATCAAACTTTTACCCCAGGTGGTAACCAATCCGCTGCCCTTGTGGTGTAGGAGTAGCATGCCTGCCTCTTACCCGGAGGCCCCAGATTCGATTCCTGGCCAGGTCAGGGATTTTTACCTGGACCTGAGGACTGGTTCGAGGTCCACTCAGCCTATGTGATTAGAATTGAGGAACTATCAGACGGTGAGATAGCGGCTCCAGTCTAGAAAGCCAAGAATAACGGCCGAGAGGATTCGTCGTGCTGACCACACGACACCTCGTAATCTGCAGGCCTTCGGGCTGACCAGCGGTCGCTTGGCAGGCCAAGGCCCTTCGAGGGTGGTAGTGCCATGGAGTTTGGTTTGGTTTTGGTAACCAATCCACTGCTGTCAAGAACACTACAACCAGACTGTTGGATTCTGGGGAGTCTGGACTGACATGCAAACAGAGGGAGTCTGAGACCTCTGGCCAACTTCGCCCAAACAGCAAAACCTTTTTCGGAACACTAAACATAAATACTCTCATACGAGCAGGAAAATTGTATGAACTAGAGCAAACCTTAAACGAACGAGAAATACAGATACTGGCACTGCAAGAAACAAGACTGACTGACAAAAACACAATGGATTTTGGGAACAGTGGACATGAAATCCATGCACACCACTGAAGCACAGGTTTCAGTCAACACTTTCCACATGGTGGGAGCAGCCAAAACTACATAACATGTTGTTAAAGAATTAAAAATATCTGACCTTGAAAACACCAATATGAATAAGTCTGTCCAACTTTGAATAATAGTGGAAGGTTGCATTTATGGTATATGGGCATATTTGTTATTAAAGGCTCCTGGTATTGTTGTTAGCAACAGCAGCAATACTTACTTGTATTTATTATAAACTGCGATTGACGAATTAAGGCACAAAAAATGTCCATTAAACAAGCTATCTAAAAATATGGTATCCCAAAGCCAATGTTAGATGATCACCAGAGATGCCAACTTTCAAGAAAATCAATTAGTAATGTGACTGCGACTGATAGGGCGGGCGGGCTCAAGCAGCACGTTTCTTTCAAGATCTCACTAAATTAGACATCATTGAAAAATCAACAAACATGCAATTCAACCAGATGTAACATATTCAAAGACTGGGTGGCACATACACAGTGTATGGCTCTTACCTGCTAGAGTAACAGATGATCTGCAATACATATCTGAGTGGAGGTTGAAGGATCATTTTTTGAGTTGAGTACTGTAATTGGCCCCTTAGCAGCCTGTAGTACCTGTTTAGTAAAAGTGCACTGGTGACATGCTTTTCCATTTGAAATCATGTGCCTCCTCTGTACCAACAGAGCACTTAACAGTGTGTGATATTATTAGCACGAAATTCAGTCTTGTTCTTCCTCACCAAACTAAAAAAATCTTTCCACTGGAGAATTGCTATGGAGTACCGGAAGAATAGCCATCACCAGCTTACTCAGTGAAGGGTACTTCCTTATTCCTGGAGCATCACTGATCTTCGATATTTCAAACCAAATTCAGTCGGCCCTTTCATCATTGTCAAAAGGGAATCCATCATATTGGAAATGACTAAACTCTGCTTCCAAAGACTTAATTTCTTCTGATGACAGAATTTTAAGAAATCAGTCAGTCATAAGTTCTATAGATAAAAAAATCTTGGATTTCCTCCAGAAAAGATCAGCAACTTCAGCATGCTCAAGAAACTTTTGGCCACTTGTTGACAATGTACTCACACGTTTTTATATAGAACAGTCTGACATTGGAATAAAACTTTTTCAATGTAGATTCACATGGAAAAACTGCCCTTATGTATGCCCTTGTGTTTAGCCCAATGAACAACTCGTTGTCACTTTTCTGTAACTTAGCAGAACCAAATTTCACATCAAGCAAATACTATGGGTCTCTGGAACCGAGGATGCTCTCACAAAGCAAACAATAAGGTCACTGAAAATATTATTTAACTTTGAAAGAAGTTTATGAAAAAGTGGTGTCTCTTGTTGGAGGAATACATTTAAGGAGTTGAAAAAAGGAAGAACAGAGATGAGAAACAAAAGGAAAAGCTTAGTAGATGAATTTTAAAATGTTTCCTTAACTTTCAGAAATTTTGAGTTGGTCTTGTCAGAATCTGGTTCACAGAAGAACATGTTTAAAGGGTTCCACTCTTGTAAGACCTTTGATGCAAAGTGTACAAGAGGTAACCACCTGGTAGAAACATACTTCAAAATTTTGTGAGACTTTTCACCAAAGACTTGGTGACATACCTTTAAAGCATTTTGCCTCTTTGAACTCTTCAGCAAATAGTAATAAATGTCAATTAAAACATGCTCAATATTGACATTTACAAGAGCACTGCACCCCTTTTAAGCAGCAAAGTGCACAAGATAACAAGCACAGCCTTGTGTAAGACTATTAGGAATTTCTTTACAACTAAAGGAGTTCACACCTTTGGAAACACCAGCCATAATACTTGCATTGTCACATACAAAACCTACGCAGTTATCCCACGGAATTCCCTTCTTCTTCAGTTCATCATCCAAAACATTGAATATTCCTTTGCCAGTACTGTCGTTGGATTCCTGAATTGTTAGAATCATCATTGAAATTTGCATAGTTTCCCCATCGAAAAGAGACACAACTCATGAGTACAGCTTTTTGACATTCATATCATCACTGCCATTTGTTGCCAGGGCAAAGGACTGGGACTTCATTAATTGCTTACCTCTCCCTCAACTGTAGAAGCCAAAGTTTTAACTAGCGCTCCAGTTTTTTTGTTTTTTTGCTAGTTGCTTTACGTCACACTGACACAGATAGGTCTTATGGCGATGATGGGACAGGAAAAGGCTAGGAGTGGGAAGGAAGTGGCCATGGGAAACCACGGAAAACCATCTTCAGGGCTGCCGACAGTGGGGTTCGAACCTACTATCTCCCGAATACTGGATCTGGCTGCACTTAAGCGAATGCAGCTATAGAGCTCGGTCGCTCCTGTTTTCATTCTCATACAACCATACTCTGCTGAACCTACCTTCGAAACAGGAAACATTTTCTTCAACAAATGTCCCGCATGGTCACTGCAGGCTAAAGACAAGTTGTGTTCAACAAAAAAGTCGTAAAAAAAACATTTCCAGATTTGTTACCGAGCTTTCATCTTCCGAGGATTTAGCAAAAATGGTTAAATTCTTATTTGTATCCCGCAGCTTGACTGTGTCTGTATGCATTTTGCTGTTAGCCATGTGTTTATGACAGTTATCACGTTCGCCATGCGTAACTGAAAAATCGCGGCTATGCACACTATAAAACACGTGTGAAAGAGATTGAGGAACACAGAAAATAGGGCCGTTTTTCAAGTATTCCTCCCTAAATTTTTGAACAATTTTCGGTTTCTTATTAGCATCACTAGTCCCGGTAACGTCATCACTGGCAATTTTTCTGCACAGGAAATAGCTTCATTGTTCATTTCAAACCTTTTGCATTTTTCAACACATACTTAGCATCTCCTAGAAGAGCAATATATATAAATTTGGCAATAAAAATTGCAATAAATACTTCATCAGTCACACACACACAGTATTCACAATGAAACTGAGCTTGCCGCCACTGCCACCAAAACAAGAACAACAGAACTTAAATACTTGCAAGGAAGAATAATAATGTGATGTACAAATACAACTCCACAACATATACCACTTCATAGGTGGTTATTTTCTGGGAACTGGAAGCACACACTGCGTTTGATGTATTAAAAGTATTCTTAAACAAGGGACTGGATAGTGCACAGATATAAATGATTACTGAGAAATCTGGAAAAAAATATTCTGAGAATTCAAGTTGTAATGGCGTTCCTTGTGTATCATTTTGAACACATCATACATTACATTTAAAAATGGCATTCCTGGTGTATCCTTTTGAACACATCATACAGTTACATTTAAAAATCAACAGGAAATCGTAAACTGTGGTGTGTCATTCAATGGAAAATCCGTAATTATTACGACAGAATCATAATAGTTGGCATCTCTGGATCACGTTAGTAGAGAACATGTCGGAAAGCATGGGAAAGTGCCCAAATTTAGCAAGAATCTCATTGCAGTGTCAGAATGATTTTGTCCTCAAAATTTTATTTGCATGTTTTAGCAAAACGCTATTCAGACAAGAGTGGAAGAATTGTGAGGGCATTCAAAACCAACTTCTGGGCTATTTTGTCAACTAATTTTAAACATACTATGCTCTAAAATCAGATGTCAAGATCAAACATAATTATATATAGGGGATAAACAACGTACTTAAGTCAAGAAAGTTTGTAAAAGTTCTCAAAGCAATGGAACAGAAGAATGTTTAACAATCGGAGGAGAGGAGGGTTGCCTAGTTGTACTTCCTCTTAAAACAATAATCACCAACACCACCTCCTCAAAAAGAGGAGTTGAAGATATAAACATTTACAGGCACATCAATTACGGTGAATGCTTCAATTTTCGAAGACCGTTTGTTTTTAGACAAAATATTCTTATGAAGTAGATAACTGACAAATTTGTTATTTTACTGAGACAAAGTTGGAACACAAGGTCACATAATAACTTCCAGTAATCTATATATTAAAAGAGTTTAATAAAAACAGCTTTGGCAAATCAGTCCATCTATTGTACTGGACCGATTTGCTTCATTTTTCGTCTTATTTTCTCTGGAATTACCTGCTAGGGCGACGTAAGTTCATCCAACTTCGAGTAATCATAAAATCAAATCATTAAACGATCGCTCTAATAATTGCAGGCAAAGGCTTACCCTAACCCACAATACATGAAGTACTTAGCAGGTTGCTAAGCGACTAATACTTTCATTAATATTCTGATCTAATTATGTGATTTTAATCCTTAGTAATGTCATTGCATGCAGCCATGTTTGATTACTACCTGTCAAGCCACTTCCTCTGTTCATGGAAGAATATACTAAATTTGCTAGCATATAACTCACACTTTTTTGACAAAAATAAGTGTGAACATTTTCGGTGCGTGATATATGTGGGGATTTGTGTGCCAAAGATCATATTGCTGGAAAGAAAACAACATAAAATTTGCATTAGGCTATTGAAACAAAACAACTGGCATACTTACCCTATTCATTGTCACTGCCTTCAGTCTCCGAGCTATTATCTCGTGCATCATTCTGGTCACCATCCCATACTGCATCATCCTGACTTCTCTACAACGCATTTGTGATGCCCGTCTTCAAGAAACTCTTCACAATAACGTCTGACGATACCATAACCCATGCCTGCATAACCTAATCACAAGCGAGTTCAACTGATGGCCTCTTTATCTTGACTGCTGCGTCAGCTCATGTTCTCCTCCTGCCATCCATTCAACGTACAATTTATATATGTTGTCTTTGAAGGGCTTGTTGACGGGCTGTAGACAACATGCGAGTCCACCAGGAATTACAACAAGACCAGTTTTCACTTCCTGAAGACGTTTCTTTGTGTCTTCCACCCAGTGTCCGCAGAAACTGACCCACACTAGCATTGTTGGGCATAGAAGCAGTGCACCTGGCCGTGCTCCCCACACCGTACGGACCCAGTCCTGGACAAGAGCTGTATCCATCCATCCTTCCTCTTGAGCCCGTACACGAATGTCTTTGGGGAAACTTCGCTTTAGGCACTGTTTTTCCTGTGAAAATAACGAACGGTGGCAATTTTCTTCCGTCTGCAGTTATTGATAGCATGACAGTGCAACGCTGTTTTTCACACCCAGTTGTAGGTACAAGCACACTAGATTCTCCCTTCCTGTTGATGGTAGTGTTGCATGGCATGTCGAAGTTTATCGAGGTTTGATCTGCATTGCCAATTTGAGATAAGAGGTCATTGTTTTTCTTCCGCATTGCTATCACATGGCGATGAAAATCTATGATTTTGCCATTGAAATCGCTTGGCAATTTCTGGTAAAGAGATGTTCACCGCCGCAGACACAATCACTTCCGTGTCATGAATCTGCAGATCCAACCCCGTCTCACTTTCAAATCCGAACAGCTGATTCCTCCTTCAATCCCTAGTTCGCGCGCTTTGAAACGTAGCATCTCGTGCGAGATATTAAAGCATCTTCCTGCTCAGGAAACTTACATGTTCGGTTGGTGGTTTCTAGTGCAGCTTTCTGTTTAAGCCAGTAGTGAACATTAAACTCAGTCATAATGAATTCTCGACCGGCAATTCTGTTACTATGTTCTTCAGCACATTTTATCACTGAGTTTAAACCCAGCTGTATAACTCCCACGTTTCTCCATAACTTAAAGATCGGTCTACACAAGAAAACTTAACTGAGAAACAAAAATGAAACGTGAAGACAGAATACTGGTACTTGTCGACAATACTACAGATGGACTTGACTGCCAGGACAGAGAAACACTCCCAGTTCACGTGATCAGCTCTGCCAGACAGGTAGCGATAAGCATATTGACAAAGACGGAAGAGAGAGAGAGAGATGGCAGCGTGTGACTGACTGGCAAGGAATGCAGCCCTGGGGCGGGGATTTGCGAGTTAGGTATTTTTGTTGCAACAGCTAGCCTCAACCGTTCTGCAGGTAGAAGGAAATGCAGCTTATTCTTGCACTGTCACGTACAAAGTACCGTAACAGCAATTGGTACAGTCCCGATATTTAATGCAGGCACTTTATTTCATGTATGTACCACATGTCTTTATGACATCAGAAATTAATGTGAGTTATGTGCAGGGAATTTTTCCCCTGCAATTCCAAATGTTAAAAATGGAGTGCGAGATATACGCGGTGGCGAGTTATATGTGAGCAAATACGGTACTCTTTGATTCTATGACCTTCCTCAGCTTCTTTATATACTCAACAGATGGCAGAACTTTCCTAATAACTTACATGCTGCTAATAGAAAACATTGACGTACGTGCAGGCGGGGAAGTATCAAGCCCACTAGCCTTCTGTACGACCATTAATAAAGCGCTAGGACAAACTCCTGAAAAAGTGGGTAGTCTACTTACCCGAACCAGTATTCTGTCATGGCCAATTGTATGTTGTACTATCTCGGGCAAGATTGTTTGGAGATTTTAAGATTCAGACACGCGGTCGAAGCACAGTGAATACTGTATGGAAAGTGTTATAAAATACATAACGAATGAATCAGTTATTAAATGTTCATAAAACTATTGAAAAGGGCAGGCAAAACAATATGACTACGACAGGCATATCAAGACGAGTTATCTGACCTGTTTATACTAATGGTGCGGAGCAGTCCGGGCCCACTAGTCTTTATTTAAACTGACATATAATAATTTTATTTCTTAGACTCTGTTTATAAAATTTTATTTAGAATGACAAATAATTTGTAATTTACTTGTAAGGTAAGAAACATGTACAGCATTTAGTCAGCAATAAAAGATTGTAATAAGTATTGACTAGGTAGACTATAAGTTTTAAGTTATCACTGATAGATTGTTCACAAGAGGTGTAATACTGGTTCCGTAACCAATAAGAAAAAACAGCAAAGGATATACAAGCAAGACTGCAAGTCAGTCCACATAAATCGCTTCGTAGAGTAGGTCAGGAATCTGGTATTTTACACTCGTCAACATGTAATGCAACAAAATTATTACATTTACAATCTTACCAGACTCATTCAGTCCACAACACACAGCCTACAGATTTCATTGAAAGATTAAGATTTTGCAACTGCCTAATGAATAATGTCCAGTCCCGTGCTTGCCTCCCACCCGGAGGCCCCAGTATGATTCCCGTGATCTAGATGTAGTGTGCTTGCCTCTTACCCAGAGGCCCCAGTAATGATTCCCAGGCAGGTCAGGGATTTTTGCCTGGTCCTGAGGGTTAGTTCGAGTTCCTCTCAGCCTACGTGATTTCAAATGAGGAGCTATCTGACAGTGAAATGGTGACCCTGGTCTAGAAAATCAAGAATAACAACAGAGAGGATTCGTCGCACTGACCCTGTGTCACCTTGTAATCTGCAGGCCTGCAGGCTGAGCAGCAGTCACTTGGTAGGTCAATGCCCATCATGGTTGAGAGCTATGGGATTTTAAAAAACATTAATAGTGTACACGATGGTATCGTGGATTCAAACTTTATTTTTATGAATGATGAAGCACTGTTTCGTTTGAGTGCATGTCAATTCACAGAACAATAGGATCTGGAATAAAGAGAACTCCCACATTTAACAGCATGATGTGAAGGTGGGTGTATGGTACACTATTAGTGTCCAGCAAATTACTGGTAAAATATTTTCTCAGGACACAATTACTTCCGATAGTTATATTCACAGCATTCTCGAACCATTTTTTTTTGCTGAAATGACCGAAAAAGGTATGGTTATTTCCAGCAGGATGGTGCGACGGCCCATACGGCGAATAGCTCTATGTGACGGCTGCAGAAGTGTTCGATGATGATCAGATCATCAGCAGAGGCCCCCCCAAAGGAAAAGTTTACAGGAATAATTCCAAAACTGCAGAAGAATGAAAAATCGAAATCAAGAATACTGTGTGTTCCATCAGTGTTCATGAACTGTAAAGTGTCTTTCGAAATCTCAAATTGTGAAACTTGCATCGCAGCTCAAGGAGATACTTTCAACATCATCTATAAATACTGGTGAGTTCAGTTTCATTTACTAGTTTATTTGTTTGCTATATTATTTTATTTATTTATTTGTCCTGAGCATATATACAGCTGGAGAGTTCAGCTTCGTTTAGTTTCTACAGGCGTGATCATGCCGCATCTTTGAGACAACAATGTCCGCTCGCCATTGCGGGTATAGTGCTCGCTGTCACCACTTCTCTGCGCTTCTATGCCTCAATACTCTGCTATGAAGTCTTAAATTATACTCCTTGTATAAAATATCCCCAAATCATTGTCATGGAAGAATAATGGTTTCAAAGAATTGAGGAAGTTGCCAATAATAATTTTCATACGTCATTTAAGGAAAGCCATTCCAAGGGATTACTGGACTATAAAGAAATTCACTCGGCCACTTCAGTTTGGCAAAATCAGGAGTCAGAATATGTCTAAACAAACCTGGAATATCTGGGATTTCAGCATCAACTCAACCAATAAAAATGATTCGGAGGGAGTCTACACATTACACTTACTTTGGATAATTCAGTAGATGGCTGCATATTTCACCAAGCGATGTTGCATTAGGCCGCTCCACAGAAGGAGATGACGCAATGCTCATTCCAGTCAACAATGTGTTAAGAAGGCTGGCACTCAATATTTTGTTTATTGGATTGTTTCTTATAATCACTGTTACATTCTGCAGTTCAGAATTCCTACATTCTAATATACTTACGAACAGTTTTTAAAATGTGAAAGGTTAACAAAAAAAAAAAAACCTTCATTATAAATGGACCACAATCTATTTTTCCTTCAAATGGCAAACAACTTTTAAATCAACTGGGCATTCTTCTCTCAGAATGAGCGGAACAGTCCTCAAGAATTCCAAAGGCACAGAACTATAAAGAATAAATTTCTCAGAGTGAGAAATGTACGTACCCAACATCCATTCACAAATATTTTGGTGGCATCAGCTATGGCAGAGGGAGCAATCTCCTCCAAGTTCTCCATACTCCACTCCTCCAAGAACTCCAGAATGGGAGAAGGTTGTGAGCCCACAGAGATATAAGCCATTAGAGCAAGATTCTTCACCAAACCTACATAGCATAAAAAACGTGAAAGGTATCTTTAAATTTGGATCGCCTTCCTAAAAAAACACACAACAACTATTTTAGAAATAGCATAAAACAGAAAGAAATAAACTAAATCTGGTTTTATCACAAGGGTAAACTTACCTACAGCAGCTCCTTCAGGTGTCTCTGCAGGGCACACCATCCCCCATAGCGTGTTGTGAAGTTGGCGTGGTTTGGCTAGTTTACCATCTCGACCAATGGGAGAGTTCACACGCCGAAGATGTGATAAAGTTGAAGCAAATGTTAGTCGATTCAACACCTAAAGAGAAACAATGAAAATATAACTACATTGTTGGACACACTAGTGAATGGTTAGCTGTTGATAGTGCTATCTCATTTAGTAGAGATAAAGTAGTTATTACCTAGCATAATAGAAACATTTAGTGCGTAGGTGATCCAGTTAGTGGAATGAACAATTTATGTTGGTGTTTGTCAATCGTAATCAAGATTAGTACATGTTTTTAAATTTTACATTGAGTAGTTCTGTTGGTGTACGGTAGATTACACACTGTAGGTTAGGTTTATTTTCTTTCACATCTGGGTTGGGAGAAATAGAAAATAATATTCCACTTTTTTAAAATTTTTGTTTATGTATCTACAGTTTTGTTGGTATTATAATATGGAATTTTTTCTAGAAAAAAATTCGTATAGGTAATAGATACGATACTTCATATTGCACTGAAGATCCATTGCACCTATTATGAAGGAAACTATTTCTTTAAATAAACAATACAATACTGGCAGCAATGTAAATTTAGTTACAGAAAATGAAAAGACTTCTAGAGAATTTAAGGTATCTTACGGACAAGGTTGGCAACAGCCTTTGCATTGTTGTGACAATTGCTAAATATTCCGCTGGTGGCAAACAGTCAAGTAAATCAATTGATTCATAAATTCTATTAGAGCACAGTACATTAAAATAATTATGATAATCTGCCTACGCATTTAGTTTAAAGTACACTTGTAAGTTTCGATTACCCTATCACTCCTATTATTTCGATTACCCTATCACTCCTATTATTTTATAATCATTAGTAATTATCACTGCTATTCACATTCAAATACTGCACTGTTCACATACGACCAAGAAAACGAAAATAATAATTAATAAGCCAATTCTGATATTCCGATAGTTTTAGTTCTATGTAGTTAGAGTCTGCAACATACTTTGTACACGCAACTTCGATTTTTCAGCATTTAAGGGTAGAGTTAATTTCTGTTAGCTTGTCTTATAAGTAATTAGTTTCCACCTAATACTGCAGATGATGAACCATTCTCACAGTAAGAAGCTGAGTGTATTATTCTCTTACCAAATGACAGAGAGCTACAGGCTGGGCCTAAATATCAGCTAATATAATTAAAAACATTCACTTTTGTTTCCCGTTCTTGTTCTTTAATCCTCTTCAATAAATGCATATCCCTAAACATTTTTCTTTCTTTCCTTCCTTTCTTTCTTTCTGGAAACTTGCAATTGTTAAATCAATACCCAAAGAAACTTCCTTCAAAGTCACCACAAACTTTCTCAATGAAAAAAGTACCTTTATTAACATCCCTGGATATAGCAGGTGCTATTGATAATACCTGGTGGCCAAAAATTGTATCTCAGCTAAAGGAAAAGCAATGCCCTAGAAATGTCTATAAAATACAAGCACACTTCTATAATAATAATAATAATAATAATAATAATAATAATAATAATAATAATAATAATAATAATATATAATATATAAAATATATTATATAATATATATGATATACATATATATTATATATAATAATAATATAATATATTATTATTATTATTATTATTATTATTATTATTATTATTATTATTATTATTATTTATTGGCCACATTGGACCACTTGAGTCTTCCATGTACACTTTTTCTTTGAAGGTTGTACTGTTTGATTCTTATACTGTACTGTACTCAAAATTGGAAATGCAGTCACCACCAAATATGTCATCATGGGTTGTTCTCAGGAATCAAACTGCAACCCTGGATTTTGGAACATCTTATATGATGATACTGTATAGGCTTTTGGGCTTGTGCCATGTCAAGAAAATAAGGTGAAATTCTTTACGTTTCGCAGAGAACTGTGCTCTGCGTCATCAGAAGAAAATATTGACTGTCCACGAGAAAGGCTTCTTAAACATTCAGACATTGTAATAGAAGTGGAAATGGTACGTTCATTTGCCACCAGATGGCTCCCTGGACGTGGCACAGCACTAGCGTTCGAAGCGGAAGCAGACCGAACCATCAGAATCAGTCTAAGAGGCTCACATAACATGTGTATGTAACATATGACACTGGCAGAAGCCTGGAATGAAAGATCTGGCAATGAGGAACGTACGAATTCGGAAAACACTGAGACAAAATAACGATAGTGAAGGGACAAGTGCCCATTGACTCGGTCATGTCTCTCATTGAACACCTGTTCCCTGAGCACATTACTAAGCTATTTTACCACTGCATGACTTCCAGCTTTTTCTTGTGGGGAGGGAATTTTTACAAACAGACAGACTGAATGGCTACGGGAAGTCCACTTTCGCCCGTAGTGGCTAATTTCTTTATGGAGCATTTTAAAGAGGAGTCTATTGCTTCGGCGCCCGTCATACCTAAGGTATGGTGGAGGTATGTTGATGATGCATTTGTGGTCTGGACAGAAGGTCCTGAGAAACTTCATCTATTTCTAAACCACCTAAATCACCAACATCCTTCAATTAAATTCACTATGGAGATGGAGTCGGACGGACGCCTTCCTTTCTTGGATGTTCTAGTAAAATAGAAATGGGACGGCTCCTTAGGACATACCGTCTATCGTATACCTACCCACACAAATCACTATCTTCATGCAGATTCTCACGACACTCGCCAGGAGGGCGAGACGAATTTGTGAGCCATCAAATATCCAGGTGGAAATGGGCACGCTCAAAGTCGCGTTCAAGGCTGCTAATTACAGCGATTTGCAGATTCATAGAGCCCTGCATCCCAAAGAAATGACCAAGCAAGGCTCACAGAAGGAAGTGAAGGGAACTGCCTACTTGCCTTACATTCACAATACCACAGATCGAATTGCCAAGGTCCTCTGCAAACACAATATAAAAACCGTGTTTGGCACCGCCACTAAAATTGCTCACAGTCTGAGTCGGAGTAAAACCAAGGACAAATTGTTCGCACTTTTACATCCTGGGGTATACGAAATTCCCTGTAATTGCAGAAAGGTATACATCGGCCAAATATGCTGGTTCATTGGTACCCATATCAAGGAACATTAATGTAATATTCGTCTCAACCAGCCAGACAAATCGGCAATAGCTGAGCACGCTTTATCGTCTGGTCATGATGTCACGTTCCAAGATGCTCGAGCTCTTATCCACACCAGACATTACAGGTCCAGGATTTTATATGGGAAGCTGTGGAAATACGTAGAAATCCTAACAATTTCAACAGGGACACTGGCTATCAATTAAGTAATACCTGGTTGACAGCCATTAAAAATTTACGAAGGTAGTTCCCTTCAATGTCCCTTCACAATTGTTATTTCGTCTCGGTGTTTTCCAAATTCATACGTTCCTCATTGCCAAATGTTTCATTCCAGGCTTGTGTCAATATCATACACCTGACAGTGTCATATGTTACCAGCACTTGTTATGCGAGTCTCTTAGACTGATTCTGATGGTTCGGTCAGCTTCCGCTTCGAACGCTAGCACTGTGCCATGTCCGGGGAGCCATCTGGTGGCAAATGAACGTACTATTTCCACGTCTATTAGAACATCTAAATCTAAGAACCCTTTCTCGTGGACAGTCAAGATTTTCTTCTAATGGCGCAGAGCACAGTTCTCTGCGAAACGTAAAGAATTTCACCTTATTTTCTTGACACGACATAAGCCTAAAAGCCTATACAGTATCATGTCTATAAGTACGGAGAAAGCATCAATGGCAAACATCTTATATAATGATCTCCTGAAACTGCCTCTTCCGAATCGAAGTGATACAATTTCTTACACTTATAGCGCCCATCTTCTAATCGAAGCTGACAACCTGCCAGAAGCAAGAGAATTTCTCCCCTCATCATAGGAAAGTTTGATACACCACAATGTTTTAAGGGCGTCAGGCACTTTCCGTGCAAGTACAACGCAACTAAAAATGCAAACGGAAGAGTAATCCAAAAAATAATGCATTTGCACACGGGAACCAGCATAGTTTATCCTCATCTTTGATCGTGTGATTTTCTTTCTTTCATTGTGTGAGGTTATGTTTGTCCGAGATTTATCCAAGTGCATTATTTGAACATTGTAAATGCACCTTGTTGGATACATTTTGGAAAGAGTTTTTTCCATGGCATTTGAAAGGTTTAAACTGTGAATCAAGGTGATTGCATGCATTAATGGGTCTTAGAATACTTTGTGATCCAGCAAGTGTTTACATGTCTGGAGTAAGAGAGAAGTGCCATAGTGGGAAATTGTACAAGGATAGAGTGACTGCATTGTGTTGTCATGCAGAAGGAAGCGAGACTTTCTCCCTCGTCATAGGAAAGTTTGATTAGCCACGATGTTTTAAGGGCATCGGGTACTTTCTGTGCAAGTACAGGGCATCTAAAATGCATACAGTTCAGTAATCAAAGAGAATGAGTAAAGAACTTGCACATGAGAGCCAGCATAGATTTTTCCTCATCTTTGAATCATGCTTTTTTTCTTTCTTTCTTTCTTTCTTTCGTTGCAAGAGGTTATGTTTGTCAGCGAGTTATCCAAGTGCATTATTTGAATACTCTAAATGCACTTTCTTGGATGCATTTTGGAAATAGTTTTTTTCATGCCATTTGAAAGGTATAAACTGTGAACTGAGGTTAACTACATGCAGTAACGGGCCTTAGAATATTTTGTAACGTGGCAAGGGTTGGCACTTCTGAATTACGAATTGGTGGTTAATTTGAAATCACATAATTCGAAGTCTGATTTTTGAGTCCCAACGACTTCGAATTAACGAGGTTTTACTGTATCGTTTCTAAAGAAACAATCTGAAAGTTATTTGAGATCTATCATAGATTTTAAGAAATGCCGAGTGAAGGAATTTCACCCTGAAAAGGGGATACTTCAAAATGCTATAAAAGCTACTTGCATGTAAACATTCTTAAATGCCAACAAATTGTACATAATGAAATTCATTCCTGCAAACTAGAACATGAAAAGTGAGCACCTCTATCACTACACTTCACAGCTAGTTGCTTACCACACAATCACATCTGTATTCTCAAGTTTATTTTCAATTATACCATTAGTGATCAATTATTCCTTTGCATGATTTAAATCAGCAGGAAAATTTAACTAAAATATGATTTTAAAAAAAGAGGGTACTCCTGATTTGCAAATTATTATTAAGTTTGATTTCAAGTTAAAGTGGTAGTATTTCTACAACTTTAAAATATGTAGAGAAAACACAAGTTTGAATGGAAATTGAAAGGAAATCAGGTTAATGCTGCAACCTTCACCACAAGAAGGGTGCACTAATTTGATAAACTGCTCATTATTATGTTATGTTAAATTCTGAATTCTGAGTTGATCAATACCTGAGATACTCCAGCTCTGGCAAGATGAGCCTTTTTCTGGTCACCCCAGTTTCCTGTGGCCAATGAATATCGCAGTCCATCTGTGATGATCTTTGTCTTGATAGCCAACTCCAAGTTAAAGTCTTTGCCTCTGTCAATAAACTTCTGGGCATACATCCTAACTTCTTTCATCAGATTCTTGAACAAACTGAAAAATGAAATAATTTTGAATGTATATATAATGAAACAACTTATAATGAATGTGCAATTTATGTAAGCTTTGGGAGTCAACTCGTTCATAAAGCCATAATTAAAAGATTTAGAAATTTAAAAAATTTAACTTCAGAATAAAATAGTTTTCTACTAATTCTTAAGGTATTTTTCATTTTTGTCCTTGTCACCTCTTTTTATTTTTCCCTCTTCCCATGTAGACCAGTCATTGTGTTTATTCAAATTATGTGTTTATTTGACACTTGTTTGTCCCCTTCTATTATCATGCTTGAGTTGGAAATAAAATGACTCATTCTCAAGAGATTTCATATATTCCATTACCAGTCATTTTCTTCCAAACGCAAAATGCTATATGAATGACTAGACTTTTTTAAAATCATTCCTCCTTACAAGATTACGTGCACTTAATAGCAAATTGTGCCCCCACTAGGAGGAAAACAATTTTTTACTCATCACCATACAGTACATTACAGATTTATTAAAAAATGTAACTGTTTCATATTCCTTCAACATTACAAAATGCCTTTTGGTACATTTTACTTGACTGATGAGATCTTTATCAGCAAATGTTTTTTTTTTTTTTTTTTTTTTTTTTTTTTAAAGCAAACATGAACAACACTATTATCTCAGTACTTCACCAAACATACAATATGCTTCTAAATGCTTTATGAGTACTGGTTATTATAAATTAAAGCAGAAATATAACTTAAAAGCTTTTCAGTCACAAGTTCAGTATAAATATTACACTGTAACATACGTGTTAAAAAAACCTATTAAACAAGGAATAGGTCAGTTGTGTCTGAGTAAGAAAGGAGTGCAGATGTGCTGAGTTGAGCGTGGAGTAATGGGCAAAACATTGGCACAATACAGGATAGCGATAGGGAGCTGGTACTCTGGAATGGAATGTAGAAAAGAGAGAAGAGTGAAGATAAATGGTAAGAAAGTGAGGATGTTGGCAGCTCTACTGGTGGTGGCATTGGTGGTGGTTATGCTGTTGATAATCGGGGGAGCTGAAGTTAATCCGAGTCCTGGTCCAATGGGTTCCATTGGATAGGGGGAATATGAAGTGATAACAGAGATAAGAGAGGCATGCCCGACGGAGCAAATAAGGGAAATGTTTCGAGAGCTATCTAAGGAGTTTAAGGACTTAAAGCTGTGTATTAAGGAAGACGTGAGCAAAATATGGAAAGAGGTAGGTTGTAATAAGATGAGCTGGAAATATTGAAGCAGAAGGTAAGAAGTTTAGAGCAAGATATGAAGGAGGTGAAGCGATTAGTAGTGAGGGGTGGTCAAGAAATTGTGATTGATGATGATTGATTGATGATTGTTGTTTAAAGGGGCCTAACATCTAGGTCATCAGCCCCTAATAAGAAATTGTGAGGAAGGTTATTTTCATTCATGGTGCGCAAGAAAAGGAAAAAGAGAGTAAAGTGGAACTATTGTATAAAGTGGTGAAAGTTCTTTTTTTTTTTTTTCAATTTGCTTTACGTCGCACTGACACAGATAGGTCTTATGGCGACGATGGGATAGGAAAAGCTTATGAATGGGAAGGAAGCAGCCGTGGCCTTAAGGTACAGCCCTAGCATTTGCCTGGTGTGAAAATGGGAAACCACGGAAAACCATCTTCAGGCCTGCCGACAGTGGGGTTCGAACCCACTATCTCCCGGACGCAAGCTCACAGCTGCATGCCCCTAACCGCACAGCCAACTCGCCCGGTAAGTGGTGCAGAATAGAATGAAGATTAACTTTAGTGAACTTGATATAAACGATGTGCATCAGGTCAGGAAAGTTAAGGGAAGGAGGCCCTTTAGAGTGAATTATTATCTACACTGATGGCGGACATTGTGATAAGGAATGCGAGTAATTTAAAAGGAGAGAAAATGTGGATAAGAAGGGAGATGGACAACTAAGCCATTAAGGAGAACAGAATCCTCAGCAGGCATTAAGGGAGGCAAGGCCTAAAAGCATATATTAGAGGACAGCAGCCGGTTGTCGGGGATGGAAGATGGTCATATACACTGACTGACAGAGCAAATGCAACACCAAGAAGGAGTGGTTCGAAAGGGATGAAAGTTGGGGAAAAATCAGAGACGGCACGGACGAATAATTGATGTTTATTTCAAACCGATATGCAGGTTACACAATGCGCACGGCATCGACTCAGTAGGATGTAGGACCACCGTGAGCGGCGATGCACGCAGAAACACCTTGAGGTACAGAGTCAATAAGAGTGCGGATGGTGTCCTGAGGGATGGTTCTCCATTCTCTGTCAACCATTTGCCACAGTTGGTCGTCCGTACGAGGCTGGGGCAGAGTTTGCAAACGGCGTCCAATGAGATCCCACACGTGTTCGATTGGTGAGAGATCCGGAGAGTACGTTGGCCACGGAAGCATCTGTACACCTCGTAGAGCCTGTTGGGAGATGCGAGCAGTGTGTGGGCGGGCATTATCCTGCTGAAACAGAGCATTGGGCAGCCCCTGAAGGTACGGGAGTGCCACCGGCTGCAGCACATGCTGCACGTAGCGGTGGGCATTTAACGTGCCTTGAATACGCACTAGAGGTGACGTGGAATCATACGCAATAGCGCCCCAAACCATGATGCCGCGTTGTCTAGCGGTAGGGCGCTCCACAGTTACGGCCGGATTTGACCTTCTCCACGCCGACGCCACACGCGTCTGCGATGACTATCACTGACAGAACAGAAGCGTGACTCATCGGAGAACACGACGTTCCGCCATTCCCTCATCCAAGTCGCTCTAGCCCGGCACCATGCCAGGCATGCACGTCTATGCTGTGGAGTCAATGGTAGTCTTCTGAGCGGACGCCGGGAGTGCAGGCCTCCTTCAACCAATCGACGGGAAATTGTTCTGGTCGATATTGGAACAGCCAGGGTGTCTTGCACATGCTGAAGAATGGCGGTTGACGTGGCGTGCGGGGCTGCCACCGCTTGGCGGCGGATGCGCCGATCCTCGCGTGCTGACGTCACTCGGGCTGCGCCTGGACCCCTCGCACGTGCCACATGTCCCTGCACCAACCATCTTCGCCACAGGCGCTGCACCGTGGATACATCCCTATGGGTATCGGCTGCGATTTGACGAAGCGACCAACCTGCCCTTCTCAGCCCGATCACCATACCCCTCGTAAAGTTGTCTGTCTGCTGGAAATGCCTCCGTTGACGGCGGCCTGGCATTCTTAGGTATACACGTGTCCTGTGGCACACGACAACACGTTCTACAATGACTGTCGGCTGAGAAATCACAGTACGAAGTGGGCCATTCGCCAACGCCGTGTCCCATTTATCGTTCGCTACGTGATCAGCACAGCGGCGCATTTCACATCATGAGCATACCTCAGTGACGTCAGTCTACCCTGCAATTGGCATAAAGTTCTGACCACTCCTTCTTGGTGTTGCATTTGCTCTGTCAGTCAGTGTATATGGACGGTGGGTCGATTACAGGAAATGGATGAAGAACATCAACATCAGTAGAAGGCGACCCAGACGGCAAAGGGAGAAGTGAGGAAGGTCACGACAAGGAGAAGTAGCGATGACGTAGAGGAGTGATATTACGGAAGTGAGTGAAGTCCACCGCACACCAAGTTAGGGAAGAAGAGAACTGCTGAATATGGAGCACGTGGAGCCAGGGATCGCAAGATTGGAGGGCAGGTAGGGGACTACGCAGACAAGATGAGGTGATGAGAGAGAAGAAAGATGACGTGAATCAATGGGTAGGGGAAGAAGTTTAAAAGACCTATGGGGAAAAATAATAAGGGACTAGAGGAGAAAGAGGGTAAAGAGAGTGTGGAAATGGTAAAAAGAAAAAGGTGAACACAGGTGAAAATGGGGAAGTGAGAATAACTAGAAGTACGACCACAAAGACAATAGAGGGCAGTAAGAACAGAAGACGAAGCAGAAAAGAAGAAGGGGGTAAGAGATAACTATTCCGGAAAGTGGGTTTTGTAAATATTGAAGGGGTGTCTAGTAAGTTGAGCAATGAGGAAGTGGCAGAGTTGGTAGAGGGTTTTGATATTTTTTTTTTTTTATTTTTTTTTTGGAGACGTGGCTAGCAATATGGAGAAGCTTAGTATGGAAAGGGTTTGTAGTAAGGAATATAGCAAAAAGAAAGAAGGGGATGAAGGGGAAAAATCCAGCAGGATAGCTACATTAGTTACAGAAGAGTTAAACAAGTTAATAGAAGAAATTTTGAAGGAGATGATGATGATGTGTGGATAAGGTTTAAAATTTGGGGGGTGTGAGGTTAAAAATGTATGCCTGGCTTTTCTGTATAAGCATCCGGTAGGATCGGCATTTCCAAATCATAACTTCTTTGAGGAATTAATAGAAGATTTAAGTATAATTAGAGAAAAATACGAAGATAGGTTTGATTTTAACAGGGAACTGGAATGTGAGGATAAGTACTTTAAGCCCATCATGTAATAAGGAGGGGATGGAAGTAATGAGAGGAGAGAAACTGAGTGAGGATAAAGAGAAAAACTGTTATGGTAATAAAAATGTTGGGTTTTCGTGCAGCAGGAAATTTGTATATATTTGAATGGATGGTGAAGAGGGGATGAAAAAGGGAAGATGACGTACATATCAACGCTAGGAGGGAGTGTAATTGACTTGATTAGTTCGGGAGTTATGCTGTATAGAATAAATATGATAGATGTAGTAGATTAGGCAGAATCATCCCACGTGCTGGTATATAATATTACTTTGAGGAAGATGAAGGAAGAGCAGAAGAGGGGTAGGGAGAGGGAGGGAAGGGCACGAGTCAATTTAAATATAAATGGTAGGATGAGACGAAAGAGACATGAAGTAATTATTTAGATGAGAACTTCCAAATCATCATTAGAAAAACTGATCAAGAATGTAGCAGGTGTGATAAAAGGTAGAGCAAAAAAGAAAGGAGGAGAGGGATGGTGCAATAAGGAATATAGGGAGATGACAGGAGAGGTGATGCGGGCTTTAAGGGTGTATAGGAAAAGAGGGGGGGGATGGAGAAGAGGGAGAAGTTTTGTAGGCTATGAAAATGTATAAGGACATGTTAGTAGAAAGGAAGATGTTATGGCGGAAGGAACAGCCGGAGGCAAGAAATAGGGATTGTAAAAATAAACAAAGTGATAAGGTGTGGGAGAGAATAAACAGAATATATAGAGGGCAAAAGTATTAATTATAAAAGATGGGTCCAATATTTCCAGATATTATTAGGGGGGACAGACATATGGAGTAGGGAGGTGTTGACGAGAGAGATGGGGTTGGGAGACAGAGCTGGGTAATGTGCTCTTGGATGAAAATATAACGGAAGATGAAGTATTAGTAATGCTTGAAAAACTGGAAGTTGGGTCTGCAGGGGGATTAAATGGCCCATAGGTGTTTTGGAAAGAGGCAGTAAAAAAATAAAAACTTTTGGAGAGTTTGGTAAAGCTGTGCAATAAGATCTTTGAGTGTGGTAAATTCCGCATGAATGGAGAAAAGGAATAATATACCCCATTCATAAATGAAAGGAGACAGGAATAACCCAAGTTACTACAGCGGTACAACATTATTAGACTCACTGAATAATGTATATACTGGCATTTTAGCGAGGAGGTTGAGAAACTGGGCAGAGGAGTTTTCCATACTCTCGATGTACCAGGGTGGATTCAGGAAAGGAAGAAGGACTGTGGATAATATCATGATAGTGAGTACTATAATAGATAAATATGTACAGTCAATAGGAGGTAAAGTATATATGGCTGCAGTAGACTTTGAAAAGGCCTTCGACACAGTGAGCAAAGGGGCATTGTTCGAAAGATTAGGTCGGATAGGGGTTTCCAGAAAGATGAGAAAAGCGCTTGAGGCAATATATGAGCAGGTGTACTCTAGTGTTAGAATTGAAGAAGGGTTAGGAAGTAAATGCACTGAGTCAAAAATAGGGTTGAAACAAGGTTGCAAACTATGTCCCATACTATTTTTGTTGTTCATTAATGACATATTAAAAGGGCACGGTAGGGAAAAACGGGCTTGTCCTGTCCTGCCGTAACAGAAGACAACGTGTAAAATGTAAATGTTGTGTGCTTTAACTCGGCAAAAGAAAAGACGTTTGGGAGTGTGCTCCCCTAGTTAACAGCTATCCGAGATAGGGAATTCAGAGGGTGTGTCTGCATGGGTGATACCAGACAGCTGAGCTACCTATCCACAACATTTTAAAAGGATTGTAGATACAAGGGGACAAAGGGGAGGTTGGACTTAATCCAGCTCTTAGCAGATACCCATAAGGCTGGTGAGAGCCACGTCAGCTGGGAGTGTTGGGATAGATACAGATAACCTTAAGCAAGCATTTTTTTTTTTTTTTTTCATGATTGGCTCCTTTACTACTGGATACCGTAGAGGAGGGGAGGGGAGATGAGAGTGATAGTTGGATATGAGATTGGCGGCTTGTAAGAAGGGCTCCGCCCCCACGTTGTTGGTTATCCGCGATGGGGGGGGAGGGGTAGTTCATCCATGCCGGCACATATGCCTTAAGACTTAGATTAACTCTATATACCTTGTTTATTTTTTGTGGGTTTTTAATATATATATTTTCTCCAGTGAAATGATCTAACTGGGAGAATTCGGTATGGATCAGGAGAAAATAAAGGTACATACTATAAAAAAAACAGGGAATAAAAACACACTATTTATTCTTTGTTCAATGGTGTGTATTTTTACAGGTATGTTATAGTGTAATATTAATACCGAACTTGTGTGTTCAACAGACTGAAAAGGAAAAGCTTTTATATTACATTTAGTTGAGTCAACACTGGAAAGTATGGCTTCCTTCGTAACAAAATAATTTAAGAATAATATGATTCACTAGTAATGCCATTTCTTATGTAGCCAGTCCCTGTTATGTATGCCGTAAAAATGTTGCTTATATGGTCAGCTGATGCAGGCATTTCATTGGGCTTGACAGAAGCAACTTCTGGCTCAGTGAGAAAAGCACAGGAAACTGCCTCACTCCTCATTTCCCTAGTATGCCTCTTCAGTGACATCTGGACCACTAATGGCTGATAGCTGAGCTGTTGATGTCCAAACCAACTTCAGGGATGAGCACTCAACATACAAGACAAACAGGGTTATTTAAAGTGATTGTTGGGGTGCAATTGATGTAGGGTATGTATACTGTTTTATTGTGGACTGTAACTCAAATTTTTTTTACATACATTACGAACGCTCAATATATGCGCTTTTCTTTCACACTACACACATCTAGTCGACAGTCCATCTCTTCCCACACACGCCCCAACATGTCAGCAGTGATATTTAGGAAGGCAGCTCGGATGTGCTGTTTCAATTCTAGAATATTCACTGGTAGAGGAGGAACAAACATTTGATCCTAACGTATCCCCACAGGAAGAAATCACACGGTGTTAAATATGATGAATCTGGTGGACAGGGTAAGAGCAACTGATCACAATCAGTTGAACGTCTGATCCATCGCTGTGGTAGTTGTTGATTTTAAAAATACTCTGATCTCCCTGTGGAATTGAGGCGGTGCACCATCCTGTGGCAGAACATAATTGTCCCTGTTGTCACTCAACTGGGGTCACAGCCATTCTGTAAGAATATCCAAGTAAGTTAGCCCTGACACTGTCTGTTCATTGAAGAAGAATGGGCCACAGACCTTTGTCTTTGAAACAGCACAGAACACATTCACCTTTGAAGAGTCACGCACATGTTCCACATAACAATGAGGGTTTATTGCTCCTCAAATTCGAACGTTTTGTTTATTCACCATTCCACTCACATGGAAGGTTGCTTCATTGTTGAAAACTAGTCTGTCATGAAAACCATTATCTTCTTCACAATGTTCTTTCTTGCAGTGTGATGCAAAAATTCAAACGTAGCACTTTGTCATTATCTGTTAAAGCTTGACGCAACTGTAAGCAATATGGCTTTATCTTCAGTGCCTTCGTAACACATGCCATAACGTGGTTTGAGGTACAGTCAGTTCCCTGCTGCCTTTTGTAGTTGATTTCTTAGGGATACGGAGATAAGCGCTCCTGATCCTATTCACTTCCGCTTCTGACACAGTGGGACGCCCACTACTTTTCCCTTTACACAAACAATCTGTGTCCACAAATTTGACATACCATCTGCAAAGAGAGTTGTCGAAGTGAGGGTCCTTCAAATATTTCGTTCAAAAATAGCACTGGACCATGGTAACGGGCCAATATTGATGATATTCAGGAGTACAAAATGCTTTCTCCTTACCACTCAGCGCCATTTTGTAAACCCTGCTGTAGCTGCCATCTGATGGTAATTGATATCACTATAGTCCATGCAGAACACACCTTGGAGAAGTTGTCTAACCATTGCTGTAACAATAATAGTATATTTTCCGTTGTTTCTAAAACAAAATCACGAATCCCCGACAATCATTTTGAATAACCCTGTACATGATTTCATTACTTGTAGGCAGAGAGGTGAAATTAAAGGATTTTTTTTTTTTTGTTAATAGGAAAAGGTTAATTAAACATAGCATTTTATAGCATTAATTATTTAAAGAAATAACATACATTAGCTATAACCGTTATTCTATTTTATTATGCCTACCTGAGAGGGGTAAATAAAATATTAGACCTATATATATATGGACATACAAAACCCAACTTATATTACAATGTTCTGCTAAATAACTAGACCTGGAATAGTTTCAATAATGATCAATAGCTGCCAAAAAGAAGACAGAAACAAACATGACATTTGAATTACAGGATGGTGCTGCACAAATTTCAACATTCTTACTTCATTGTTTCCAGTATAACACTGAATAAACGTTCATTTTTAAAATTAACAACTACTTGAAATTTTAAAATCAAACTGTGCCTGCCGTTGTATTTGTACCTCCCTTCATACCTACCAAGTAACGAACACGTGCTCTGTAGCAGTGCTAGTGGCTTTACATCGACCAACACAGATAGATCTCATGACGACTATGGGATAGGAAAGGCCTAGGAGTTGGAAGGAAGCGGCCGTGGCCTTAATTAAGGTACAGCCCCCGCACTTGCCTGGTGCGAAAATGGGAAACCATGGAAAACTATCTTCAGGGCTGCCGACATTGGGATTTGAACCCACTATCTCCCGGATGCAAGCTCACAGCTGCGTGCCCCTAACCACATGACCAACTTGCCCGGTATAATAATAATAATAATAATAATAATAATAATAATAAATTTTCCAGCCACAATGCACGTAAAGAGCAAAACAAAGTCTGAGAACATATTTGTTTCCAAATTATATTTCATAAAATATTATGCATTCTTCGAAATCCCGTGGATTTTGCTGAAACTGCAGTTTGTTACTTTAATAACCACTTATACAATACATTTGAATAATGGAACTGCCCTTAAAGGAATGTAATTAAGAAAAGATGTAAAGAAAAGTACAAAAACAATGGATTTTAAAAATTTTCATCATGGTTATGATATTTTCATGCCTCTACTTACAGCACAACATACAGGACAATCCTAGTGTAATGCAAAATGAAAATAATTTAGAGTGAATAAGGAGAACAGACAAAATTGTGCACAGTACAAAGCTATATAGAACTTTGTTACTAGCCCAAGTCAAGGCTTGGAAGCAGAGGTCTCGCCCACACATGCTAGAGAGGCATCCATGGTTCCTACACATGAGTGAGACGGTGGTTCAGGTGAAGTAGGGCTGGTGATTGAGGTGAAGGCTCACTGCGGGCTGCTGGAACCAACACATCACTTTGCTCTACGTAGTCCGGACGTGCCGCGGGTTGGGAAAGGGGCGATCCCAACCTAGGGGGAAAGTCATGGCTGTGAACTCAGTCATGATAATGCCAAGTTGAGACCATGTGAGTAGGCCTACTGAAGGGGGAACAAACCTGGCTAGGTTCGGGCCAGGGCACAGTGGGTAATTTCTAGCATCCAGCCGGCCAAAAAATATTTTCCACCCCTGTCTTTGGTGTGCATTTTCTGTGAGACGAGTTTATAAGACTCTTGGGTGCAGTAATTAAGTACTGAAAGGTCACGCTGTCTGGTTATCTTATCTCACCGAAGGCCTAAAGTGGCTCTTCTCCGTTAGGGGATAATATTGTGGCGAGACGAGCGCACAGTTATTTCTTTGCTAGGGCTCAGTAAGGACGTCAGAACTAAATATTTCTTTAAAATGCAGTGGATTATATTAGATGAAGGTATGTATTTTATATATTATGTATCATTTGCTGAAAATTACTATATTATTGTCCGGAATTTGCGCTTAAAATTCAGGTACAGGGTGTCCAAGTGCTATCTAATTATAAAAATTTGAGGTGACTTTCAAAAGGGATAGCGTTCGATTTCTGTAATGGAAGTTTTTTGGATGAGTTATCTATACTTTAATGAATAGAAAACTATGATTTTTTTTCTGCGACCAGGCGCAACCATGAGAGTAATTAATTTTTTCAGAAGCCATGTCCTCTGTAACCTGGAGGTCGGTTTTCGAGCTGTGGAGGAACAGCAAGGAATATAAGCGGAACGATGATATTGCAAATGTTGTAATTGAACTTTTAGGCCTTGAGGATTGTTCCGAGGATATATCCAAGTCAATAAGGAAATCGGTCAGTATTTTGGGTGTTAAAATTCAATCACGTTGGACAAAATATAGTACAAAACCAGACAAATTCTTGAAGTACAACAAAAGTTGGTTGGACCAGAAAGTGAGCCTTGCAGAAGGACATGCATCACAACAATGTCAGGATGAGCCTGCCAATACTAGCACTCTAGGACTGTGGAAATATGTAGAAATCCTAACAATTTCAACAGGGACACCGGCTATCAATTAAGTAATACCTGGTTGCCAGCCATTAAGAATTTACGTAGGTAGTTCCCTTCCCTACCCCTTCACTATTGTTATTACGTCTCGGTGTTTTCCAAATTCGTACGTTCCTCGTCACCAGATGTTTCATTCCAGGCTTGTCTATGTCTATGTCTTACACCTGTCATACGTTACGCAAACACATTATGTGAACCGCTTAGTCTGATTGTGATGGTTCGGTCAGCTTCCGCTTTGAACGCTAGCGTTGTGCCACGTCCTAGGGGCCATCTGGTGGTGAATGAACGTACCATTTCCCCTTCTATTATAACGTTCCAAATTCAAAAGGGTCATTGTTTAAGAAGCCTTTCTTGTGGACAGTCGAGAATTCGTCTGAGGACACAGAGCAAAGTTTTCTGCGAAACGTTAAGAATTTTACCTTATTTTCTTGACACGGCACAAGCCCAAAAGCCTGTACAATATCAGTAAATATGAATGTTACCCCAGTCATATTTTAATCACCGATTCATCTGCGGAGGTCCGATTACAAGTGATTCTTGAACACACAGTATGCCGAATTTGCAAAATACATGGGAATATGTTGAATTTGGCAGATGAGGAATGTAAATATCACTATAAACTTGTAACGAAGTGGGGCTGTGATGGCAGTTCAAATCAAAGTCACTATAAACAGGGATTTTCACAGGGTCGATCATTATGTGACGAGTCTCTGTTTTGCATTTCACTTGTGCCCCTTCAGCTCTTGTTTAGCCACCCAAACACCGGAAACCAGGATACAATTTGGCATAATCCTAGACCTTCATCATCTAAAGAAACAGCCAACTTAATCCGTGACGAGGTGCAATGTATCAGTGCTCAGAAGGAGAAGTCGTCGCCTACTACGGTAGTCCTGAATAATGAAAAAACAATGGTCGTTGAACGTGAGCTACATTTCACTATGGTGGATGGAAAATTCTACAGTGCTTTGTCTTCCTATCAGTCTTCCCAAAGGTGTTATATATGCGGCACGTTCCCTAAAGAGATAACAATATTCCTGAAGTGACAAAGAGTAATTAACCCAACAACACTTAAGTTTGGGTTATCACCACTTCATGCATGGATTTGATGTTTCGAATGCCTTTTACATATAGCATACAGATCTGACGTAAGAAAGTGGCAAATAAGAGATGCCGAAGAGAAGAAACTGGTTAAGAAAGAAAGAAAAATATATAGGTTTGGTTCACGGAGGGAACGAGTCTATTAGTTGACACACCAAAACAAAATGCTGGCATTATTAATGAGGGAAAGACCACTAGAAGATTCTTCAGGGAGGCTTCCACTTCTGCGGATATTACTAGAATAGATCCAAATTTAATAAACTCTACGTGTCATCTTAGAAACTCTTTTGTGTGGGTATGCCATTGATAAAGTGGCATTTGACATGTACGCAAAGGAAACTATACAATTGTGCTTGCAAAAATACAAATGGTACTACATGCCTGTAACTTTGCACAAACTCTTGGTTCATGGAGAAGAAGTCATTGGGCACTGTATTATACCTATTGGACAACTCTCTGAGGAAGCCCAGGAGACCAGGAATAAAGATAATAGGCATTTCAGAAAAGTATTCACCAGGAAAACCTCCAGAAAGGACACAAATACTGACCTTTTCCATAGACTGTTTATATCCTCGGACCATTATATTACCAGCTTAATGAAATCAAGGAACAGGAAATTGATTCCTCTTTCACCAGAAGTGCTTAACTTACTGTCTGAGTCTCCTGTATCTGGTTCTGCCCAAGGAGATAGTGACAGTGAAGCTTGCAATTCTAATGGAACTGCATCTAACGACTAAATTGTTTGGCAAGTACATGTATTCTTGTACCTTGTACCTGTTTTTAAACATTCTTAACAGCATGTCCCAATATTAACATCTATTTAATTTCTTACAGCTATAACGAAAAATGAATCAAATTTATAAAATTACTAATTCTATTCTTGGCATAGTAATTTGTTTTTATACTTGATTGATCACACCCTTAATTATCTCCAATAACAGCAGTTACACACTAAGTTTTGTGTAAATCGGTCCATTAGTGTCCAAGATACGATTTTTGGCCGGCTAGATTCATGAAATAACGCACTGTGCAGGGGTGGACAGCTGGATGGACGACTGAGGGGCGTGGTCTCTGCAATGGAGAGCCTGAGTTGCGGAAGGACAAAGTCTGGCTGTATGCCTCACCACGGATGGTGAAAACGAGCTTAGGACCCTAGAAGGGGCATAAACCCTATGACTGAAATATGGCTGCTTATAAAGAACGAATTTCAAATATTTTGACATCAAGGGAAGCCAAGGAAGCTCCAGTAGAGCAGATCCGGGAGCAAGCCCAAGATGAAAAAAATGGAGACAGAAGTCCCAATTGGACAGCCTGTCGCCGACTCAAAACAAGAAATGGCAACAGAAGCTCCAGTAGAGCAGACTGCTGTCAGAATCAATCAGCACGATACCAAACTTCTAACACAAGAGTGGAGAGTGTTGAATGCCACTTCAATCGATAAGACAGGAAGGACAGTCGTTTTAGCCCTTGGTGGAAGACACTTTGAAGAGCTCAAAAAGAGAAGCCTTAAGGCTAAGCTCGGACTTGGGCAGATCAAGTTTCAAGTCATCAGGGGGGGGAAAACGGAACCCAATGTTTGATAATGGAGCTGAAGGTCTTTCAGGCCAATCTTCAGCACAAAAAAGCAGCTGTGGCCAATTCTGCCATAAAGTTCAAGTCCGAGGCTATTGATGTGGCCCATATTCAAGAGCCATCGGTAGTCAAAGGCAGAGTAGCAAGACTGACAGAATCTGGAGGTATGCTGACGTACGATACAACATCGGAAATACCCTGAACATGTCTTCTTGAGAACAGGAAACTAAAATGTCTTATGTTGCAGGAGCACTGTTCACGGGAATTAACCGTGGCCAAGATTAAACTTGGAAATTGGAAGGGACCCAGAGAAATTATCGTACGCTCTGCATGTCTCCCATATGACTCAAGTAATCAGGAGTTGAGAACCTAATTTGCAATGCAAAGAGGAAAGGTGAACACCTAGCCCTTGGAGCAGATGCAAATTCACACCAGATGGCAAGGAGCAGCATGAACTGCAATGCAAGAGGTGAGACTTTACTAGAGTTTATTACTGGAACTGAGTTGACGATACTAAACCTAGGAAACAAGACTACATTTACAAATAAAAATCGTAGGGAGGTAATAGACATTACATTAAGCACTATGCATACTGCAAACCTTAGACTATTAAAGACTGGAAAGTGATGGAGGAACCATCACTGAGACCACCAGCACATCTAATTTGCAATAGATGCGAGACTATGTGGGATTGAGATGTAGAGAGACCCAAAAAGAACTAACTGGGACAGATACAGAGAAGTTCTAGGGAAGGCTGTACAAAAAATTTGAACTAATATGAGAGGACAGAAAGAATTGGACGAGGCAGTGGAACTATTAGAAGAGGCCATTATAGACTCATTCCATGACAACTGTCCTCTCAAAGAAAAGAAAAATACCAAAAAACTAAGGTGGTGGAACAAACTAGCCAAAATAAAAAAGAGGTTAGGATGTTGCATAGAATATCATCTAGAAATGGTATGTGTGACGTATATAATATGAAACTCACTGAGTACAACCTAGAGATACGGAACGGAAAAAAAAAAAAAAAAATCTTGGGGACTGTTTTGTGAGAAAGTGGAATCACACACTGAAACAGCAAGGATCCAGAAGGTTCTGAAAGCAACCCATATAAATCAAGTGGGGACACTGGAGAAACCAGATGGGTCATTTACTCAGGCAGGGAGGGACATGCTGGAGATACAAATGGCGTGTCACTTTTCTAAGGCTGAGGAGATGACGGAAGAAGAAACGGTTGGAACAAAGACTGGAGCTCAAAGAGCAGATTGGAACTGTGCCAACAATAATAAAACATAACCATGTAAAATGGGCAATCGACACGTTTCATCCTATAAAGGCTCCGGGGCCAGATGAGATACTTCCGATACACCTACAGGAAGTACGGGAGATACTCGTCAATACCCTGATGGACCTTTTCAGAGCTAGTCTAGTTTTAGGGTACGTGCCGAAATCATGGTCTGAAGTTAAAGCACTATTCATACCTAAGCCTGGAAGGGCAAATTATGCCCAAGCCAAAGCATACAAACCATTATGTTTAACCTCCTTCATGCTGAAAACAATGGAGAAAATTCTGGATAAATATATCCGAAGAATGGTGCAACTGAACTCAACGTTACATGAAAATAAGTTTGCATATAGACCTGGCAGATCCACTGAAGTAGCACTCCAACAGTTGGTTTGTAAACTTTTTTTTTTCTCTAGTTGCTTTACGTCGCACCAACACAGATAGGTCTTATGGCGACGGTGGGACAGGAAAGGGCCTAGGAGTGGGAAGGAAGCAGCCGTGGCCTTAATTAAGGTACAGCCCCAGCATTTGCCTGGTGTGAAAACGGGAATCCACGGATAACCATTTTCAGGGCTGCCGACAGTGGGGTTCGAACCTACTATCTCCCGAATGCTGGATACCGGGCGCACTTAAGCGACTGCAGCTATCAAGCTCAGTGGTTTGTAAACTAGAGGAAAGCCTAGAACATAAAGAAATTGCACTGGAGACACTTCTAGATATAGAAATAGCCTTCAGCAATACAACCTATGACTATGATCAAAGCATTGGAAAACAGCAAGGTAAGTAAAACAGTCGTCAAATGGATTAAATCCATGTTAGTCATAAGGAAGATAAAAGCAACCCTGTTTGAAGAAACCCTCACGGTTAGACCCATCCGAGGCTGTGCTCAGCGAGGAGTTCTTTCTCCTCTGCTGTGGAACCTTGTGGTGAGCAAAATCATAGCTATGCTCAACAAACAAGGTTTTTATACACAAGGATACGCAGATGACCTAGTGATTGTGGTACGAAGTAAGATGATGTTTTCCAGGACCTCATGCAAAGATCACTTAACCTTGTGGAGAACTGGTGTCAAGAAGAACAACTATCAGTCAACCCCAATAAGATAACTCTAGTCCCTTTTACAGGAAGGAGGAAATTAGAGGGAAGGAGATCACTGAAGCTCTTTGGGCAAGACATATATATGGAAGAACAGGCACTGCACCTAGGAGTAGTGTTAGATAAAAATCTAACTTGGAATCCACATATAGAAAGGAACATAACCCAGGCCAAGAACTTGCTGTATACATGTGAAAGAGCCATCGAGAGGACATGGGGCCTAAAGGCGGGTACAGATATGCGCGCCTAACTCTGTAACGTAACCACGTCGCGCGCCGAGGTTAAACGGGGCAATGTTACGCACCGCGGTTGCGAGGTAAACTTTTCTACCCCGCGCCGCAGGTCGTAACGCGTAACCTACCAGCGTTCCGCCAGTTGAGACAGTGCAGCTTTGAAAGATGGACTTAGCTGCAGCAGCCTATATTTATTTGCATTATGCAACCAAACGGAAACATAGGCGATGGTGGAAAACTCAGCTATATTCACGTAGAACTACACATGGTGGTTCAAATTTGCTGGCTGACATGAAGTTTCAGACAGTTAGTGGGCATTATAAACATTTTACTTGCTAAACCTGACCAAGGCGTCGTTTCCGTTTCCAACGCTTTGTGTTGATTTTTGTTTTCGAGTTCCGCGCAAGAGTATTATTGCTTAGGCAATCAAGTCGGAGGTTTAAATGTTTCAATATGGGTAGGTTTTTTTTACAGATAGGTCTTATGGCGACGATGGTACAGGAAAAGCCTAGGAGTGGGAAGGAAGCGGCCGTGGCCTTAATTAAGGTACAGCTCCAGCATTTGTCTGGTGTGAAAATGGGAAACCACGGAAAACTATCTTCAGGGCTGCCGAAAGTGGGGTTCGAACTCACTATCTTCCGGATGCAAGCTCACAGCTGCACGCCCCTAAGCGCATGGCCAACTCGCCTGGTAATGTGGGTAGTGAAAGCATAGTAAAACAATTATTAAACACGGTTTTCATCAAGTGAAAATAAACAAGTGATTGACTGTAGCCGACCCTGCTGAGCGATTTTCAGGCCTGACGACGGTTTTCTGTACTTTAGTTTTACAATATTATATTATTACAGTATATAAGATTTTACAACGGTGAAGTGACTGAAATGGCCGAAATACACACTTCATCTTTGAAAGAAAGTCGTAATTCTCTGCAGAATAATTCGGGGAGGGTGTGGAGGAATGTGCGGTCTTATATTTAATTCATAAATTTAATCTATAACAACGCCAGAACTTCTGGGGCAGGAAATGCCACTGTCTTATGCATGTTGTACACCATTACATTTTCCTGTCAGTTCAACATTTCACAAGAAATTTGTCAAATCTTGTCAAAGACTGTTCAACAGTGCTGAAGGTTTGATAAGATTTGAAAAGATTTGGCAAGGTTTGATAGCATTTCGTTTTAACATAGAGGAAAGGCAAACAGCTGTTGTAGTTGTTGGACTAGCAGCGGGGTACAGTCTTAAAAAGAAGAGAAACGCGCAATAAACCACAATTTACATGGGCAAAATATTAATGTAGTTATCTTCAACATAATTTTGGCAATGTATTTACTGCCATAACATCATTTGTAGAGGTTAAGTTATACTGCATAGCTATACTCACATTAATTGAATAAAAATGACAGCAATGAAACGGAAATACGTATCTTATTACATGAAAACATATTAGAAATTCCATAATAATAATAATAATAATAATAATAATAATAATAATAATAATAATAATAATAATAATAATAATAATAATAATACATGTCTTTCCTTCTTTCTTAATCCGTTTACCCTCCAGAGTTGGCTTTTCCCTCAGACTCGGCGAGAGATTCCACCTCATCAATTTGATAGGGCCTAAAGTTGCTAAGAAGGATACCACATTCAAAGAGGCTATCTCGGTGCAAGAGAGACTGGCAGTGACAGTACGATTTCTAGCAACCGGTGATTCAAACACTAGTCAACAGTATCTTTTCAAAATATCCATACAGTCGATTAGTGTTATCGTACCGGAATGTGTCAAGCTCTGATTGAAGCACTAAACGAAAATATAAACGTACGTAAGGAATTAATTGCTGGGATATTCTATGTTTCATACATCAAGCTTTATCTATTTTAATTGCTTATTCAACACAGAAACACTACTTTGTATGTCTAATCAAGTCCTGAAAATCCATATCCACATCGTGGGAATGGCTTACTGTATTTGACTCAGTGGACAGATTGGAGTTGGAGTGAGGAGAATTGGGTGTAGTAGTAGTATTCGGCGAGGATAAGGAAGCTGAAGGAGTGGGTGTTGAAACGGTGTAACCTTGAAAATGTGATGGGTTCGGCAGCTGATGAACATTGTTGTGCAGCATGATGGGGATATTGGGAATATGTAGAGTGAACCGGAGAATGGAGTGGATGGGAAAAGTGGTAATTCCTTAAAATTTTGTTGAAATGCCTGGGATGGTTAGTTAGCCACAACATTTCCTTAGCTCTGTACATTTCAATAAAATGCAGTGTGTTTTGCTCGGTCCACGACATTTTTACTGATCAAGCAGACAGAGGCGAATGTGTGTTATGCGCCGAGGTCCTGTGTACGTCCAAGCTTGCTGTAACTTCCGCGCGCGCAGCTCTTTGATAAGACGCGGGAAAACCGACAAGCTGTGGAACGCAGCGAACCTCGTTCCGTATCGTTCATGTTGCGGGCTATGGTTGTGCGACGAGGTTACGCAGTACCGTCCAGACACGAGCGCGACGCGGTTAGGTTACGATGTTCTGTTACAAGTCTGGACGCGCCTTTAGACCATCAATGGTAATGTGGATATATACAATAATCATCAGACCGTTGATGACATGTGCTGTAATCAACTGGTGGCAGAAAGTAAGCCAAGGAAAAGTCAGTAGTAGATTGGATAGCCTACAGAGAATGGCTGGCATATCCATAACTGGGGCTATGAGAACTACGGCAACAGAAGCCTTGAATACTTTACTAGACCTCCCATCATTATGCAATTTCATTAAAAGGATAGGCTAGAATGAGTTCATATAGATTGGCACAATCAGAGTACAGGAATGCACAAAGACCCAATCTAGGACACTGTCAAATTAACAGAGTAATAACAGAGGAAGTTCTACACATGTCTTCTGATCATATGATACCAAAGTACAAATTCGAAAAACCATTTGAGACCCAAACAATAAAAGAAAAAGAAGACTGAGATATCAACAAATGAAATACTGAAAAACAAGATATAGTGTGGTGAACTGATGGCTCAAAGACTGGGGATGGCACAGGAGGAGAGATCAACGGGGGAAGACCTGAAAGATCAATCCAGATGAGCCTGGGCAAAGACACTACAGTCTTTCAAGCTGAAGTGATAGCTATCACAACATGTCTTGAAGAAAATCTGAAAATGAACTATGGGATTAAGAACATTTTCATTTTTACGGACAGCCAAGAGGCCATTAAGGCACAAGAAGCAGTCCGTATAATATCCAGTTTTGTCTGGTATTGCCATTCACTTCTTCTGAAGCTCTCAAACTACAACATTGTTAAAATAATATGGGTACCAGGGCATGCAGGTATAGAAGGAAATGAAAAGGCAGATAAACTGGCCAGGAAAGGGGCAGAAACACATTTTGTACGCCCAGAACCCGTATGCGGAATTTCCTATGGACAAGCCCGACACTACATAGGAAAATGGGTACAAAAGAAACAAATGGAGAACTGGAAAAATACTCCTGAATGTAGGCTTGCAAAGGAACTGATAAAAGGACCAAACAACAAGCATACTAAAGAACTGTTTAAACTCGGCAGAGAAAATATAAGATGGGTACTAGGACTGTTGACAGGACACTGCCATCTAAAAAAACACCTACATAGAAAAGGAGTAATAAGAGACAATATATGTAGGAAATGCAGGAAGCAGAGGAATCAGCTAAACACATACTTTTCGAATGTGAGGCACTGGGTAGAATCAGACTCTCCACTCTAGGACTACCAGGTGAAGAGAGAGAAAATATCCAAGAAGACCCAATAAGAACAACTTGCAGCTTTGTGAAGGAAGCAGGTATATCTAGGTGGGAATGAAGGAAAAACATGGTAGCGAAAGATCTTAAAGGTCGACGCTAATTAGGAACTAATATTTAGAGCCCCCGTGAAGAAAAGAAGCTATAGAACACTTAGTTATGTTTAATAAACAAGTAAGACTAGCAATAACTTACCCTCGGAACAGGAATGCCAGCAATGGTCCAGCTAAATCTAGTCTTTTATTGCCATAGTGATCTCTGTCATCCAGCTCCCGGCGACCCAAGGCAGCCAGCAACAAACGATGTACCATGTACCTGAAGGAAATTAATATAAAAATCTATAAGAACAAAACACCCTGCAGTTTTATTATTACACAAAACTACAATACGCAGTACTAAGGCATTAAGTAGATATAATCAGTAGTGGAAGGAATGTTCAGAGAATGGGGAGGAATTGTAGATTCAGGAGAAATTTCACAAAATTCCAGATAAACAAGTTACACTGTTCACTAACAGAGAGAGGAAAGCAATGTCACAGTTAACACAGGAATATCTACTAACTGCAAAGGAGACTTTATAAAAAAATACATAGGCAGTTTAGAATATGCATGTAAGACTAATGACCTTATCTGTTGGTCCCAAGATCTTAAAATGTGAATATGTCAGTCAGGTTATAAATATGTTCTGAAAATAAACAGCATGAAAATCAAGAGGTGACAATTACAGAGCATAAGGACAATAAGAGTCGAGTTTGGGAAAAAACAGTGGTCACTGGCAACGTGTATTACAGTACTGTAAGTACACTATGTGATTAAAAGTATGTGAACCCCCACCACCAATGTCTAAATTGCACTGACCACTGTAAGAGGGGGCTGAGGGCATTGTGTGGTGTTCATTATAAGGAGTACTAGGATGGGAGCTCAACAATTTCAAACATGGACTAGTTTATAACTTGTCACATCTGTTAAGAACATATTAACTCTTATCAAGTTGCCTTTCAACTGTTGGTAACATGATTTTGAAACGGAAACAAAAATGCACAACCATGACAAAACCAAAGATAGGTAGACTGTGTTTAATGACGGATGGACCAGTGAACAGCAATGATGATGGTTAAAAAAATTGCCAGACGTAGGGTGAAATAATTACCCATGAGTTCTGCAGTGCTACCAATTGCCCAGACATCAACATCACCGTGCATTGGAAGTTATGAGGAATAGCGTTCCATGGTCGAGCTGTTGCCCATACACAAAAAATATAAAGATGTTTGTTGTTGAAAGGAGTTTAACAGCTAGGTCATCGGCCACTAATGATACAACGTGCAACAAAATGAAATGATAACTAAAGTTCAAAATGTATCTACTGACTAGAATCTAAATCTAATGATGAAAAAATGACCATGAATCCAAAACAATCAGTGGATCCAATTCACAATGCCTTATTTTCTGGGATGATGCTTGTTGTCCAGGTCATCAACCCCTCATAATAGTACTTATCACTGGTAAAGCAGAATCATGACGTTTCATTTTTATCATAGGACATAGGATTTTTAGCACTTTTTAAATATCATTTTTGTGTGCTTTTACATTTGTTTTAGTTATTGGATGTGTTTGTACAGTTGTGCATTAAGGCTGATGATGGCCAGCCAAGGGTGAAATTAGTTTCTAGATTAGAAATATAACTTAAACATTGCATAATATAGTATTGAAAAGGTGGACCATTACGACATAAGTTTAATTATTACTGTTTCTCCTACAGTAGTACTAATCACAAGTAACAAAGAATCATGGTCTTCCTCGCAGGGTGGTAATAATCACGGGCGCTGGATAGATCCAAAGTGTTCCTTATACAGTGGTACTGACAGAACAGACCAAACCTAGCATGGAACAAGCATCCACACAGATTGCACAGAATTGTTGGAGGAAGGCGTGGTGGTACTGCACCGAGTTTTCGTGCTTGTCTTCTGGCCTCTTCACGTTTGCGTCATTCCCCTTCAACAGATTGACAGCAGCAGCAAAGATCTGGCGACAAATTGAACGGTCTTGAGAATACGTGTCCCAGGTTTGTGGATTAAGACCTGTCGTCTTCATAGTGTGCTTAAGCTGGTCCTTGTAGTGCCTCATAGAGGCTCCCTGAGGTCTGGTGCTGAAACAAAGTTTACCATACAGGATTTGGCAAGGAAATCTGGTATCACTTATCCAACGGACATGGCCAGTCCATCTAAACTGATAACCAATGATGAATAATTCTATATTCTTGGCACAGACTTTTTCAAGAACAGCAATACTTGTGATATGGTCTTCCCTTTTGATCCTAAGGAAGGACTGAATATTTTGTTAGTGGAACCACTGAAAATTTACAAGTCACGTCATCAAAGCGTCCAAGTTTCACAACCAAACAGCCGTGTTTTGATGACAACAGCGTGGTACACCATGAGTTTCGTGTTCACTGTCAGGTCTCTATTCGTGAACACCCGGAATGATAGTCACCCAAAAACTGCATAGGCAGCACCAATTCTTTTCTCCACATCTTGCTCACAATTACAGCACACAGGTAAGATACTACATCGGTACAAAGAGTGGTCTACCTGCTCCAGTGGAGTATATCTGATATGGCTATATACACAACTGGTGAGTGCAACTGTTCTATACAAGTTATTCTTTTTTCCCCCCTAAACTTCCATATTTTAGATTTCTGTTGATGGTTCATTTTTATTAACCTTCTTTGGCACATCAATGTCAAAATTACAGGACATCTCACAGTCAAGAAAGTTAACAGATGTAACTTTTATGCAAAACAGTAGAAATATGGCCTCACTCAAAGTTAATAGTGAGCTCCTCACCCTGAATCTGGTATAAATTTGCAATTCATTGCAGTCCATGAACTTAACCTCTCATCTAACCTCACGGAGGCAGGAAAAGGAGGTAGAGGAGGGACGGAAAGTCCATGTTAAACGATCAGAAATCCCTATACCACATAGAGGCAAGTACATTTTGCTTTGTCCACAATTGTACAAGAACATTTACAGAAGGATGAACAAAAACTGAATTGGAAGATCTATTAGGCTCCCACAGAAACATAACACATGAAGCAATACTGACTACATCTTAGAAGACCAGGTAAAGAACAGCGATCACAAAAATATCTAAGAGTTAGAGACACAAACAGCTAACAAAGAAAGAATTTTTTTTTACAACTGGCTTTACGATGCACCAACACAGACAGGTCTTATAGTGACAATGGGACAGGAAAGGGCTAGGAGTGGGACGGAAGTGGCCATCGCCTTAATTAAGGTATAGCCCCAGCATTTGCCTGGTGTGAAAATGAGAAACCATGGAAAACCATCTCCAGGGCTGCCAGCAGTGGGGTTCAAACCCACTATTTCCCTGAATGCAAGCTCATAGCTGTACGCCCTAACCGCACAGCTAACTCACTCTGTATCATAGGATATAAACTTCATGTTTTTGATCTGCATTGTATTGTGATCACAGTAATAATTATTAAATTAATGTTGTATGGTCCACCTTTTTTCAATACTGTATTATGCAATATTATTGAATTACATTAATAAACTAGGGACTACACACAATTGACATGAATACAAATGTACTAACACACAATCAACATTAAAATCTGGGATGAACTAAGTGTAAAATCTGAAAAAATAAATTAGGCTCTAAATTCTTAGCATCTGGAGTATGCTCATCATCCAGACTCTTTCTTGTATTGATATTCGTAGAATTGTTAGTTCCATCACTGCCAATCATTACAATTTCAATTGCAAAACAGGAACTGGTAAATGTTGATTCTGTAGTCAGATCATCAATCACCAAATCTACTTGAGTGGTGTTAGCAGTATGCAAGCTACTGGATGCCACTGTAAATAACAACCAGCTGACGCAGAACTGCTGGATGGTGTTTCCACATCGACCACGTAAATAAAACGGAATGTTCCCGTAGTGCTTGTTAAAAACATGCTGAAATGCTGTTGGACATTTTCAGGACGGCACATGAAGATATGGTTAAAACTGACACATTCTTAATTTGTGTCAGGTATAAATTTCGCAACTCATTGTGGTGTTCATGAAGTTAACCTCTCGTTGCAGCATGTGGTGCATGGTGTACTAACAATATTATAGAAATAAAAACAAGTATAAGCCTATGCATGTGGTATTTCAAGAAATGAAAAAGGTTTTGATAGTGCTGATTGGTCCAAGCACTTTGAGATTCTACAAGCAACTCTGATAAAAAACAGAAAAGCTATCTACAATTAGCATTAAAATCAATTGCAGAGATAAGAATCAAGCAATATGAAAGAAAAGTAACAATTGTCTCCAGAAAAGAGCAAACCAGTTTTGCAGTTTATTCCTCCTATTTTTTTTAATGTTTATACAGAGTAGATAGTGAATGAAACTCAAGAGAAATTTAGGAAAGGAACCATCCCAAGGGCAGGAAACCATACACACAGAAAACAGATGGAGAGCAGCAACTTACTGTATAAACATACGTTGTTACAGTGGACACATAAGAAAGACAAGGGACCAAACTCTTTGGGTGCAGCCTTTGTCAGTGGAGGATAGAATAAGAATGGTGGTCATTGTTGACAAGTAGACGCTGTTGTGAATTAAGAGAGGGAGGAAATAGGCAAGACATGAGAATGGAACAAAAAGGGGTGGTTATCTAATGTAACAAGCTGGGTACTTCCCTACATCTGAGCACAACGTGACGTCCTACTTTGGAATCTCTAAGAGCAAGAGGACAGGAAGTACTTTAACCGTGAAACAATCTGAATCATCAAATGTGATTTGATGGTGCTGGGTATGAATAAGAACAGGAAGATCCATGTTATGGGTTTTAGAGGTATTGCAGTGACCAGATATTCATTTGACTAGTGTTGGCAGTTAACCCAACAGAAAACATTGTGCAAAGCCTGCCTTAAAGCTCGTAGATGATGCTGGATTAAGTGCAGTCACGACAACCTTGTACAGGGACAAGACTTGTTGGCAATGCTCCAATAAAAGCAGTGATTGGTATATATAGTCAACAGGTATTGCAGTAGCTGTGTTCACAGGGAAAAGACAGGAGGAGGGTGGAGGTTTGTGTGATTCACAGAAAGAGAGAATGTTTTCAGGTTCGGCAGGTGCTTGAATGAGACTGTAAGGCTTTCTTGGATAAAGATCGCAGGTGTGGACTGAGGATGAGAGAAGATCAAATGCTCGTTTTAAAATGTGATTCATTTTCTGGAGACCTGGATGACATGCTGTAATGAAGGGTACTGGGATAGGCTGCTTGAAAAGTCTGAGGACAGATTTTATGGCTCGAGAAATCTGGTAGTCAAGATTTGCAGATATTACACTTTTTATCTGAGTCTGTGGAGGATCTGGAGAAATTACTTTAAGAAAACATTGCTCCCCAGAAACAAAGTAATGCAGATTAAAACAACGTTTCTGAAGAATGGAAATGATCTACTGACAATAACAAAGAAAGAAAGAAAGAAAGAAAGAAAGAAAGAAAGAAAGAAAGAAAGAAAGAAAATACAAGCCATTGAAATATAGTGTTACAGAAAAACACTGAAGGCAAGATGGATATATCAGATCACAAATGAAAAGATACTGATTCGAGCTGGTACAGAGAGAAAATTTTGACTTTACTATCCAAATACACAGGGGTAGTACTACAGCCTGGCAACTTCTACAGATTACCGAATCACTCAATGTCCTGAAGATAGTTTTCTATACTTTTCATCTTGAAAACAGATAAATGCTAGAGGTGTACCTTAATAACAGCAATGGACACTACCTTCCCAGTTCCAGACCTTTTCTATCCCACCATTACCAACAACTTATCCATGTTAGTGTGACAATAACGAAATGAAAGAATAATCCATATATTTAATGAAAAGGGAATACTTACTGTGGCTTTTCATATGCAAGGAATGGTCATGATCACCATCCACAGTAAATGATAACCGAGTATAAGAGTCATACATTGGAGGAGAAGCAGATGGAGGACAGAGTTTTTGTACATGTCTCCTGACCTCTGATATTTATCTGTTTTCAAAATGAAAAACTATACAAAACTATTTTCAGGTCATTGAGTGAATTGGTAATCTGTACAAGCTGGAGCTAAAATGAACAAATGTACACCTATTTACTGGGAAGCTCAGTAAAATATGGCATGTGTGTGGCAAAATTTAGATGTAAACAATCCTCTCAATTCATAAAATGAATTATTACGTACATAAACAACTCTAACGCCACATAATTTTGGAGATTAATTATGAATAAGGAGTAGAAAAATAGAGTAGTAGAACGTTGAGTACATGTTAATGGAAAATCAGTATTTTGAAGGCCAATTTATTCTGAATGCATTTGTTATAATAAAATCATTTTTGACTATTTATAAATTATTACAGAACCTACAGTGCACTGAATGTTTCAGTGTTTCAATAATCAAGCAGTTCAGAATAAATGATAATTTGCCATGAAAGGATTACTTTTAGATGAAAACAGAAGAGGATACATAATTATTTTACTGGTGATCGTTTGGGAAGGTGAAGGCTGTTACTCGACTGATGTTACCATGTCTATGAAGACAACAATGAAGCTTGTTGAAAGTGATATTTGTGAGATTAATATGCAAAGAGTATTTTTATTTCTTTTTTTCTTTTTTTGCTAGTTGCTTTACGTCGCACCGACACAGATAGGTCTTATAGCGATGATGGAAGAGGAAAGGGCTAGGAGTGGGAAGGATGCGGCCGTGGCCTTAATTAAGGTACAGCCCCAGCATTTGGCTGGTGTGAAAATGGGAAACCACGGAAAACTATCTTCAGGGCTGCCGACAGTGGGGTACGAACCCACTATCTCCCAGATGCAAGCTCGCAGCTGCGCACCTCTAACTGCATGGCCAACTTGCCCGGTCACAGTGAAATGAAGGATGGATACATGTTCATAATTGTGTAGTTATATTGAAGTTTTGTCTCACGAGAGGAGGTTTGCACTGTAGAGAAGTGTAATGCTGTAATAATTAGAACGGACCCATGTTCACAGTCGTGTGGTTATAGTCAATGTTTGTCTTATAAAGGAAGTTGGCCAGTGTAATATTGTAATAATTAAGATGTAATCTTTTTGTAATAGTGAGTGGATGTTATAATACAGGCATAGTTGATAAGAACTGATCTGTAATAGTAGTGAACAAACAATCAAAAATGTATGATACGTTTCTAACTCTAGATTTTAAGTTGCAGGTAAAAGACTTCATGGACAATGGAGATAAGTTATTAAAAAGAGAATTAGCCTATTGAACACCACCATGCAAGAGTAAGAAGGATATGACGTGGAAGCTCTGATGGCTTTTGCTGAATAGCCAAACTTCAACCATGTAACGGGCACTATCAACGAACATTAAGTACCCTTTATTTTTCTTATATAATTATTATTTTGAGTGAAGATTCCTTTTGTTTTGAGATTTATTGAGTTTTAATGTAGACAGTTACTTAATTAGGCTGAACTGAGCCATGAAGATTAATTTGAATGAACCACAGGGTCATCGACTAACTATGAGATAAATTTACTACAGATATTTTGCAGCATCAACAGAAAATTGAGTAGTCTGATAATTCTTTGGATCCATAGTTCATGAGATTGTTTCAAGATGATTTTAGTATGCCCATATGTGACAACACGTATGTGAATCTTTGATATGACCCTACGCTTAGAAGTGAGTGAACACCTAAGATCGAAGGTATAATGTGTATTTGGTTGGAATAATTATGGATCCTCAAATATTAATACACATAGTGGGGGGCGTGATCTTTGGAAAAATACCATACGTGACTGTAATTCATAGGCTTATATATAGATTTATAACATTTTGGAGTAATGTAATCCTCGTAATATGTCAAGTAATGATGTTTATATTACAATAATAGAGTCAGAGACTATAATATTTATCTGAATAGGAATACATGTTTAAATAAGTTGATGGAAAGAAACATTAGGATCTTTAACAATGAATGTGAGAATAAGTTAAACATCATCGTATGTTATGAAAGTCTTCGTTGTGTGGGCTGGAGGACATACTTACGAATAATGTTAGGAGTCTTCATAAGAAAGGTCAATGGAAGCATGAACTTGTATGAAAACCGTCAAATGATTATGTGTTGTTTCTCGAATAGAATGTATGTAGAACATGGCAAGTAGAAGGTAGAAGTGTGACCTCTCTCCTAGTTCATCGGTTCCTCTGCTACACCGCTCTTCCAGCAGTGAGTGAGTTTGAAATTAGTAGTCATTATACGAATAAAAGAAAATTACTGAATGCAAAATATTATACTTTTGCTTACCATTCTAAAGTTAGTTGTCAGATAGTTTAGATAGCTTCCGGGTAGACTTTGTGGTCTTATAAGATTTCAGTTCCTTTCTCATCTGTCTTGTTAGAGAATAAAATCAACACTTCATATGGTATAACACAAGTTTAGGGATAATGTCCACAACATGGTCATCGCAGCAAATTGTCCAAACACTCGTAAAATATATTTTCCTGCAGACTATGTTCACAGGAGAGTTTTTGTTCTACTGCACTTTCAACTTGCAGGAACACATTATAAACTGCTCTTGAAGGATGGGTGAGGAAAGTGCTGTCAATGCTGTATTTATTGCTATAATCTCTAATAAATACGAGGACTGCGGCGGCAAGTATTTCTTCTGTAGGTTTTCCGTGAAAGAGACCGACACATTTACGACATTTTGTGATCTTCGATACATTGCGTACTATATGTATTTCTAGATAATAAATTAAACACTCCTGAGCAGGAATGTGGCTATCACTAAGTGAGCCTAAGTTGTTCTCCCAGTCCAGTATGAGGTCATGCATGTTCTCAGTGGGGTCTAGTGCTTGCCTTATTTTATTTTGTGCCTTTTTCCTACTATGGCCTTATTTGTCTCTTTTGTCTTCTTAGCCAGTGCTCTCATTTCATTGACGAATGATATCAATGTCAATTCAAATTTGGGCTCACAATTACCATGGTGTCAATAGTCACCTTTTGCTTTCTACTTAATGTCGGCGCACTTAAATCATTTCACTGTAATTTTGCATCTCTTATTTGTTTTTCTAACAAAATATCTTAGCATTAGCTATCTTCAATTTATTACGGGTAGTCATTACAATACGTCCCTGTCTCTTTAGTTTGTAAGTGAGCTTCTTGTCTTTTCTAGCTGTGTCTGAACCTATTTCATTTCTCTTAGCACTCACAATAAAAGCATCAAAAATGTATTTTCCGCTAGTGGCTTTACGTCGCACCGACAAGGACAGGTCTTATGACGACAATGGGATAGGAAAGGGCTAGGAGTGGGAAGAAGCAGCCATGGCCTTAATTAAGGTACAGCCCCAGCATTTGCCTGGTGTGAAAATAGGAAACCACGGAAAACCATCTTCAGGGCTGCCGACAGTGGGATTTGAACCCACTATCTCCCGAATGCAAGCTCACAGCTGTGCGCCCCTAACTGCGTGGCCAACTCGCCTGGTGCATCAAAATTTAATTCGCAGTGAGGCATGTGTGATTAAAGCTTTCCTCCATCTTCAGACGCTGTCGTTTATGTGGTGATTTTTGATTAATTGTTTCATGAGATACCGTGGCAAATTGGGGAATATATGAGGGACAGCGCCGGTTTTCACACATAACTCTTATCAGAAAGCTTTTAGTCTTTTCTGGGAACCACCTCTTCCCAGTTTGAAAATTCTGTTTCTTTTTTTTAGGTGGTTTGAAGGAATGTTTACCTTTCGTAGTTTCATAGCCACACTTACAGCCTGGAATGAAGCAAGTAGGCATTTTTTCCTCTTCTGTATTTTTGTAAGTTTTATAAGCCAAGCACTACGTTTACACTAAAAATTAAATACTATCGCCAAATCACACGCTCTTCACTTTGACTTAACAACAGTGTACATATAATTTAATTGACAAAGTTTTAATCCACCTACTCAATACTATACAATAATTGTAATGCCTATGTATACATTACAATGTACTAAGAGACTAGTTTCGACCCTGCGTGGATCATCAACAGCCTAAACAAGGTACACAGTCTTCACTTAGTTGCACAATAGCGGTCAGGTCAATCACATTGCCACGCAAGGTTCCATTGGTTACATCTTGGATTGGGAATTTCACCTCTTATCATATGCAGAACTCTTTGTATGATAAGGAGTCTCTTATATTCAGCCTGCATACATTTTCTGAATTATAAATACAGGACTTTAGGCAAGATAGATACCCTCTGCGCCAAGTTATACATAACATATATTCAATATTTGACAGAAGATGTAAACAGAACGATAGAATTCACTAGAAGCATCCGGACTTTATATGCAGACCAGCATTTTATACCTTATCACTAGCCAATTTCAATGTATATAAAGTGCAATATTTCAACCATTATTGTAAATAATCGATGTGGTACTATATTTATAGTCTCACTGCAATTTGCAAACTTAAACATTTCACTATCTATTGAGTAGTACCACGATATAATTTTTTTTATCTCACAAAACATTTCATGCATTTCACCATTTTATATACATGTTACCACATTACACATTTTGCTCATTTGATTCATTTGATCAATTTACGACAAAATGTTGTTCCTGGATATCAACAAATAAAAAGTGTACCTTATTTAGGCTGATGATGACCCACACAGGGTCGAAACTAGTCCCCTAATACACTGTAATGTATACATAGGCATTACAATTATTGTATAGTATTGAGTAGGTGGATTAAAACTTTGTCAATTAAATTATATGCACTCTTAATTCAATACAGAACCAATAATGAAATTCATAACTTTGGATTAACAATAATGCACGACACTTATGTTTTTGCCTTCACAGAACAACACTATCGAACATAAACATATTACAACAACAGATACCAACCTTCAGACAGTAACGGTGCTGCCCCTAGCGGACAATTCATCACAGTCCATATACTAGCCAAGAGAAAACAACTTATGAGCTCACACTTTCTCTTCCACTCGTGTGTAGGATATCATCTGAATGTACACCCAGTAGATAATAAATCCATCCTAAAATATGTGTACCTTGTATAACATGTTCATGATACTGCAGCAGTAGGTTCCGTAAAAGAATATTTTGGTCCAGTGTACTGATAAGTGTGCATTTGAGTGAAGCTATATCGATTATCTGGAAGGATTAAATCAGTTTGGAACCACGTTTAGCAAATAACTTATGAATATAGAAAGGAATCTTCAAAAATAATGCATGCCTTGCAATGCATGTCCCGTGGTATACCTTTCATGTCTTTATTTTCAGTTCCCGAGATGCTGTATGTATATATTTTGTGTAGTGGATTTTTTATTATTTTTCGTTGGCGTTACAGAGTTTGAGATGAAATTGATATGTTTATATTTATATGCGTCCACTGTTAATGTCTGTGAATAAAATATGGACACCATTTGTTTACATTTCTGAATGGCAAATTTTCCTTCAAATTTTCATTATTTCCAAATACAGGGTTATTAGAAATGATGTGAGCGATTCCAAAGCTCCACAATAACTCAAAAAATTCTTTTTTGACATTTACACATGTTTGATATGTGCCCCTTTGGTGATTCTGCAGACATCAATCCTATAATCAAGTTCGTCCTGCACTTGGCACAGCATGTTCCTATCAATGGATTTGAAAGCACGTCTGATGCAAGCTCGCAGTTATGGCAGGTTTGTTGGGAGAGGAGGTGTAAACACCGTATCTTTCACGTAACCCCACACAAAGAAATCGCATGGAGTTAGGTCAGGAGAGCGTGGAGGCCATGACATGAATTGCTAATCGTCAGCTCGACCATGACAGATCCATTGGTTTGGCAATCTTCTGTTTAAGAACTGGCGAACATTACCATGGAAGTAGGGTGGAGCACCATCCTGTTGAAAGATGGAAGTCCGCGCTGTCCTCCACTTGCGGCATGAGCCAATTTTCCAGCATGTCCAGATACACGTGTCCTGTAACAGATTTTTCGCAGAAGAAAAAGGGGCCATACACTTTAAACCGTGAGACTATACAAAACACATTAACTTTCGGTGAATTTCGAATGTGCTGCACGATAGTGTGAGGATTCTCTACTCCCCAGATCTGCACACTGTGTTTGTTCACTACACCATTAACAAAAAAAATGTTGCTTCATCACTGAAGACAAGTGTCATACTAAACTCATCCTCTTCCATACACTGTTGCAACCGCGCCGAAAATTCAAGGCGACTTAAAACAAATAGCCAAAATAAAAGTTTCTTCAGTCACTGCAGGCCGACCCGTTAATTTCCCCTTACAGAGGCATCCTGAAGCTTTAAACTGCACATACCATTGCCGAATGGAGTTGGCAGTGGGTGGATCTTTATGGTACTTCATCCTGAAGTGTTGTTGCACTGTTATGACACACTGATGTGAGTGCATTTCAAGCACAATAAACCCTGTTTTGGCTCCTGTCACCATCTTGTCTCACTGCGCACTGCTCTCTCGTGGCAGAAATCTGAATTACGACTTCAGCAGACCAAAACTTTTTGAGATTTTCTACATGGGTGTTGAGTTTCGTGAGCATATGTCAATTCATGGAGCTACAGTGAATTTATGAAATCGCTTCAATCATTTGTAATAACCCTGTATAATTATATATCCCTTTGATGCGATGATAACGCAAATTAATTTATTTTTTTTTGTCGAGGAAAGTAAATAATACACATACTAATTCACACCAGAGAGAGAATAAATTACGAGCTACGAAATAAAATGAATACCGAACTGTTTAAAATAATGTACTTAATGCCCTGGTATTTTGATAACTGATACGATGATAAATTAGATGTGGGAAATTATCAGTTTTCCTTCTACGAGAACACTGTTAGTGAGAAATGTACGGTATTCAGTTAATGTTTCATTGTTCAAGAAGCATTGCCATCGTCGCCACAGGCCAACCCTATTTTTCATCTTTTAGTTGAATGATAAAATCTTAGTCCACCTACATATTATCTTTTGAAATGCAATAAATTGGAGAAGCATCTCTCTTAATATCTATTCATTGGTGTTATTCAGTATATAGTGCAAACCTAGCCTACATTAATGCTACTTAACAAATAAATAATATTTCATGGTATCTAATGTTTATTCAGATAGGGACATCTTTGTCAGGATGCTTACACACCAGGCATACTTAACCATGATAGAAACCTACACTTTTTGGGATTAGGGTATCAACTCAAGAAGAACAACTGAAGAGGAAGAAGAGGAGATAGCACTACATCAAATTATATACTGACAAGATTTACATTTGAATTAGGACCTAGGGTCCTATTTGGAGGTTGCATTTTTTGGTGCCGGTGAATAGTCGAGAATTAATTTAATGCATATGTACGGCCGCATTGAGAATAATGTCTCCTGATACGGTTACATTATCTATACAACATGTTGTTTGCATCATCAGAAATAGACTGGTTTGATGTGGTTCTCCAAGCAGCCCTATACTGTGCTAGATTTTCATTTAAACGTAACTACTACATTCTATATCAACTTTAATCTGTTGGTCTATTCATGCTCTGATCTACCCCTATTGTTCATACTACCCCTCAAAAGCTAACTGAATAAGTCCTTGATGTGTCAAAATTTGTCCTACATTCAATCTTTCCTTCTGGTCAAATTTAGCAAATCATTCTCCCTCTAACTCTTTGCATTTCAGCACCAGGTGGAAAACTGGGAACAGAAGTGGATGAGAATGAGCTTTGACTCAACTAAAAGTCAGAATATCTAAAATGTGGCCCCCCAAACCAGCGGCATCATTACACCAACGGCCAGACCTTGCAAGAATTCAACCATTTTAAATATCTTGGATCTTTCTAATGATGTTACCTCTGATAAACAGATGAGCCTCGGTGCAGCATGGTCCAAGTGGAGATAGGTAAATGGTAAGATGCCCAAATACCTGAAGGCTAAAATTTACAAGACAGTGACAAGACCAGTTGCTCTCTATGGAGTAGAATGTTGCTCTTCGACAGGGAAATATGGACAGGCCTTCCATGCTATGGAGATAAGGATGCTGCCATGGTCACTGGGCAAATTCTCTTGGATCATGTCAGAAATGAAGATGTGCAATGTAAACTTGATGTAGCCCCTATCGAGGAGGGAGTGAGTGTGTATGTTCTCCCTGTATCTGTGAGGTTTTCTACTTTGTAAAAACTAATTCAGGAGAACTAAAATTAGAAAATACCTGAAAAAGAAAATATTTAATAACAGACTATAACCGAAAAATATATTTGAATAATCTGGTATTAAATGTTTTTTGAAATATTTTTCATATATTTCCTAATTTTCTAACATCTAATAACATATTAACCTCTCTAGTGGCACATCCGAGAAATTCTCGGGTGGCGCACACTTGCCCATAATGTCACAGCCCGAGAAATTCTCGTGTAGCTGCAGTATTCAGTTCGCAATCGCCCAATAATTTGTCGGGTACAGTAATCTCTTTGGAAAATGTTTTCCAGCATTCTCAACAGATGGCAGGAGGGTTTCCAGCTGTATTCATGAAGTCTCTAATCTAAAATATGCCTTATCTTCTCTATTTTACAAATACAATCTCTGGCCAGCTGACGAGGTAAACAGAAATGGCGAACGTGAAATGGAAGAGACGTTTGTCTGAAGAAAAAAATAAGGAACTACATCAAAGATGAATCTCTAAGTAACGTTAGTATTTCTGATAGTGATAATGGTGATAATGGTTCTAGTGATTCTTTGGATGACCGAGCTCAATAGCTGCAGTCGCTTAAGTGTGGCGAGTATCCAGTAGTGCAAGTAATCAGCTTCATTTTCCGTATCAAATTCTAATCACAGAAACTTACAATAATTGAAAATCTTCCACCTTTTTGATACTTTTTATTTGCTTTTTAGCAAATTAATTAATTATAAACAGTACATGTTTCGTTTTATATTTGAGAACATCTTCAGCCGTTGTTCAGCTTAGGTGAATCACTGAGTATTTGAATACATTATTTTCAGGTACATTGTTCCTCTTAAAAACTATTTGAATATAAATTGAATTAAAATGATATTAAAACAATGTGGTGGTTAATGGGTTGATGAAACGAGACAGGATGAATACATAGTTAGCCTACTTAAAAAACTATATCTATTCATTTGAATAGTTGTTAAAAGTTCCAAACTCCGTTACACTTAAATATCTGTTTGTCTTCCAATTAAAAGGTTTTTTAAAATGATTGACTTCTTGACATTGTTCTGATTATTGTTGAATGCTCATTTCTTTCACTCCTTCCAGGTTGGTTGTTATTTATTTTGAGCTTATTAATGTGTCTTAAATTGAGTTTAATGCGGAACTTTGAAGCTGATTGCCGTTCACTATTTGAGAAGGGAGCTTCGTCTCAATTTCTGAAATGAAATGAGGTAAATAGGGATTTGCTTTTATAATGAAAAACATGTGTCTTTACAAAGTAACTTAATGTATAAAATGGTTCCATACCTTACTGCTGTTTAACTCCAATTCTACCTTGACCCTGGAGGAGCAACGTTTGAAGTTCCTTTACGTCTTGTATAATAATGATGTGTGTGTGTTCCGATGTTTGCTCCACCTTCCGGGGAGGCAAGGCTGTGGAGAGGGGAGTAGGCGTGTCTCTTACTATCACGGCTTTGGCTTTAGAAGGGGTGGGGTCAGTGGATGTACAAAATGGTGGAGGCTCATTCTTATTCATACTTTTATTGTCTGTGTTGTTTATTTTGCCTAAAGTTGCAAGATTTGTTAATATCCCTTCAAATACAGGGTTCCTATTGTCAATTATATCATTTAGGTTATTGTCCTGATTACTTTTTTGTTCTAAATAAATATATAGATTTTCGAACGTATTTAGAAGAGCTCCTTTGTTTATTTTACGTAATATAGTTAAATCCTGCTCTATAGTTGTGAACTGATGTCCGGTTGTCCTCATGTGTTTTTTATGACTCAGCATTGACATGTTCTAAGTATCTTACAGTAAAACTGCACCCTGTTTGCCCAACATAAGTTTTTTCACATTGTTGGCATTTCAATTTGTAAACTCCTGATTCTGAATGTTTGTTTTTTTCCCAGGGAATTAACACTGTTGTAATTAAAGATTTTTTGCTTTGTATTATTACTTGTTACTAACCAAGTAACACAGTAAAAGTATGAATAAGAACGAGCCTCCGCCATTTTGTACATCCACTGACCCCACTCCTTCTAAAGCCGAAGCCGTGACAGTAAGCAACACGCCTCCTCCCCTTTCCACAGCCCTGCCTGCCCGGAAGGTGGAACAGACATCGGAACACACAAATCATTATTATACAAGACGTAAAGGAACTTCAAATGTAGCTCCACCAGGGTCAAGGTAGAATTGGAGTTTAACAGCAGTAAGGTATGGAACCATTTTATACTGCACCAGGAAATGATTGTGGGGTTTGAGCATGGGAAGGATCTCAGATAGTGTCCGATGTTTTTTGGAGCAAGTACAGAGACGGATAGTATCGCAGGGCGAATAATAGATGGTAATTCTTTTTTCTATAAAATTTATTAATAATAGCCACAGATATATCACCCTGCAATTGCAACTCAACTTGGTAGTTAATATTTGCCAAAATGAAGAAGAAAAGATTTATGTTATCATTTTCTTGACGTCTGTTCGCTTGAGAATTTCTGAACTAATTATTGTTCTTCTATAGATCATGAACAGCCTACAGTCTTTCTAATTTTAAATGCAAACACACACAAATATTGCCTAGCACCTTGGAAATTGTCAGTTCATCATTTAAGGTGCTGACCTACAGTCTTTCTAAATTTTGAAACACAAAATAAACACACACTTGTCATGGAAAGTTTGATAAATTAAATATTTGAACTCTTGCAGTATGTATTTCAGTTTGTTTAAATTGAAAGAATGAAATGAATAAAGCACTTCAACTAATTAATAATTTAGAAAGGAATTTATAGCAAAATATGAACTTTTTAACTGACGATGAAATTATGAATTAACATCCACACGCAGCACTTGTAAGAACACTGTACTGAACAACGTGCTTAGTAAAAAGTCAGTCAGTTGTGATTACTCACTCAGATTGCGAGAAGATCTGCTTACACATGTTGGAGCTGTGCTGTACGGTGTCTGAAACATTCCGCGGAGTGCAGACGAAGACTCGAACTCAGCACCGGCGATGTTCAGTGAAGATACCACGTTGATCTCCCTCGTCGATGTCCCTCGATGGGTATCATAACTGAAGAAACCCTATAGATCCCTCGTTGGAAGCGACGTTTAATGTAGCAGGATCTCATAGCACTTTTTTCCGTTGTTCGTGGAAGTAATGTCTGAACACAGAAAGTTCAATTGGCACTGTTGAGAATATTACGGATGTTAATATCACACACCGTCGTAATGCACAGTTCTATTTTTACACTGATTTTACGGCGTTAAATTAACATTCACAGTCCATGATGCAGAAAACACAGTTTGTATATACACAGTTCATAAGCACTTGAAAACGTTATCTATCACAGTTTCTATCACAGTCTCTGAACAAATATTATTAACAGATTAAGGCGGTTTTATGGTTGTATTCACACTACACTAGTCCGTACTACTTAATATTATTGAAAAATGTCCTTAATGTTCACTGCATTTCTCACCGTAGTGATCGAAAGATCGAGAAAGTGCACAATGAAAATAGTTAATCTTTGCCCTGTTCTGGGACGAATATCGAATAAGTACAGTCTCACACAGTTCACTGTACTTCCTATTATAGTTTCACCTTTATAACAAATTTGCAAGTACTCTATCACCTTGAAAAAAGTCTAGAATCTTACAGTCGTTACAGCGTTTGAGTAAGGCCATTATTATATCCTCGCGAATCGCGACGGAGCATACTTTCTACACACACTGTGCACACATGACTCTGTACACGGGACTGCACTGGCTATGGCCTTGGCCCAGTGGCCTATATATACACGTCAGGCGGGCGGCGCTTGGAATCAAGTGATAAGGGGCGAGTATTTCTCCCAAACTTTAAATTGTCATACCTCAGAAACCACTGGATGCATTGATTTCAAATTTGCAGGGTTTTACTTCCAGAACATTAGCTATAATTCAGTGTTGGTCTCGTGTTAATCGGTCCAGGCGTTAAAAAGTTCGTAAAAATACAATCGAGAAACTTTGGTAGGGGAAGCAAGCTGCAAACGGCGGTGACTTCACATGACCTTGCTTGACTTGCTTTCTTGCTCGTGGAGTGCAGTAGGTACGAGAACATTCTCTCACACAGCTGTTCACGTATCGAAACTGAATTGTATGCTAGAAAATAAAATTTGTCATTTATATGTGCCTGGGCCTATGCCTTCCTGGTACAATTCTTTAAGTCACTTTGTAAAGAGACATGTTTTTCATTATAAAAGCAAATCCCTATTTTCCTCATTTCATTTCAGAAATTGAGACGAAGCTCCCTTCTCAAATAGTGAACGGCAATCAGATTCAAAGTTCTGCATTAAACTCAATTTAAGACACATTAATAAGCCCAAAATAAATAACAACCAACCTGGAAGGAGTGAAAGAAATGAGCATTCAACAATAATCAGAACAATGTCAAGAAGTAAATCATTTAAAAAAAACCTTTTAACTGGAAGACAGATATTTTTTAGTGTAACAGAGTTTGGAACTTTTAACAACAACTATTCAAGTGAATAGATATAGTTTTTTAAGTAGACTAACTATGTATTCATCCTGTCTCATTTCATCAACCCATTAACCACCACATTGTTTTAATATCATTTTAATTCAATTTATATTCAAATAGTTTTTAAGAGGAACAATGTACCTGAAAATAATGTATTCAAATACTTAGTGATTCACCTAAGCTGAACAACAGCTGAAGATGTTCTCAAATAAGAATGACACATGTACTGTTTATAATTAATTTGCTAAAAAGCAAATAAAAAGTATCAAAAAGTTGGAAGATTTTCAATTACTGTAAGTTTCTGCGAGTATCCAGTATTCGGGAGATAGTGGGTTCGAATCCCACTGTCGGCAGCCCCGAAGATGATTTTCTGTGGTTTCCCATTTTCACACCAAGCTATACCTCAATTAAGGCCACAGCCGCTTCCTTCCCAGTCCTAGCCTTTTCCTGTCCTATCGTTGCCATAAGACCTATCTGTGTCGATGCAACGTAAAGCCATAGCAAAAAAAAAATTAGTATTTCTAGTGAAAGTGAAGACTATATTACGTCAGAAGATGAGGTGATGGTAGGAGATGTTGAATATTCATTCATGTGGGAAAAGTGTAAGCCTCGGAATAGTGTGCGACCTAATATAATTCCATTTACGGGAAATCCTGGTGTGAGGGTTGGATTATTACCAGAGGTGAGCGTGACTGATTGTTCTGAACTGTTTCGAACGGATGAAGTTGTAAATTGACAGTGACCGAAAAATATTTGTATGCTAATACTGCATCGAAAAACTTGTAAATATATCTCTCCACATGCATGGGCACAGTTTTGGAAAGAAACAAACTCTTACGAAATTTGGTAGTTTATTGCGTTAGTGTTGTTGATGGGAATAATACAAGAGCCTGAAATAAAAATGTATTGCTCACAAGACAGTATTCTCAAAACACCAGTATTTTATGAAACCATCTCACAGGCCTACTGTAAAAGAAAGTGTCAATAGAGTGTAAAGTAAGTTTTTATTAACCTTGAATAATATATGAATGTGTTTGTTCCCTTAATAATTGTTACTCATTCCTTACTTCCTAAAAATAAATAATTTTCTCTGAAGAAAACTCACTTTTCTGGCATAGAATGCCTGCCAGAACCTGCCACTGAAGGGGTTAAAGATATTTAATAAACTGTTATTAAATGTTTTCTTTTCAGGTATTTTCTAATTTTACTGATCCTGGATTAGTTTTGGCAGACTGAAAAACCTCACAGTTATATATCAGCTAAATCAAAACTGAAAAGAAATGCCTTCCACTACAACAACAAATTGTTCTCCCACCACCAACTCGATTCAATCTCTCCTCATTTGCAATCCAATCTATCCATCTCGCCCTTAATATTCTTCTCTGAAACCACATTTTAAAAGTTTATATTCTCTTTCTTGTTTCTTCTTCTTTTATGACCACATAGGATCACTTTAGTCAGTCCGTCATTCAGGTCCCTTTGAAGGGATTGTTCGGGCTTTGCGGTCTTCCCAGTACTTCTTCAGACACTCCGATCTTCGTGCCCTTTCCTCAGTTGAAAATATGGGTGTTGTTGGTTTGTTTTGTGTAAGGGTACAGCGGAGGTTTGTATTCTTGAGTTTTGTATACAATTTTATCTTATTTGTGGTGTCTTCTGTTCTATGGCCTATTTCCTTCAGATCCTCTCTTACTTCTCTGATCCATTTACATCCTGTTGTGGTATTTTTTGAGACGAGATTGTGTTGTACTAGTTGTTTCAGAAGCCTCAAATTCTGCATCCTCATGATATGTCCAAAGAATCCCAGTCTCCTCTTACGCATAGTATCTGTAATGGGTTCTAGCTCTTTGTACACAACTTTGTTAGGTATTAACCGCCACTGTCCATCCTTCTGGTATTCTTTGTTGATGCAGGTTCTTCCAATCCTCCTTTCAATTTTCTGAAGTCTGTCAGTCTTTGATTGTTAATTCAGGTGAAAAAGTGTTTCTGCTGCATATGTAGCTTCCGGTTTTATAACTGTGTTGTAGTGTTTTCTTTTTGCATTTATTGATAAGACATTTCTTTTTGTAGATATCCCATGTTAATTTTTGTGCTTTAGCTAATCTATTTGTTCTTGTTTGGATTGAGATTTTTTCTATTTAGGTTATGTGTTATTATTTCTCCAAGATATTTAAATGAGTTACTATTTTGATTTTATTACCATTTATGGTAGCTTCTTTTAGTTGTGTTGGTTTTTGGGGCATAATTTCTGTTTTTTCAAATGATATTTTGAGGCCAATTTTATTTGCAATGTTTTGAAGTTCTGATATCTGGGTTTTTGCTTCTTTTATGCCCACTGCTAGTAATGCTAAATCGTCAGCAAAACCCAGGCAATTTGTTTTGATTTTTCGGCCAACCTTTATTTTGGGGGGACATTTCCTAAACCATTCCCTCATTACCATTTCTAGAGCACAATTAAATAATAGTGGTGAGAGCCCATCTCCCTGCCGTAGTCCAGTTTTAATTTCAAATGTCTGACGTTTCACCCCTAAACTTCACCTTTGATTTGGTGTTAGTGAGTCAATTTTATCATGTTTATTAATTTGGGGTGTACTCCAAGGTGACTTAAAATTTTGAACAGAGATTCTCTATGGATGCAATCATAAGCTTTCTTGAAATCCACATATGTTAACAGCATATCTCTATTTCTTCTCCTGTTATAGTCCATTATCAACTTAAGACTCATGATCTGATCAGGACAGCTCCTCCAGGGTCTGAAACCTCCTTGATATTCTCCTAGTTCATTCTCAAGTTGTAAACTTATCCTACTAAGGATGATTATTGAAAATATTTTGTATGTTATGTCTAGCAGCGAGATTCCCCTGTAGTTATTAGGGTCGGTTTTGTCTCCTTTTTTGTGCAGTGGGTGAATGAGGGCTGTTGTCCAGTGTTCTGGTAGTTCTTTAATTCAGATAGAGACAAGTTGTTGATGGAGGGCAACTTTTGCTGATGTTCCTGCATATTTCCAGATTTACGCAAAGGTCTGATCTTCTCCTGGCGCTTTGTAGTTTTTTAAATTTATTCAGAGCTTGGTAGACTTCCTTTATTGTGGGGGATTGATGTTCTCTGGTGGTGCTTTTATCGGGGTGTTGGTGTCCAAATGAAGGAGTTCTGTAGGTTCCTCACAATTTAAAAGCTTGATGGAAATATTTAGCCAGAATTTCTGCATTGTTTTTATTGTTATGACCCAGCTTACCATTTTCATCCTTCATCAGTAGGGTCGGGGGTTCATATTTTTGGAGCTGCTTTCTGAAGGTTTTGTAGTAGTCCCTTGATTGAGTTTTATTGAATTGTTCTTCAATTAACTGCAGTGTGCCCTTATGATGATGTCTTTTTATTCTTCTTAAGACTTGGGCAGTTTCTTTTCTCTGTTTTACTAGATGTTGAAAGAATATTTCTGTTTTTTGGGACTGATGTTATAGCCATGCCTGATGTCTTTTCTCCACTGTTTCATCACATTCACTGTTCCACCATTGGTGTTTTTTACGTGGTTTAATTGGAGCCACGTCTTCTGCAATTTGTTTGTTGTCAACTTTTCACATCCGTACAATACCTCACTCTAGACAAAACTAATCAAAAATATCTTTCTAATTTGTACATTAATGAAGTGAGCAAATTCCTTTTCTTACGAGGACCGTCTTGCTTGTGCTAGTCTGCATTTTATGTCGTCCTTATTTCTTCTGTTGTTAGTTATTCTACTAACCAAGTAACAACACTCATCTACTTCCTTTAAGATTTGATTTCCTACTCTAATATTTCTTGCATCACATGACTGTTCACCTGCCTTCCATTATTTTTGTTTAGGATTTATTTAGTTCATCTTTTACTCCTTCCTCTAGACTGTGTCCATACCATTCAGCAATTCCTCTGGATCTTCAGCAGACTAGATAAAATAGAATCAGTCCCTCTCGTATGATTGTGATTCATACACAAACACACACAATTAATACCTTAATCATTGTGTCTGAAGTCAGAAAGTACCAATGCTGGTTACAGCAACAAAAACTGAATACAGAAGAGTAATGATTTAATTTGCCCTTCTAGTTGGCCCTGGCTGCAAACTATCTTGTTACAGTATAAAATCATATTGCTACAAATCTAGTTCACTTACCCTAAGAAATAGGCCTTTTTAGTTTCACAGAAGTCGGATACCCCAACATGAGGTAACATTTCCTTCTGTAAAATTTCACGAGCATACTTGATACGTTTCTCCTTGGTAACTCCAGGGCGAGCACCTCTGGCACCAATAAAATTCAGAGCAACATTCTGTTCTTGAATAACAAAAGCTTCATCTAATGATGGTTTTACCTGGGGGAAGAAAATAATATGAAAACCTCCATAAATATAAAAAAACCAGTATCTTTGAGCCAAGAGATTGCCATCATTCTAGTTCACTTACCATTTCCATCATTTCAGGATCGTCAAAGTCATATATGATATGCTCCAAAATGTCGCGATCAGCTACAAAACCAAGCGCTCGGAAAACTATCATAATAGGAATTTCTTGACGAATATAAGGAAGCACTCCAATAATTCTTTGACCAATGGCAGATTTCTTAATGCTCTGAAATAAAGAATGGCATGCCAATATACATGTGAAAAGCCAGGTTGTAAGTTTCACCAAGAGGAAATGTTCTTTCAGTTTTAATTACTATGTTAATGGAGTGAATGTTACTCATGGGGACTGCTGTAAGTACTTCGGTGATAATATAAGACAAGATCTTCATTGGGGTAATCACAAATACAAGGTTATAAATAATGGTTACAGATCTCTTCATATGGTTATGAGGTTATTTAGAGACTGTAGTAAGGACGTAAAGGAGAGGGTGTATAAGTCAATGATAAAAATCTGAATTAAGGGAATGATTCCAGTATATGGGACCCTCACCAGGGTTATTTGATTCAAGAACTGGAAACAGTCCAAAGGAAAGCAGCTCAAATTGTTCTGGGCCATTTCAAACGAGTAGTGCTACAAACATGTTGCAGGTGGTGGTGATGGTGGTGAATATTGTTTTAAGAGGAAGTACAACTGGGCAATCATCCTCTATACCATATAACACTAATCAGAGAGAAAAAATGGAAAGGATCCAGCACTTCGAGAAATGAAGGTATCGGCCAAAGCAAGACAAGGGCCAGAAAGGGTCTGAAAAAAAAAATACTCTCTAGGCCTCGGAAACAATACCATCAGGGTCAGAAAAGAACAAGAGTCGACCAAGGGATGTCGGAAAGGATAGATGAAAGTGAGGAGCAAGCACAAGTAAGTGAAAGCAATGCCAGAGCTCACCTAAAGGCCCCGTGGTCGTCAACTCTCACTCCCAAGTTAACAGCCCCTGAGACCCCTTTTATGACAGGCAGAGGATCAAAAAAGTTACAATCTTTGGGCTGTGAAGATTTGGAATAAGGAGGTAAGCTTCTCATCTAAGCAGTATGTAAAAACTAAGAAACAATGTTAGGTTTTAGTCCACCCAATCAATACACATCACTTTACTAGTGAACTATTTAAATAAAAACATATTTAAAATATTTAGGGACATCTTCCATCTCTATTTGAGACTTCATCAGTCATAAAATCACGTGGTAAATCACAAAACTAAAAAAATCAGAAACTGAAAAAATGGAAGAACCCAATGCCTTTTTAAGGACTATTTGAGAAATGCAAAAGATATAAATATATACATATTATTTAAACAAATTGACCTCACTTCTTGCAAAAACTTTTGTCTTCAATGTTAAAAAATGAAATATAACTTGAAATTGACAAGCCTGCCATAACGTCTCATATGGAATCAATGGCCATTAGTCCGACTCGTTGGCTGAACGGTCAGCGTCCTGGCCTTCGGTTCAGAGGGTCCTGGGTTCGATTCCCGGCCGGGAATTAACCTTAATTGGTTAATTCCAATGGCACGGGGGCTGGGCGTATGTGTTGTCCTCATCATCCTTTCATCCTCATCACGACGCGCAGGTCACCTACGGGTGTCAAATAGAAAGACCTGCACCTGGCGAGCCGAACCCGTCCTGGGATATCCCGGCACTAAAAGCCATACGACATTTCATTTCATTTTCAATGGCCATTGTTGCTGTCCGTATTTAAAACGGAAGTTTCTTTTGAACTGTTGGGAAAACATAGAACAAATATGCCTAAAAAGGCATCGGGTTCTTCCATTTTTTCAGTTTCTCTTTTTTTGAGTTTTGTAATCTACCACGTGATTGTATGGCTGATGAAGCCTCAAACAGAGAGAAAACATGTCCTTAAGTATTTTTAATATGTTTTAATTTAAATAGTTCACTTGTAAAGTGGTATGTATTGATTGGTAGACCAAAATCTAATATTGTTTCTTAGTTTTAACTGTATCAATACGGATCTACACGATGAAGTTCGTAAATTGTACTAAGGAGTATGTTCCGGGCTGTCAGTGAAGAGATTGTATGGAATGGCATTAGTACACGAATAAGCTTGAGTGGAGTTTTTAAAGAAAGATCAAAACATGAAAATGAAGTTGGAATTCAAGGGGACTAATTGAGGCAAATATTCATTTAAAGAAAGAGGAATTAGGGGTTGGAATTGGAATAATTTATCAAGGGAGATATTTGACAAATTTCCAACTTCCCTTCAAAATCATAGGAAAAAGCTTTGAAAGCAACTGATAGGGAACCTGCCATCTGGGCGACAGCACTAAATGTGGATCAGTCGTAAATCAGTAGAAAAGAATAGATAACTATCATAAAGATACATAATGTACAATATTCAGATATAAAATACAGATAATAAATATGGAAATGGAAAACTATACAAGAGCAATTTATCGTGGCAGGAACATGATAGAGAAATAAACATCATACAATTACACAAAAATATTTCTACAGTGAAAGAGCTGAAAAAGCGGCCCCTTTTGTGAAAAACTAACTCGAATCCCTATCTCCCTTGACAGGTGCATGAACCAATTCCACTAGGATGGTCAATTTATGACACTCAGTTTCAGCTCGTTGATGGTGAATTAGATTTCTCTGGAGAGATTTAATGGGGAAACGCTGAATTACTATGAAACATTTTGACAATACCCAGAGTGCTATATTAGCCATGATGAAATCTGACCAATTTTTGAAAACTCTGAAATGGATTTAGGTTGGAAAACTCGCCTCAAGAAGCTCAATGTACCTCTCCAGTGTGCTGACCATCTTATCTGAATATGTTAACACATCTGCTCAAGTCCAACAAGCACCATATTTTCAGTTCTTTTGCCTTTAAATAACACTGCATTAAGAGAAGCTGTCTCCTTAAGTCATGTATATGTTTCAATTAATATTTCAACATTAAACCTGTCAGCATAGAGGAAAGAACAGTTCAATAAATAAAGTCAGTAAAGTGCCAAGCACCTATTTGATGATAACAGAAAAACAGTCTTTCTTAACAAGAATAATTTGAAAGGCAAAGTGCAACAAATGTGACACTGGAGATGCAAGTAAGTTTTTGCATAAACAGCTTTCTATACACACTAATGTTCCCTCATAATAAGCACTAGTTTATTTTTAACATCTAATTAGACCCCTCCCTTCAACAAATTGTCCCTACTTACCGCCCCTAAGAAATGTACAGTCTGACAACCAAAACTTGATGCATGAAAAGTATTAAGTCCTGTATGGGGTATCATCATCCTCAAAAAAAGGTGGTATAGCTACAACAAAAAAGTGACTGACCATCTGTTTATCAGATAGAGATTCTTTGGTGGCAACTTTTCTGCAATGGCCTCTCATAATTGTTTATGTACAACGTATGGACACCCAGGAAAATTGGCCCCCCCTGCATGAGCTCCGCCGTGTTTAAGTACGGGTTCTCCTGTGAAGTTGCAACCAATCTCTTGACTTCTTCCCTACTAAAAATCCCCTTTAAACCAGTGCGTGGTAAACGTCCAACGTCCCCTGACACCCACCACTTCTGTATCCACCCCTGAGCAGCCCTAGGCAAAATGCCACACCGAATGGTTGCCTCACAAATCCTAAAATTGCTCCACTGACACATGTGAATAATGTGCCATGTCAGAATACAGTGAAGCATTTAGCATCAAAGTTAGCTCAACCAAACTTAGTGCTTTCGTTGCCTGACATAATTAATCACAGTATATTCATTTGGGAAAAAAAGAAAAATTGCTCTTGCAGGATTTCAAACCTTACCTGTTATGGTAGCCACAAATTTTGTAGCCTGAGGCTGAACCACCACACTACGTGGGAGCGTGCCATGTTCTTATAATTTCATAGTGCTGTATGCAAGTGCATGTCACAAGGACAAAGAGAATGTAGGGAGAAGCTAGAGTTACAGCAAATAACACAATGAGAACTACAGGCCATGTTAGAAAATACATACAGCTCAAATGGACTTTCTTATATATCACATCTCTAGAGACACAACAATTTTTTATTCTTTATCTGTACACATGAATCATTTTTTACAAGATGTTTTCTTTCCTACTTCAAAACTACAAAAAAAAAAAAATACATACATATAATTTCTTACTAAGCACATTTTCAATAAACGTATCTTACCTGACCACCCCTGGCCATCATATTGACCCATAAAGTTGAAGTTGGTCTTGAGGAATGTTCCAGACAAGAGCGAATTTCAGCTTTAAATGCATACTTTCCGTCCTTCATGCTGAACACATACACAGTATTGGTAGCCATCTTCTCCTGAGCAATCAGGACCTGAACATACAATTTTTTTTATAATTAGGCTTGCTACATGAAGTATACAAGGAAACAGTTGATAACAACACAATTACTGCTAGCTTCCAACAAAGTTACACTACTTAAATATGCAAGTATTCAAGTTTTTACTGTTGGATTAAGACTTTATTAAACAATAGTAAGCAGTAGGCCTAGTAAGTACTAAATACACAGAACTTGAATGCCAAATTATAATAATAATTATTATTAACACTGAATTTCCAATACAGAAAAGAAATTCTACAAAATCTACGATGGAAGTTGCACACAACAGAGCTCCAATATGTTGCCTGAAAAGAAAGATTAAAGAACACAACTCCCCAGTGCAATAATATCTGGAAAGGACCTGTTACTAGACAAATATTCTTTCCCAAGATCCAGCACTGATTTCATTGTAAAATACTTCTGCTGAACTTTGTCCTTACCGAATTCTTAACTAGCCATAGTAAATGTAAGTCATATTTTGAATGATTTGAGATCAGTGTTCGGATGATTATGCATGGATTCCCTCAAACTGTAAATCACCTGCTTTTTGAATGTCCTGTATTTGGAAGAGCAAAACATACTCTAGACTGTCACCTGAACTACTGTGCTGCTGCTGATAATAATGGCGTGTGGCCTCCGGAGAGGCCCTGTGGAAGTCTTTCGATTTGACTTGGGACTCCTTGAACCAAAGGTCATCATGCTAACCATTTAGCCATGGAGCCGGACATTGTGACAATGAAATGGCGAAACCGCTGTATCAGATATTCAACAGTGTTCCCATTTTCATTTTCTGACATTCACCAAATTTTTAATAAGCTTTCACTATAATGTTTTATTTGGGCTGAAACTTACCTAATTTTTAACTATAACTTCTATCTTGCCAATGATCAACCTGCTAGAAAAGAAATGGTGTATGGTTGTTAGTGCCAGGAGTGTCCGAGGACAAGTTCGGCTCGCCAGATGCAGGTCTTTTGATTTGACACCCGTAGGCGACCTGCGTGTCGTTATGAGGATGAAATGATGATGCAGACGACACATACACCCAGCCCCCGTGTCAGCGAAATTAACCAATTATGGTTAAAATTCCCGACCATGCCAGGAATCGAACCCGGGACCCCTGTGGCCAAAGGCCAGCACATTAACCATTTAGGCATGGAGCCGGACACTAGAAAAGAATCTTGTTTAGACAACATCATTACTAATGTCCATAAAAGTGACTTTACATGTGGTGCAGTCTGGCTCCATGGCTAAATGGTTAGCATGCTGGCCTTTGGTCACAGGGGTCCCGGGTTCGATTCCCAACAGGGCCGGCAATTTTAACTATAAATGATTAATTCCACCAGTACGGGGGTTGGGCGTATGTGTTGTCTTCATCATCATTTCATCCTGATCACGACGTGCAGGTCACCTAAGGGCGTCAAATTAAAAGAGCTGCATCTGGCGAGCCGAACTTGTCCTCGAACACTCCCGGCACTAAAAGCCATACGACATTTCATTTCATATGTGGTGTCACAGAGTCTCCTTTATCTAATCACTGTGGTCTCTGGTTAAAATTCAAAAGTGTCTTGGAAAAACACAGTAACCACCATTCAGAACACATTAGGACCCCCTTCTCCTCCAGAAGATCCCATATCTGGACGACTGGCTCATCCATAGCCCCGATCTCACTGCTGACCTCATGCGTAAAATCAAACTATACTTGACTGTGATTCTTGGCATCACCATCAACTACCCGAAGTCAGTCCTGGACCTGACACCCATTCTCACCTACCTTAGGGTGACCATCGACATTGTTCGCCAAGAAATCAAAATGCACCATGTCACACAGCAGTGTGTCCCCTCTCTTGTGCACGCGCTATCCTCTCTGACCCCGTAATAGCTCAAACAGGCAGCTGGGTACTTTGCATGGCTCGGATGGATCATGGGTTGGCCCAGTTTCCTCTCTAAGCACATCCTCGCAGGCGAATTCTTCTGGGTACGGCAACTACTCACCCCGACTTCATAACAATGATGCGTCAGTTGCAGCCCGTCCAGCACTTTGCCGACGCCACCCCCTGGTCCATTGCAGTAGTAGTGCCGAGGTTCCGGCAGTCTTGGGCCCAAGCATTTGAGACACCGCCCACATTGACGCGGCAATCATGGCTGCCGCCCATCGCTTCTTCAAGGACTTTAATTTTGTACCATGTAAATAATTTGTAATCCATACCGACAGCTCCGTGCCCAGATAGACCCTGGGCTCTGAAAATTTGGAACGATCTTCTATATCAATTTCTGAAATCCCAGCCAAATCCAAGTCCTTCTGTACTTCATTAAGCCACAAGCTTTCAGTCTTGTAGCTTTTAACCAAAGAGAAGATTTTCTTGGTAAGCCTGTTGCTGTCCATTCATTGTAGGTGTCCATAGAACTTAAGCCTCCTACGTCACATGCTGGTATTAGCTGATTCTAACTTTCGATACAGCTCAGAGTTCAATTTAAGTCTGTAGGTTCCATCTGGGAGCAATCTCGGTCCATGAATTTTCCTGAGGATACGTCTTTCGGCTTTCTTTAGATCATCCATGGTGCCTTTTTTGTACCTTAGGACGGTCTCTAAGATGTACAAAAACTGTGGTCTGACAATAGTTTTGTAATGACAGATCTTAGCATTTTTTTGAAATGCACCTCTTATTATAATGGTTGTGGGATAGTTGGTACACTGCATTGAGTTTTTTACATCTAAGATGGATGTACCATCTCTACCATTGGGGTGGACCCATTCACCAAGATAGCGGAAGCGATTGACTCTCCCAATCGTTCCATGTATGGTCGTCAAAGGGGGGTTTCCAGGATGCCGAGTCTTAAAGTACTTGGTCTTGTCATACGATATCTGTATTCCTGCCTTCACCACTGTCTTGTGCAGGGCTTTGATCTCAATCTTTCGGGTCCCGGCTCCAATGGCAACTGGTTTTATTTCTAGACTCCTCAGTGTATATTCCCAGTTCTTGATAACTTTATCAAACACTAGATTGAACAGAATGGATGAGAGGCCATCACCCTGTCAAACTCTAGTTTTTATCTTGAAACTCCGAGATAGTTCTCACCTGAACATCACCTTGGATGTTGTATCCGTAAGAGTCTATTGGATGAGGGTGCATGTGTTGTAATCAACACCTCGTTCCTGCAGTACGGAGAAGTGTGTCTGATGGTCGATGGAATCATCAGCTTTTTTTAAATTCAACGAAAACCACAGCGACGTTCATACTCCTTACTTGTTTTAGTTGAAGATCTGCTCGGTACAGGACCATCCACACTGAAATCCTCCTTGATATTCACTAAACGTTCGATCACATTGGCTTTCCACATTGTCCAGTAAAATCCTTTATAGCACTTTGTATGCTACTGACAGCAGAGAGATCCCTCAGTAGTAGCTGACATCACTGCAGTCACCTTTCTTATGTAAAAGGTGTATGGTAGCTGATTTCCAATCAGGGATCCTGCCAGTCTTCCAAGATCTAGTGTATAGCCTCTGTGATCTTATTTCCACCTTCTTTTAGAGCTTCCGCAATTATGTCATCTTCCCCAGGTGCCTTGCATTTCTTAAGATGTCCGATGGCATTAGCAACTTGCTGCATTGTTGGTGGGTTAGATGGGAGGTGTATCTCTGGGGGATCTTCAACATCAAAGAAAGGACAATAAGTTCCCCCTTTTCAATACTATATATTATGTGAAAGTTTTACATTACAGTTATTGAAAAGGTAGAACTTATTGTCCTTTCTTTGATGTAAATCTTGTTTCAATACGGAACCTAAATATGAAATTCTTAACATTAAAAGGATCTTCAACAGGTAATCTTTCCGAGGGCTCTTCGCAATTGAGCAACTGCTCAAAGTAATTTGCCAAAAGTTCCATGTTCCGGCGGTTACGGGTGACCAACTCCTTGTCTGTATTCTTAAAGTGAAGGCATTGTGGTTTATACCCGAGAGTTCCTCTTTGAAGGCCCGATAAAAGTTTCTAGTGTTTTACATTTTGAATTCTTCATCTAACTTCTCCAATCTTGACCGATCGTAAGATCTTTTCACACGCATGATGGTCTTACTCGACAGTTTCCGCACCATTCTGAAATTCTCCCAGTCTTCCCTTCGTTTAGTCGAATACCACTTCGTCCAGGCTGCGGCGCGCTCATCAACTGCAAGATCACAGTCAGTATTCCACCATCTATGTTGTCTCTTCCTTCAAGGTTGTCCGAGGTTATTGGTCGTTTCGCATATGGTGGACTTCAGTTGATTCCAGTCTTTCATATCTTTTTGCAAGATGTCAGTTGCAAAACGTTCTTTAATCTCAGACAGGAATTGGTGGAATTGTGGTAGAAAGTATCTTTTGTTTGGGCAGTAATCTGATCTTTGTGTGAAGAAATGGTCAGAATCAACATTCCAACCTTTAGGAACTCTGACATTCATGATGTCTTTCCTGCATTTTACAGTGACTGCAACATGATTGAGTTGCAATGATCCTATAGCTGCATTCGGTGACTGCCAGGAGGTCTGGTATTTTGCCTTTCTGGGGAAAACTGTGGACATGATCTTCAACTGATATAACCTACACAGTTCAATTAAGCGCATGCCGTTGGTGTTTGTTCATCTATGTGCTGTGTAAGGCCCCAGTATATCTTGGTACAGTCGTTCTTTCCCCAGTTGAGCGTTGAAGTCATCTACAAGGATTTTGACATGGTGATCGGGGATCTTATGGACCTCGTCTTCTAGCATCTGCCAGAAACTTTGGACCTTTTCAGGGTGGTTCTTATTGTCATCATTAACTGGAGTGTGTGCATTTACAATAGAGTATCCCTTGTTGCCACATCTCAGAGATAACACGGAGATGCGTTCGCTAGCTGATGTAAATCCAATGACAGAATCCATTATATCACATCATATTACAAAGGATGTACCAAAAACGCAGGAGCCATGTGTCTTCTTAGACGCTGATTTCCACTTAATTACTGTATAACCTTCTGACTCAAAAGCCACATCAGTAAATCTGGTTTCTTGGACTGCTGTTATTGCAATTTTGCGCTTATGCAGGATGTCGGTCTATTGTTTGAGTTTTCCGGTCTTACAAAGGGTTTGAATATTCATGATTCCAAGGTGTGACAGTTTTGGGTCTCGATAAGTTAGTGATATTGGGAAACTCCGACTTTCCCCGCACGATGAGGTCAGGCTCCCCAGAATCCGAAGGCCTGAATGCACCACCATTGGTGACAGGAGATTGGATACTCCCTGGGATAGTAACGTCTGCGTGGTTGTTTATCACCGTATGCGAACTAGTAAAGAAATTTACTAGGGGTGAACACTAAAACATCTTCAGGGTTGGCCACTCCAAATCTTATTCAGGAGCGATGATTACAATGGGGTCGCCACTCCCAGCAATTATTTAGGCCGCCCCTTACATGAGGAACAGACACCCTTGCAGCCACCCTAACATGAGAAACAGACGCTGCTGATGCCAAGCGTATTCATATTATTTCCTGAGTACTGGGCTACCTCTTCTGCACTCCACCATTCAGAAGTCCATCTTCTCTGTTGTGGATTCCATTGAGGGCTTCACTTGTATCCTAAGCTGGGACCCTTACCAGATGCTACACACCGGGTCAGTGCGCTCTGGGACTCGCATAGGCAGGGGCACCAATCCCTGGGCAGGGCTACCTCTGAAGAGAGTCCCTACCTGCTACCTTAATATGGTATACATATATTTTAGTAATCACATAATCTGTTTAATTTTTAATTGGTTGAAGATAGCCACTAAGTGGCTGAAGCTACTCCCAAGACATTATGTAATATCATTTACTTGATATATTGCATTGAAAAGGTCAATTTATTCTTATATGCAACCAGGAATTCCGTCGCCTACGCGCCCGAGCTGACGATTGAAGCTACCTTGGCGGAATACTGCTCTTCCTTCGATTCGGATGCCCTAGAAGAGGTCCGGGCAGCCCTGCCTCTTCGGCCCAACATTTATCCTAAGGAGCTTCAACTTTGTTCAGCACCTTGGGACATCCTCTCCAAGTTCAGCTACGACTCCCACCCAGGCACACCCGGTTCCCCGGACCGGGACAGCTTCGATGACAACAAGGAGGACGCTCGTGCAGCCGACTTCAGCGGTCCTTGGGTCAGGCCTCGACTGCCTCCGGAGCTGCCACCCGCCAACGCAGACCCTCATCAACCTCCAGAGTTGCAGCGCCAGCCGACGCCCACCAGCTCAGTCACCATGGCTGATATTAAACAGTTTTTTACTCTCTACCTGAATTTGAAGACAAGGTCAAGGGATAAATATGAAAGTTAGCACCTTCTTAATATGTAGGCAACACTGGTAGTTATAATCAGCTCTACGATTAGTATTCAACAGATAAATAGCCTAAAGTGTCATGATAAGCTTTCATTTTACTTTTCGGTGTATATAAACCTTTTATACGTAGAGCTCTGTTTAAAACATTTAGATGTATTTATATTTTTTAAACCGTAACTTATGTACTGTATCAGACTGTCTATTGCAACTGTATGTTGTCTAATGGCAATAAACTATATCATTAATATTTTTATGGTTCATGGTGTAGGTTACTGCAGTCATGTCCTAGTTTGTGAACCATGGACAACGGCTGAGTGGCCTAATAATTGGTCTTGAGAGTCGGGATACCAGCTGCTACGGAATGGGAGTGGGCATCTTGAACATATTCTGAGTCATGGCCCTCCTTGTGCTCAGGCAGCTAGGACTATACTATCCAGCGGTGGCCTTAACCCCTTAGAGGAGAGATCCTCACTTGGACTATGTATAAGTAGGGTAGCATCCTTCTTTATGAATTTACTGAGCTCAGAACATTTTAAGCAAGCCTCTGACCTATGGGAGTACCAAAGTCCCACTCTCATTTTAGAGACGAAGGGCTCCTTGGAAACAACTTGGCGAACAAAATGGTGGGAAACTATCAATATTAATGGGGCTTATGGAAGAAAGAAAGTAGAACTGGCTGAGTTAGCAAAGAGGATGCATCTGGATGTGCTAAGAGTAAATGATATTGGGGTAAGGGAAGATAACGAGGAAGATATAGGAGATTATAAAGTGTACTTGACGGGTGTTAAAAGGGGAAGGGCATTGTGGGGTAGGGCTATTAATTAGGAATACCACTGCATGCAACAGTTTCTGTTAGGCACATAAATGAGCGAATGATGTGGGTAGAATTGGCAGTTGGAGGAATCAGGAAGAGAATTGTCTCAGTGTACTCACCATGTGAGGGTGCAGATGAGGATGAATTTGACAAGTTTTATGAAGAACTGAGTGACATCATAGTCATGGTCAGCAGCAAGGATAGAACAGTGCTAATGGGCGATTTCAATGCAAGAGTTGGAAATAGAACTGAAAGATACGAAAGGGTGATTGGTAAATGTGGGGAAGATATGGAAGCTAATAGGAATGGGAAGCGTTTGCTGGACTTCTGTGCTTGCATGGGTTTAGCAGTTACGAATACATTCTTCAAGCATAAGGCTATTCACCGCTACGCATGGGAGGGTAGGGATACCAGACCCATAATAGACAAAATCTTAATAGATTTCGAATTCAGGAAATCTGTTAGGAATGTACAGGTTTTCTGGAGAGAAAAATATAGACCACTATCTGATCTGTAGTGAACTAAGTATCTTTAGGCCTAGGATAAAGTGAAATCTGTCTGCAAACAAATAAGGGTAGAAAATCTCCAGGACGAGGAAATAAAGGCAGAAGTACATGGATATGATTAGTAAGAAGTTCTGAACAGTGGGCAGTAAGCAGGTTGAGGATATAGTAAGAGAATGGGTGGCATACAGGGATGCTGTAGTAGAAACAGCAAGGGAATGCCTAGGAATAACTGCGTGTTAAGGTGGGAAAAAGCAAACATCTTGGTGAAATGATGGAAGTGAGAGCAGCTTGTAAACGTAAAAAAGAAGGCTTATCAGAAATGGGTCAAAACAACAGCTGACAGACAGGGAATTGTACGTAGATGAAAAAAACAGAGTGAAACAAATAGTTGTTGAATCCAAAAAGAAGTCATGGGAAGATTTTGGTAATAACCCGGAAAGGCTAAGTCAAGCAACAGGGAAACATTTCTGGACAGTAATAAAGAATCTTAGGAAGAAAGGGAAAAAGGAAATGAACAGTGTTTTGGGTAATTCAAGTGAAATCATAACAGATCCCAGAGAATCACTAGACAGGAGGAGGGAATATTTTGAAAATCTTCTCAACGTAAAAGCAAATCTTCCTGGTGGTGTCACGAACAACCGAGCTCGTGGGGAGGAGGAAAATGATGTTTGTGAAATTACGCATGAGGAAGTGGAAAGGATGAAAAATAAATTCCATTGTCACAAGGCAGCAGGAATAGATGAAATTAGACCTGAAATTGTGAAGTATAGTGGGAAGGCAGAGATGAAATGGCTTCACAGAGTAATAAGATAGGATGGAGTGTTAGCAAGATACCTTCAGATTGGACAAAAAGAGTAATAACACCTATCTCATACCTGCCAACTTTCAAAAAGAGAAATCCAGAAGATACTAAATCCGAAAATTTCTAACAACACACGCATGCGTTGCGAAGTCTTGAGAGATAGTGAAATAGGACGGCAAGGGAGGAGATTACAAACAATACTAATACAAGTCAAATACATGTTATGATCACCCCTGAAATTAAATACTTACATGAAGTTACATCTTGATGAGTGCTCATCTGTTTTCACTTAACACTGGGAACAGTTCACACAGTACACAGTGTTTTTTCTGCACTTTTAACGTGTGGATCACAATATGAATGTCACTATCAAAATTAAGCTAAACATGTACACTTATTTACAATATTCTGTCAAGTTCACAGTATGCAGTACGCAGATGAGTTGCTTTCTTTGCTTTCTTCAGAAATTCTGGAGGAAAACTACTCGAGTATCATGAACCAGTACTACCGGTTTTCAAAAAAAGAAACTGAATCCAGAATTTCATTTGACATTGAGGACATAAACTGATTTTGGTTCTTTTTCACCAAGCTGAACACACATTCACACTCAGCACTGCTGTACAGTAGTCAGATCCGAAAGCATTAGCCTGGATATTCTATCCTACTTAGGAACACCATCAGCTCCATGAATGTTCATCAAGCGAGCCCATTTGGTGTCATCTGTCAGATTCTCACTGTCAACAGTAGGACAGTCATCAATCTGAGGAGCGACAAATTGGTTCTGAAGCATATTCATTGCATCCTCAACCGATTCACTGTTCTTCCTCGGTAGCAATGATGGAAGTCTTTCTATAAAGAATTGAACAGAAGAAAACTGGGCATGTTCAATTTTTGAAACATCTGCAACCTTCGCATTTCAATACTTCATCATTGAGAGAGAACTTGTTAATAATATAATCATATGCTGTGCAGTATTAACCCCTGGCAGATGAAAAGAATGTTGATTTATCTCTAACATTAACTTTCTTCACAAAGTTCATAAACGCCAATGACTAGCTCATCATTGTCTCTAGAATTCTCAATAGAATGGTATGGAACTTTTAATAAAAGGGAACTTTTGAACACTTTTGGTTTAACAAATCTGGAAAACAGCTACCTTAACAGGTTCGTAATTAGTTCGAGTAGTTTATGAATGTGAGAGAAAGCACTCTGAAGTGTAGCATTGAGATTCTCAAATAAAAGAATGACAGCATACAGGAAGGCACAGTATACCTTATTTAAGTCTGATGACAGAACCAAAAGAAAAAAATTCTTCACGACTTTGAATAATGTTATTCTTTAGCACAGGAGTGTCAGATTTTGAGACATGGAAATCTTTTGGGAGCGACCAGTTCTGATGAATCAGTAGCTTTACTCTTTTCATGGTCTTTGGGATCGTAAATGATGTTAAGCTAGTATTTGATGCACCCTGAGCATTAACAAGCACCTTATCTTTAAAGAAACCAAGTAGTGGAGATACCATTGCTCTAACAGCCTCTGCAGACACCTTCCTTGTGCAACTTGTGCAAACATGTTTCAGCATCTTCTTCGTTTCCTTGTTGTGAAGCTCTTGGAATTTCTCAAGGCGTTCCTCTTTTTTACAACTCTTTTCTAAATAAAAGAAGATGTTGACTAATAGTTCAGCAACTTTAAGAGGCAAACTGCTAGCACTTTTCTCAGCAGCCAAGTAAATCAAATGGCATGAGCAACCAGGTATGAAGACAGATGACTGTGCTTCCCTTAAAAGACGCAGCAACTCCATTCTTCTTTTTAATCATGACTGGAGCATTGTCGGAACAGAGCACTACACAATTTTGAATTGGTATTTTGTAACACTAACTGTAAAATTACCAAATTACCAACATTACATCCCACTGAATCACCCACCAAGGCTGGGACAAACAACACTGAGCTATCTTTTCCTGCTTTGACACAAAAAAGGTGCTAATAGGGTAAAGCTTAGCAATACTATTATTGCTCCCATCCATAGCAAGAGAAAATGGTTCACATTGCATGGTCACTTCTTTAATCCATAGCCCTTTCTTTCAAAATGTGCGTGCTTTTCGTACGACCACAGCCTTATTTTTTTTGCAATTTCTGAACCTGGAAACATTTTCCTAAACAGAGCACCAGCATGATTGGCAGCAACTAACAGGATATTATGTTTAATTAAAAATGAAGTGAACAAGCATTCCGCTCTTACTATATCAAGGTCAGCTCCAGAAGGGGTAAAAAAGGAATTATTTGACTGCCATCCTTAAATTTTATTTTTGGAGACGTGGTTTACAGATTTAATGTGATTTACTAATTCTGTTCTTCCTCCATCAGAAACATTTATATCACACGAGCATATGAACAGAATGTGAATGTTTCACCTTTCCGTGATCGTATAAAACAAGAAAATTCAACAGAATATGCTTCCCTAAAAGACTGATATCGTTTCTTAGTTGCACTCATTACGAACACAATACTTAATCGCTTAGAAATTCGTCACACATTTCCACGAGTTTCAGAACTAGCGCCAATGTTACTTACACCCACACACAAAGACTTTCAGCTGCTATGAAGCACAATGCAGTTACTGAAATTGTTATATATAAATCCACAGCCTGCTACTTTTCACTGATTTCTTTTCTTCAAAATCACAGCCTGCTACTTGTTCGGAAACATCTCAGTGAATGAAGTAGGAGTTGAGGTCGAACAGGTGACAAAAGCACGGTGATAATCGATAATGTGATTATCGATACATTTACGGGTCGAATTTCAAACACTGCATTTCGCATTAGCAGCTATTATCGAAAGTGAAACAAATCCGATTGGACCGCAGAAAGCAAAAACAAGCGCGATATTCAAAATCTGTACAATAACGTTCATCTGTACAACCGTAAAACACACTCAAAATCCATACATTTTATGGAAAAACGAGAATACTTGGCAGGTATGCTATCTATAAGCAAGGAAACAGGAAAGATTGCAACAACTATCGAGATATCTCATTGGTTAGTATACCAGGCAAAGTATTCACTGACATCTTGGAAGGGAGGGTGCGATCAGTGGTTGAGAGGAAGTTGGATGAAAAATAGTGTGGTTTCAGACTACAGAGGGACTGTCACGATCAAATTTTCAGTATGACATAGATGTTGATTCCCATAGGGAATATGAAATATTTGTTTGGAAAGAGTAAATTTATAATACCTATATAAATGGTCCATTATTGGACATTATAAATTTTCAGTATTTGCCAGGTAACTGAAAAATGCTACAAGAGGAGTAGACAGTTATGTTTATGTTTCGTAGACCTAGAGAAAGCATATGACAGAGTACCGAGGGAAAAAATGTTCGCCATACTGGGGGCTATGGGATTAAGGAAAGGTCGATTACTAAAACCAATCAAAGGCATTTATGTTGACAATTGGGCTGCAGTGAGAATTGATGGTAGAATGAGTTCTTGGTTCAGGGTACTTAAAGGGGTTAGACAAGGCTGTAATCTTTCACCTTTGTTATTCGTAGTTTACAAGAATCATCTGCTGAAAGGTATAAAGTGGCAGGGAGCGATTCAGGCATGTGGAAATGTAGTAAGCAGTCTGGCCTATGCTGACAACTTGGTCTTAATGGCAAATTGTGCCGAAAGCCTGCAGTCTAATATCTTGGAACTTAAAAATAGGTGCAGTGATTATGATATGAAAAGTAGCCTTTCAAAGATTAAACTAATGACAGTAGGTAAGAAACCCAAGAGAACTGAATGGTGATACAAAGCACGAACAGGTAGATAATTTCGAGTATTTAGGATGTGTGTTCTTCCAGGATGATAATACAGTAAGTGAGACTGAATCAAGGTGCAGTAAAGCTAATGCAGTGAGCTCACAGTTGTGGTCAACAGTATTCTGTAAGAAGGAAGTCAGTTCCCGGGCGAAACTATCTACACATCAGTCTATTTTCAGACCAACTTTGCTTTACGGGAGTGAAAGTTGGGTGGACTCTGTCTATTTTATTCACAAGTTAGAAGTAACAGACATGAAAGTAACGAGAATGATTGCTGGTACAAACAGGTGAGAACAATGGCAGGAGGTACTCGGAATGACGAGATAACGGTAAGTTAGAAATGAACTCTATGGATGAAGCTGAACGCATAAACTGGCTTAGGTAGTGCGGTCATATGAGGCGAATGGAGGAGGATAGGTTACCTAGGAGAATAATGGACTCTGTTATGGAGGGTATGAGAAGTACAAGGAGATCAAGATGACGATTGTTAGACTCAATTTCTAACGATTTAAGGGGTATAGAACTAAATAAGGCCACAGCACTACTTGCAAATAGAGGATTGTGGCAACATATAGTAAATTCACAGAGGCTTGCAGACTGAATGCCGAAAGGCATAACGGTGTATAATGATGTATGCAGGTGATGTATGTATGTTATTCATTTACGATTTGTCCGTATGTGTCCATGACCTCAGGAGAGACACTTATTGAAACCTTGCTGAGTAATTAATCTTATGTTAGCAACTATTGGGTTCATATTGTATTTGTCATTTATTGAGTTCAGTGCTGCATATGAACCACTGAATAACTTTGCATTTTTGTTGTTATCTTTACAGTATTACGGTACTGACTTAACCCTTGTATACTCGCACAGGCTACAGGTGTAGCCCAGTCATTTATTTCGTAGTAGTACACAGTATATTCATTGTTAGGAATACTGATACTCTCTATAGCTGCCTGTCAATGTAATTAACTGGCAAGTGTGTTTCCGGCCTGACTAGGCGCACCATTTAGGCACCAGGCGGATTAGAAGTGATCTGGGCTACAATAGTAGCCTGCGCAAGCACTGCTGTTTGAGTGCTGACAATGACCGAGCAAAGGAAAGGTCGCTGCGCAGGCGGCCAAGTAGATGACTCTCAAATTACTTGGTGGTTAGGTGAAAGTACTGATAGTGTTTTAAGCGGTGATAGTGACGATAGTGAACAGGATATACTTACACACGAAATACACCAAACTGAATCTGAAGAAGATACAAGCAGTGAGGAAGATACCCCACGCGAGTGTCCAGTAAAAAATGACGATGCAGGTACAGGCAGCAATAATTCCAGATTGTTCACTGCCAAGGACAATTTCAAGTGGCTAAGGGATCATCCATGTACTAATGTTTGTACAAGAACCCATAATATTATCCTGTACTTTCCTGGCACTAAGGGAATTGCTCGTACTGTGAAAACTGAACTTTAACGTTTAGAAATTTTTATAGATAGCAATATAATACAAATGATAACCGCAGTGACAAATATTTATATAGGTGAATTAAGAGACAAGTTTGAACGTGATTGTGATGCAAAATTTACTGATACTACAGAAATACGTGATATGATAGAATGCTAAAATTCATTGAAATGCTCACAGAAACTCCAAGACAGTTTTTAACCTGATGTTTTTATTTATTTAGCATGCAAATATGTTCTAATGCAGGTAATTGGATATATACATAAATAAATTTAAAAGCTGTAATAATTTTATTTATGTTTCCATGGCAGATTTCCCTCAGAGTAAGATGCAATCAAATTTTTCTTCAAGGGTTTATATTTCCTCTTCTCAACAAAAAAAAAACCTACATATGGTCTTCAATTTTGGCTCAACTTATTTATACAGGGTGTTAGGTGTATACCTGCAGATATTTCTTCTAGCAATAGAGAACGATGTGACGAACCACTATATATCAAACTTTTAATAATTCTCGGAAGTTATTTTCGAGAGCAAAGAGATACGATGTTTTTAGAATAGGTAGTATGCCTTGTTCTTGTGAATGAATAGCTTCCCTTTGAGAACAGGCGAGTCACGCGCCATGCGTGCCAAACTGGTTTCTGTTTATGTTTACGTGCAACACTGAACGCTACCTATGCAATGCACGAGATGTTACGTAACATACTTGTCAAACTGGTTTTATGTTTAAGAGCAACAGAGCTACGATAACAGCTGAAAGTAGCTACTACAGTAGCGTATGCCTTGTTACGTTACATTCTCGCCAGACTGGTTTCGTAGTTGTCAGTATTCAGTTTCCGTCTTAGGGGCTTCAGACAACCCTGGTCATCGGTTTCGGACCCTGGAGATATACCGAATTCTCAGCGGTAATGCTGGTTCATTTGCTGCTATGTCCTTTAAGGGATTGGGATATGTGTGGTCATCAGCCCCGTGGTCTAGTGAGTATGGAAATGACCTGAAAACCTGAATCGGTGCGGGACCTGTACGAGCGTGTGATATAATTATTGGTTGGGATAGGCGCACCGGGACGTGAAATACAGTAGATCCCCGTTGTGCATTGCTTAAAGGTAGAAGAAAGATGGCAGGTCCTTACGCCAACGAAAGCAGTCATGGGATGCCCATATGAGTAGCATCGGAATTGAATTATCGAAACACATCGAACGTTTAGTTTCAAAGGAATATTGGACATGTTATACAACTAAATAAATTAAACGTACCTACATTTCGTGCCTCCTTCTGGGCTGAGTGGCTCAGGGGGTTGAGGTGCAGGCCTTTTGACTCCAACTTTACAGGTTCGAACCTGGCCCAGTCCGGTGGTATTTGAAGGTGCTCAAATACTGTAGGTCAGCCTCGTGTCGGCAGATTGTCTGGTACATAAAAAGAACTAGTGCGGGACTAAATTCGGGCACCTCAGCATCTCAGAAAACCGTACAAGTAGTTAGTGGGACTAAAGCACTTAGCGTTATTATTATTATTATATTATTATTATTATTATTATTATTATTATTAGGTCATTAAAAGCTGAAATACGTGGAAGAAAATAGTAAAATATGCGTGGTTTAAGAGGAAACAAGATGAAATGTATGTCACGTGAGTTAGCATCGGTCGCAGTAGTTACCTACAGATTACTATGCGTAAAACGAGAACCAGGTCAAGCTCGTGGGGATGAGTCAGCTGTAATCTCGTATTGTGTATAAACATCAAACATACACATCAACAAATATAAGAAACATAAACAAGGTTACACGTTAGAGACATGTAGCTATTAACCTGAACGCCAGGCCAACGGTCGCTTTCATAAGTACAGATGAGTTATCAAATTATACACAATCCACAGATATCGAACATATCTAAGAAGATTCCGCCACAACTATATTACATTTTACTATGATGGTGCTAATAACAAATCGCAGCAGCTATTGGCTTTACGTCGCACCTACACAGATAGGCCTTATGGCGACGATGGGACTGGAACGGGCTAGGACAGGGAAGGAAGCGGCCGTGGCCTTAATTAAGGTACAGCACCAGCATTTGCCTGATGTGAGAATGGGAAACCACGGAAAACCATCTTCTGGGCTGCCGACAGTGGGGTTCGAACCCACTATCTCCCGAATAATGGATACTGGCCACACTGAAATGAAATGTCGTATGACTTTTAGTGCCGGGAGTGTCCGAGGACAAGTTCGGCTCGCCAGATGCAGGTCTTTTGATTTGACTCCCGTAGACGACCTGCGCGTCGTGATGAGGATGAAATGATGATGAAGATGGCACATACACCCAGTTCCCGTGCCAGCAAATTTAACCAATTAAGGTTAAATTTCCGACCCTCCCGGGAATCGAACACGGTACCCCTGTGACCAAAGGCCAGCACGCTAACCATTTAGCCATGGAGCCGGACTTAAGCGACTGCAGCTTTCGAGCTCGGTAAATCGCAGCAGATTACGCTACTGCGTGTTGAGATGATGTCGGTAGAATACAGTATACCTGTTAAGACATAAGGCTGCAGTAGAAGAAGAGGAAGAAGAAGGTAACGAGAGCCACATAGTCAAGCAGCACACAGCTGAACAAAGTGCACATTAGTGACACAGACATAAGAGTGGCGTGGTCGCGGGAACTACAGTCGCATTCGTAACCCTCTGTTGCAGAAAAATAATGAACTAACATACAGTACGGGCTCCGTAATTCCAGGTGGACGGTAACAAGAATATCTCGAATAGAAAAGTATGGATTTACGAACGTACACGAAAACGCTTGTGAGCAACATAATGTACCTATGTTAAACATTACAGTACAACAGTTTAGAAAACAAAAACATACAGATTGCATTAAAAGAAATGTTAAACTTTCTTTTGTAAATTAACAAAACACTCTAAGCAATCTTCTTAAGTTAAATGTTAACTTATAGTTCCTATTTCAGTAATGATGAATATAAAACGATTATTTTATTGAATATTTATACGTGACGACGACGACGACGACAATGATGATGATGATGATTGCTGTCTTAATGTCATCGGCCCTGAAAAACGCAAAGTGTCCTATGTTTTAACTCGTAGGGAATAAGAAACAAAATATAAACTGCTGGAAGCCTTTCCCAATAGATTCATGAAGGGTGACCCGTGTTCTGTTCTGCCACACGATACAGTAGCAGCATATAATGGTATTCGTGGTATTCATACACTGGCATTATTCAAATACTACTACTGATGCTACTACTACGAAGTAACTCGCGAACTAGTTCGGACGATAATTCGCATCTCTGACAGCTGTTATTCAGGTCAAGGTCAGACAGACCGGTTTCATGTAGGGGTGGGGAACCCGTCCAGCCACATTTCCGTCGCTAGGAACCGCAGACAACCGGCATGTGACAGGTCTAGTGCTTTTGTCGAACTGCTTACGTGGAATATTCTCCCACAGTGCGATTTCAATATCATGGTCTTTTGGGAGTCCATCTCGCCGTATGCAGAAACAACCCGTGTTGACGT